>NW_026294584.1:52539549-53067621 GCF_007827085.1 Peromyscus californicus insignis
GAAATCCATTTGTTTACAGTTTGGCTAAAAGATGTTGAAGAAAGATTCCTGGTTTCTCTGCTGTTTCTGTGACAGGCTAACAATTTTATACAGAAGATGAAATAAGCCATCTGTGGAGGTGTACACCTTTAGTCGGAACACTTAGGAGGCAGAGGCAGGAGGATCCAAGTCTGGTCTACACCCTTTGTTCCTGGCGAACCAGGGCTGCGTTGAGAGATGCTTTGAAAAAAGAAACAAAAAGCTGAAACAAAAGCCAGAAAATATGTATGCATCGATTTAAGCTGTCAGAAGGGTGTGAAATCTCTTCCAGTGAGGCTCATCCCTCCTCCACCTGAACCCAGAGACCCCTCTCCCTTTCCCTTCCCTCAGCACTGGATTCCTGGGCAAATTAACTGAGGGAGGTAGTCCATTGTTTCAATAGTCTGATAGCTAAAGGATGTCTCTAGAAGATCTCTCTTGCCAAGCTGTTATAGGCTCAGGGTCTCCATGTTGCCCAGTGTAAGAAATAGATTGTTATGGTCCATTTTCTTTCTTTCTTTTTCTTTTTTAAAAATTTTTATTAAGCCGGGCGGTGGTGGCGCACGCCTTTAATCCCAGCACTCGGAAGGCAGAGGCAGGCGGATCTCTGTGAGTTCGAGGCCAGCCTGGGCTACCAAGTGAGTCCCAGAAAAGGCGCAAAGCTACACAGAGAAACCCTGTCTCGAAAAACCAAAAAAAAAAAAAAAAAAAAAAATTTATTAATTTATTTATTTTTCTATTACCAGCTTGATACAGTATGAATTCTTATCTTAATAGTGAAATGTTTCATTGAGGCTTGCTCAGTAATTAAGTAAACCCAAAACTTATTATAAGCCACAGTCATCCTAGGGTCCCCCCTGCTATATAGCCTCCCTGGTTCTGTGGGTTGCAGTCTGATTGTTCTTTGCTTTATATCTAGAATCCACTTATGAGTGAGTACATACCATGTTTGTCCTTCTGGATTTGGGTTACCTCACTCAGGATGATAATTTCTAGTTCCATACATTTGCCTGCAAATTTCATGCTGTCATTGTTTTTCTCTGCTGAGTAGTACTCCATTGGGTATATGTACCACATTTTCTTAATTCATTCTTCAGTTGACAGGCATCTAGGTTGTTTCCAGGTTCTAGCTATTACAAATAGTGCTGCTATGAACATAGTTGAGCATGCATCTTTGTGGCATTGAGCATTCCTTGGGTATATGCCCAAGAGTGGTATGGCTGGGTCTTGAGGTAGATCGATTCCCAATTTTCTGAGAAACCGCCATACTGATTTCCACAGTGGTTGTACAAGTTTGCATTCCCACCAACAGTGGAGGAGTGTTCCCTTTACTCCACATCCTCTCCAACATAGACTGTCATTAGTGTTTTTGATCATAGCCATTCTGACAGGTGTAAGGTGGTATCTCAGAGTCGTTTTGATTTGCATTTCTCTGATGATTAAGGATGTTGAGCATTTCTTTAAATGTCTTTCAGCCATTTGTGATTCTTCTTTTGAGAATTCTCTGTTTAGCTCTTTAGCTCATTTTTAATTGGATTGTTCAGGTTTTGAACTCAAGAAACTAGACATCAAAATACTGAGCAATGGTCCATTTTCAATATGAAGCAGGCTTAGAGTACATAGGAGTTACAGAGGTGCAGCAGATGCTAGCCCCCTCCCTCCCTTAGCTCTCAGAATTCTGAGAGCTAGTAAGTTACAGGTGGTCTTCTAAGTGCCGGAGCCCAGAATGGGACGGGAGTGTGGGGGGTGTTAATCCCAAAGATGGGAGGAGAAAGACCATTATCATGGCCAAATTAATTAAAGCAAGCAATTAATTCAAGAAAGCCTTTTTATTTGTCCATATGGGCTGCCTCCCCCCAAGTGTGGGTTGGAGAGGTCAGTATTGGATTTGAGGAAGACAAGGCTTTTCTAGCTCAGGGGTAGGGGGTTTCCAAATGGGGGATTTGGCAGGCAAAATAGGAGAGATTATAGGAGCAGGACAGACAAATTAGTCCTAATGACCTCTTGAAACAAAGACATGGTTGCAAGGTGGGCCTAACAGATAGTCAGAGTCAGAGCATGGTAGGAACACGTGGCCAGATAACTGTTGTGGAATATTCCTGTACACTGTGTGAAGGTGTGTCGTTGCAATTGGTTTAATAAAGAGCTGGCCGGTCAATAGCTAAGCAGGAGAGGTTAGGGCGGGACTTCTAGGGACAGAGAGAGAACCCTGGGGAGAAGAAGGTGGGGTCACCAGCCAGACACAGAGGAAGCAGCCTGAGCAGAACAGAGAGGTGAGGTAACGAGCCTTGTCACAGACTGTAGATTAAAATAAATGGGTTAATTTAAGTTCTAAGAGCTAGTGGGATAAGATAATTAAGCTAAAGGCAAGCTTTCCTACTTAATAAGAAGTTTCCAGTCGGGCGGTGGTGGCGCACGCCTTTAATCCCAGCACTCGGGAGGCAGAGCCAGGCAGATCTCTGTGAGTTCGAGGCCAGCCTGGGCTATCAAGTGAGTTCCAGGAAAAGGCGCAAAGCTACACAGAGAAACCCTTTCTCAAAAAACCAAAAAAAAAAAAAAAAAGTAGTTTCCATGTCGTTATTTGGGAGCTGGCTATACAGAGAATGATTCGTGACATATAATCTTTTGAAACAAAGGTGGGGCTGCGAGATGGTTATGAACAACTTTTTGAAACAAAAACATGATTGGCATTCCTAGAACAGGCAGTACAGAGCCATGTGCAGTTACGGTTACAGGCAGGGCATGGTCCAATCCTAGTTTAATCATAAACAGGAACGAACCCAGTTTGTCTGTACTGTAAGATGGCTTTCAAGTCTAAGATGGAGGGAGGCAGGCTGGTTCTTCAGGGGCAATCTCAAGCCCCAAGTTGTTCATTGGATGAGGCTTTGTGTTCTAGGCCAATGAGATGAGACGTTGGGGATGTGGAAGTCCCAGCCTGTAGAAGAGGACATGAATTTCTCCCCATCTGAGGACTTAAGACAGTGTCCTCTGTTAAATCATTACTCCAGCCATTTCTGCCTTTTCTCTACACTGGCATCCCTTTCTGCAAAACTGTTTCCAGGAGGGCATGACACACACTTTTAATCCCAGCACTTGTGAGGCAGAGGCAGGGCTATTCTATGACATTGAGACCAGCCTGACTGACAGTTCCAGGCTGGTTAGGGATACATAGAGAGGGCTTGTCTCAAAACAAAACCAAACCAGAGCCCACAGAAAATCAAACAACAAAAAACCTACCTCACTTTTTCTAGTCTCTTGAATCTGTTACCCTATTTTCAACATGGCTAGGAAACTCACCAGCTTCACCGAGAGTCCTGTTAACAGATGCTGCCTGCAGGGCTGCTAAGCCATCTCTGGTCCTGGTTGGACTTTCCCCATAGACTGATAAGGCAGAGAGGTAGGGTGGAGAGCAGCCTCCATCCAGAGCTCTTGGCTCCACAGCTCCCAGGGAAACTTGAGGAACTGGGTGGGCAGGGGCCATCCTGGTTACACGGTGGCCAGTCCCTACTGGTCTGCTGCTCTTTTAGCTCGTGTGTGAGCATGGTCCTGCTGCACCACAGTCCCTTGCTTAAGCACTAGGCTAGGTCTGTGTGAGTCTGCAGTAAATCTGTGTTCTCCTCCAAAAGAACCAGCTAGCCCAGACTCTGCCCAAGGGGTAAGCGAATTAGCCCTGCTGGGAAGGGACGGCGGGCTGTGAGCTTTGGTTGTAGTATGCAAGGCTGTTCTCATAGACTTTGTGCTAGGGTCAATTAGGAAAAGGAGAGAAAGAGTGGGCAGGTAAGGGACACAGGGAAACTGGCACCAGGCCACTTAATTGTAGCCAGAAGTTGGCAGCTGAACTGCACGTAGGGCCTGGGTGAGGCCAAGGTGTGGTCCCTGGAGAGCCATGGAACAGAATTAATTGGCCTTGACAGGTGTGGGCAGTAATGGCCTTGTTCACCTGCCTTGTTTTGCCTTTTCCTGTTCTTGCCTCTGGTCAGGCCTGGAGTGACCCCGCCCATCCACCAACGTCTACCTCGCTGGGAGCGCTGCAAAATGGATGTGCATTCTATTTTGGGAGAAGGAAAACATTTGGGAATACAAGAGAGGCTGTGATTGTACAGCATGAATGTACTGCATGGCCCTGAATTGTTTATTTTAAAAATGGCTAATTTGGGGGCTGGAGAGATGGCTCAGAGGTTAAGAGCACTGGCTGCTCTTCCAGAGGTCCTGAGTTCAATTTCCAGCAACCACATGGTGGCTCACAACCATCTGTAATGAGATCTGGCGCCCTCTTCTGGCGTGCAGGCAGACATGTCCTATGATTTTCATTGAAATTAAATAAGGAAATAGTAAAGAATGCCAAGGCTGCAGGAGTGTGCGGGCTTATCATGTGCTGGCCGGGGGCTCAGGGAAACAAAGACAAGAGAGCAGGAGATTATACCACACCCCTCAGCCTCTGCAACCCCTTTGCTGTAACCTCACCCTCACCAAGCCCCTAGAATTCCTCATGTGGTCTCTTTTGTAGCACCTGCCATGAAGGGCTTGATTAGCATGCTGCAGGTATCTGGGTACCTGGGATGAAGAAAAAGCTGTCTCCAGCACCAATGAGGCCTCTCCCTTTGAGAAGGAATGTCATTCATTTATTGGTTTTTATGGCTGTATATATTCTCTTTTTTCAAGCATTTAAAAACAGTGTGTGTGTGTGTGTGTGTGTGTGTGTGTGTGTGTGTGTGTGCCCATGTGCTTGCATGCAGGTGCCCCAAAAGAGGGTATCAACCCCCCTGGAGCTAGAATTATAGGCAACTGTGAGCTTCCTGACTGGCTAACAGGATTTGAACCCTGGTCCTCTGCAAGAGCAGCAACTGTTCTTAACCACTGAGCCATCTTTACAGCATCTCTGTTTTGTGTCTTTTTCCCTGTTTAGTTTTAAATGTGTACCTGTGTGTATATGCATGTGTAGTTGCCGTTATTTGTTTGAATAGTGTGTGTGTGTGTGTGTGTGTGTGTGTGTACATGTGTTCTATGGCCTGTTAGTGGAAGTCAGAGGGCAATTTGTCGGAATCAGTTTTCTTTTTCTACCATGTGGGCCTGAGGACTGAACTCAGGTCATTAGGCCTGGCGCTGGGACCTTACTCACTGAGCTGTCTCCCTAAGGCTCCATACTCACCTCCACCTTATTTTTTTGTTTTAATTGTATTTTATAGCTTATTCACGTCTATGTTTATGTGTACATGATATGACTGTAGTAACAGTAGAGGCCAGAAATGGGCATTGAATCCCCTAGAACTGGAATCATAGATGGTTGTGAGCCACCACGTGGGTGCTGGGAACTGAATCTAGGTCCTTTGGAACAGCAGAGTCTTTACTGCTGAGCCGTTGCTCCATAGTCCCCCACGTAATGGGTCTTTCTTTGGAATGCCAGCCCCCGAATAATGACAGGGAGACTTCTTATTAAGTATGAAAGCTTGGCCTTAGCTTAGCCTCGTTCCCAACTAGCTCTTAAAACTTCTATTAACCGTTTGTATTCATCTTCATTTTTGTCCTGTGGCTTGTTACCTCTCCTCAGTACCTGACATCCGACTTCCTTCCAGGCTGGCTGGTGAATCTCTCAGGTCAGATTCTTTCCCAGAGTTCCCATCTCTGTCTGGAAGTCCCACCTATGCTCTCCTGCCTAGCTGTTGGCCATTCAGCTCTTTATTAAACCAATCGGACGGTTCCTTAGGCAGGTGAGGTAAAACAGAGACCCATCTTTACATAACGTACAAAGAGATTATCCCAACACCCCGTTTTTTTTTTATTTATTTAATGTGCATTGGTGTCTTGCTTGCATATATGTCTGTGTGAGGGCATCAGATCTTGGAATTACAGACAGTTGTAACTGCCATGTGGGTGCTGGGAATTGAGCCCAGGTCCTCTGGAAGAACAGTCAGTGTTCTTAACCACTGAGCCATCTCTCCAGGCCCCGTTTTTTTTTTTTTGTTGTTGTTTTTGAGACAAGTTCTCTTACTGGTTTGGGACTCACCCACTAGGCTGGCTGGCCACTCGCGACAGAGGAACATGCCTGTCTCCACTTCCCCAGGGATTACAAATACATAAGACCTGAATTTATTTATTTATTTGTTTGGTTGGTTTTGGTTTTTCAAGACAGGGTTTCTCTGTGTAGTTTTGGTGTCTGTCCTCAATCTTGCTATATAGACCAGGCTGGTCTCTAACTCACAGAGATCCGCCTGGTTCTGCCTCCTGAGTGCTGGGATTAAAGGTGTGCGCCACCACTGCCAGAATGTGTACCCCCTTTTTTTTTTTTTAAAGATTTATTTATTTATTATGTATACAGTGTTCTGCCTGCTTGTATCTCTGCAGGCCAGAAGAGGGCACCAGATCTCATTACAGATGGTTGTGAGCCGCCATGTGGTTGCTGGGAATTGAACTCAGGACCTCTGGAAGAGCAGTCAGTGCTCTTAACTCTGAGCCATCTCTCCAGCCCGAATGTGTATCCTGTTAAAAGACAGGAACTACAGGACGGTTTTGGACGAGCCTCAGGAGGCAAGATATAAAGACTAGGGGGCTCTGACATCATCTCCCACATCAGGCATTCCAGCAGTCCTGTTTCTCAACTAAGGGCACTGTCTATCTAAATCTGCCCCATGGTCAGGGGGGGCATGCTTGTGACCTTATGACCAGGAAGGTTCAGGCAGAAGGATTTTGGCAAATTCAAGGCCAGCAAGACAGTATTACTACCCGCCCCCATCAAAACAAACAAGCAGGAACACAGAACCGGCCCCAAACTGAGCAGTCATTGCAAAGCTACTGCTCCCCCCCCCAACTCTTCCTGGTCTAATCTGCTGCTGCTTTACACACTATGGGTAATGCTAGTTGAATTTCTTTAAACTTATGAAAGTGTGAGGGAAGATTTTTGGACAGAGGACAGAAGAGGGCATTCATGGTCCAATAAATTAACCAGGCCCAGCTAACGAATATTGTTATTTGTGCACTTGATCGGACAATATTCTCATGACCTGCATGTGTACTTCCCATGAGTATATTTAATATATAATAGAGTAATATACACATTAATTTCTATTTAAATGTTTTACTTCATTTGTATGTTTGCACGGGTGCACAAGCACATGGCATGACACACACGGAGGTCAGAGGACCCTTGTGGGAGCTGGTTCTCTTCTTCCACCATGTGGGTCCTGGGGATAGAACTCAGGGGTCAGGCCTGGTGGTGCCAGGCGTTTCAATGGCCAAGCCATTTTGTCCTTCTTATCTTATGAATATGTTAAAAGTCAACTCACCAATCCTTTAAAGTATTCAAAAATAGCGTGTGATGTGTACGTGTGTGATGTGTGCGTGTACAGGGTGTGTGCGCCACAGCACACATGTGGAGGTCAAAGGACAACTCTGTGGAGTCCGGTCCTCTCCTTCCACCCTTATGTGGCTTGTGGAGATTGACTTCGGGCTGCCAGCCTGAGGAGCCGTCACCCGAGGAACCACCTCGCTGGCCCGATTCTTTACTCTTTACACATGCAGCGTGTTTCCCCTTTTAATATAAAGAACACGGAAAAAAGCCTCTTCATGCACGTGGTCTAGCACATTTCCCCAAATTTATTTTTGTTTCTGCTTAAGTCAAATACAAAAACCTTCATAAAATATTATACACTCACTGGGAATGTTGATAAAGATATTTATTTATTATTTATTTATTCATTCATTCACTTGGAGTTCTTAAGTAAAACAGTATAATAGAAAATAAGTTAGAAAAGAATGTATATTCCAAAATACTAAAAGTGATCACTTAGGGGCAATATAAAAATACACAGAATATTGCTATCGGTAAAGTTAACTAAACTGAGGCGCTTGTGTGAGCCCCCAAGCTCATATTCTTCCCCCAACGCCAGCCACACACCCCTGTTAATCCTGCCCCACTGCAGGCCAGGTGACCCAGAAGCAGTTACTCACTGTGGCACCCACTGGGGGCCCAGCAGTCCTGGGGTGGTAGCCCGAGGCCAGCCTGAGAACTGTCCTGTGCCGCACACAGGACTCTTGCAGACTCCCACAGTCCCCCACAGGTCAGCTGACTGTGACCTCCTCCAGTTCCTCCCTCTCAATGAGAGAACAACCACAGGATCCCCTCCCATCTATGTGGGCCATGAGGAACAGGTTCACAGCAGTGGTCGAAATGTCATGGTTAGGCCACAGGAAATAGACATTTCGGGACCCTAAGAACGTTTTGTTAACAATTAACAAGATTTCCTCTTTTTATGTGTCCCTAAAAGCCACAGGCTGTTCTATGAGACTTCCTTTGAAGGAGCAAAAAACCCCCAGTCAAGAACAGTGAAGTCCACAGTCTCTGCCACCAGGTGGCGTCATAGACCAGTCCGGAATAACCGGGATCGTGGGCAGCCACATCTCAGATAACTTCTGTGGCGGCCACTCTTCCGAAGATCTTCTCCCTCCTCCTGGCTCCACAGCTGTCAGGAGGCTGGCCCAGACAAGATGAGGTAGGGCAGGAGAGAGTTTTCTCAGCCCTGGTAAGACAGAAGGAAGACCCAAACACCTTTCTTCTTCTTCTTAAGATATAAAGACCCCAGAACCAGCCACAGTAAGAACAGCTGCATGGTGGCAGGTTCCTTCCAGGGCTATCCTGAGCTTCTGCCACCTGCCGAGTTCATAGGCCCCATCCTGGGAGGAGCTGGGGCTGGGGACTGCCTTCGGCCCACAGCCTCTCAGAACTGTTAGAAATGTGTGGTCCCAGTGGAGAGGTTTTCCCTTGAGCCAAGATGAGGGTTATTTCTTGTGGAGAAACTTCATTTTATTCCCTAAAAAAGAAAGTGAGAACATCTTATTGGGGAGAGAGGGGAGGGAGAGAGGAAGGAAAGGGTACAGGAAAGCTGGTGTCGCAGCACACTTGTGGGAGTTAAGGGGCAACTCTGGAGTTGGTTCTCTCCTCCCACCTTTACATGGGATGGGGAAGTGGACTCAGGTCCTCGGGCCTGTGTGGTGTCGTTAGCCACTGAGCCTTCTTGCTGGTCACCGAACTCCTGATTTTCCTGCCGTCACTTCCCAAATGCTGGGGGTGCAGGTATGCACGACTGCCAAGCCTGGGCTCTCTTTTTCTCATGAGGACCTTCCTGCTGATTAAACTGGAGTCCTGATGCTTCGCTTCTTACTTCCCTACCCAGGGGAGCTTGCAGGCCAGGTGGAGTCCCGCCTATATCACTCCCTGTCTGGCCCCAGGCCTGCTTCCTCTACTGGGTTCCCAGAAGACTCAGACTGTGGCAAGGATGACAGTGAGGCCCCCCCGAGGGCCTAGGGACAGATTAAGAGGCAGTCAGTCTAGTGCCAGCTTCCCGTGTCACTGAGGGTTCCTGGCTCTGGGGAGACAGAGATCTGAGGCTGCTGACAGGGATCCAGGCCTTACCCAGACCCTTGAGGAACTTATTGACTCCGCTGTGCTCTCCACTGGGCAAGGTTTCCAGGTACTCCTGGGCTCGGACCTCAAACAGACCTGGTGACAAGAGACACCCGGGACATTTTAGATCCTCGCCTTTGTGCATCTACACAAACTTTCCTGGCTAGAACGGGAAAGGGAAGCCTTGCTTCTGAGATGCAGCTCTGCCTATAAACAGGCTTGCAAGCGTTGAGGTTTATGAGGATTTTTACTGTCCTTATAATTGCCCCCCCCACCCCCCCCCTCCCGTAATAGCTGTCTGTGGAAAGCTGTAAAGCCCACTCACACATGAGATACCATTTCCCTCCTGCTATCATGTTTTTTGAGACAGGGTTTCTCTGTGTAGCCCTGGTTGTCCTGGAACTCATTCTGTAGACCAGGCTGGCCTTGAACTTAGAAGTCTACCTGTCTCTGCCTCCCTCCCAAGTGCGGGGACTAAAGACGCGTTTCACCACCTCCGGCGCCTGCTACCTTTCTTACCAACAGTGACTTGTGACCCTGGCTGAAATGTACCTGACAGCTCTTCTGAAGAGGGACCTAGAATGAGGCCTGTCCTCTCACACCCTCTAATCAAATCTGTATCAGAGCCTTAAGTCTCTCCCGTGGAAATGGCTATGGGAGTGCAGGGCTTTGAGCTGAGTTCCTAACATCAGAGAAATCCCAGGGGTGGGGCCAGCTGCTCTTCTGGAACCTTCTGGGCTCTGTGTAGCCATGCTGCAGAGGTAAGCGCCTTCCCTTGCCAGGTTTAGCTCCCATTAAAACCGCCTTTTCCAGCATTCCTAGATTTTAGATCCCCAGAACGTCCAAGACAATGGACAAAATGGGCTGGGATGGTGTCTCCGTCATTTAGTGCTCCTGGCTCCCTTTCTCCCTAGAAGCACAATGGCACCTATGCAGACGGGGACAGGGAGAAGGAAGAGAGAAGAATTCAGAGGAGGAGGAGGGAGAAGAAAGGCTGGCATGGATGGTAACTGAGGCAGGATGTCCAGATTCTGCAGTGCTGGCCCCAGGCTCCAGGCCCCAGCCCAGAGTCTCCTGAATCTTTATCCCTCTACAGTCTCTGGGCAGGAAGAAGGGCAGAGGGGGCTGCAGAGAAGCAGGAGGGACAGGGGAAGCCTGGGAGAAGCAGGGTAGGCCACGTTCACTGTTCAGGTATGGCGTGGTGGCAGCTCCTGTGGAGGCTGGAATACTGTTATTGCCTACATCCTTGTCCACCTCTTCCTCCATGCTCTTCAGTCACTCAGAGCCCAGCGCCTCTGCCCTCACTGCCCCGGCAAGGTCTTGGTGTTCTAACCTTTGGCATCCTGCCTGCGTAGTTCCCGCTCCTGGATAAAGCCACGGAAAGTCTGGGTCTCCATGAAGACCTCCAGGAAGCGTCGAAGGCTCTTGGAGGAGACAGCTTTTCTGAAGGCCTCTCGCTGCAGACTCCTCTCCTCGCCCGATGTCAGGAACAGGGAGTAGTGGCCCACAATCTCCACAAAGAATCGGACAAAGGCTTCTGATACCAGCTCATTCAAGGGGCTGGACTCAGGGCCTGAGCAAAGGGGGACAGAGGCCGTAACAGTAAGCTTGGTGGGCCAGAGCCCAGGACAGTCAGTTATTGACTACAGCAACAGCTACTTCCTCCACAGCTTCTTCCCACCTGTGACCAGCCAAGAGAAAGGGCACTTAAAGTTGGCCTTGCCCCTTTTTAGAGGTATTTTAGCACCTTGATGGAGAAAGTGGGGGAAATTCCTACAATTATTGTTGGAATGAAATCCAAATGGAAGGTGGAACCCCACTTTTTCTCCTCATGCCCTTACTTTCTCACTCAGCCAGCCAGCTGTTCAAGTCCTGGCATTACCATGCACACAGTCCAGCGGGCCTCCATCCTGGTCACAGGCCAGGTCATTCCTCTGCTCCAGAATGTGTTCCAGGGCTACCTGAAGCTTCCGGGGCAGGATGGAATCCTCGTCTTCCATCTGTAAGGCAGGAGATGCAGGTGGGCACAGCTACGCCTGGCTAGCCATGTGCCAGTCCCATCTCTGGGCAGGTAGTCAGCTCATAGTTTAAACTGTGTGTGTGTGTGTGTGTGTGTGTGTGTGTGTGTGTGTGTGTGTGTGTGTGTGTGAGACAAGGCCTCACTGTGTAGCCCTGGCTAGCCTGGGACTCACTATGTAGACCAGGCTGGCCTCAGACTCATAGAGATCCTCCTGCCTCTGCCTGAGTACTAGGATCAAAGGTATGCACCACCATGCCTGGCTTTTTACTTTTTGTTTGTTTTCGAGACAGGGTTTCAGTATAGCCCTGACTGTCCTGGAACTCACTCTGTAGACCAGACCAGCCTCAAAATCAAAGATCCTCCTGCCTCTGCCTCTCCAGTGCTAGGATTAAAGGCATGGGCTACCACCGCCCAGAGCTTTTTTTGTTTTGTTTTATTAGTGAGTGTGCATGTGCGTGTGTGAGTGCGTGCATGTGCGCATGTGTATAGGGTTCTCTTGTTTCACCATGTGGGTCCTGAGACTTGAATTTAGGTCATTAGGCTCTCGCAAGAGCCTTTTATCAACTGAGCCATCGTACATAGCTTTAGCTCCTAGTTTAGTAGGAAGGGATATGCTTAAGAGTCAGAAATTTGAGGTTCAAATTCCCATTCTAGCTCTTATAAGCTGTGAGAGCCTCAGAGCCTTCATTTGTAGACAGGCCACCAGTCAGTACGGGCCTCATCTTAGAGTTTAATTTTATACAGTTCTCTTGTGAAAGTGTTGGGGTTCTGTGAGTTCTCTCTCTCTCTCTCTCTCTCTTTTTTTTGTTTTTGTTTTTCGAGGCAGGGTTTCTTCATGTAGTTTTGGAGTCCTGGATCTCGCTCTGTAGACCAGGCTGGCCTCGAATTCACAGAGATCTGCCTGCCTCTGCCTCCCGAGTGCTGGGATTAAAGCACCACCGCTGCCCAGGTAATAGTGAGATGTGTGAGTGTATGTCCATGTCTATGCGTGGTCTGTGCATGTGAGTTTAGTGCCTGAGGAGGCCAGAGCTGTTGAATCCCTTTGAAGCTGTTGTTGAAGGTGAGCTGCCTGGGTGCTGGGAAATGAACTTGAATTCTTTACAAGTCCATTGATCAGCATGAACTCTTTACTGCTAATCCATCTCTCCAGCCTGTGTCCTGATTATTCATTGGTCGAGGCCTTTTTGTGCCTGTCCAGGTGGAAACTAGTCTCGGCTAGGGCCTTCCTCTTTGCTGCCTCATCCTCGGCTGGCCTCGGCCTGGGTGGCCCCAGTGTCCAGTCTTTCCAGAGCTGGAGGTGAACCCTCTGGCAGAAGCGAAGGCATGGGAGAAGCAGGCTGAGCTGGCTTCCTACTCACCTGTCTGAGGAACCGGTCATTGATGAGATCGACCACAAGAACCTGCAGGACAGAGGAAGGGTGGGTACTGTCATTAGGGCTTGGGGGGGAAGAGTGGAGATGGAGTTTTCCTCCATCTCAGTACTGAAGACAGCTGGGGATGGAGAGAACGTGTATTGTGCGTGTGTTCTGACATGGACTGAGGGGTGTCCTACACTGGTAATGAAGGCTAGGACACATGTGTCAGCAGCTGGATTCTCAGCCCTGTTCTGACTATGGCAGAGCTTCTCTGTTTCTTTTTGTTTGTCTATTTATGGGCTACTGAGATGGGGGACAAAAGATGTAAGATGCCCCTACTTTCTGGAGTTCTACTTAACTCTGTCCACTCCGTGTTGGGGAGTCACCCTTTTACCCCGAGCTGTTCACCGACCCTACCAGTTTCCCAGAGGGATAAGGGGGGAGACTAGGAGTGTGGCCTGGGGGACACTGTCAGGCTACAGGCTCTGTGCCTTTGTTAGTTACAGTTTTCAGGAGGGAGCACCTCTCTCCTCAGTGTGGGTTGAGATGTAGGGCCACAGGGTGGTATGAACGAGATGCCTCATGTACAAAGCTTAAGGGCACGCTTATTGTTGTCTCTGAGGGTGGACCCTCATGCAGACCCTAGCTTAGGTGGCCGACTGTGACAGAGGAAGAACAGAGGTTGGATGGCCTGCCTGGCCACAGCTGGAAACAGGCTCTGCCATGTTGAGAGACCCTCATAAACTCTTTGCCTCCACACAATGAAAGGACAAGCATCCCCAGTCCTGGGATAATGGAGGGCAGATGGACCGGCATCCTCACCAAGTTCAGAGCTGAGCAGAATTTGGTTCCTGTTTCCTACTCTGACTGCTGGGGTCCCTGGTACACAGACAGGGCAGGTCAGAAACTATTTAGAGGAAGGGACCGAATAACTACAGAGGTACCACATAGCACTTCCTGCCTTGCGCACTGATCTATAAAATCCTGGGTGGTATTACAACTATATTGTGGTTTTATTTTGCGTGTCTTGTTATGTAGTCCAGGCTGACTTCAATCTTGAGATCCTCCTGCCTCGGCTGGTAAGTGCTGGGGCACATGGGTGTGACCACCATACCCAGCTTTGTAGATTCCTTTTTCCTTTCTTTAATTCTAGCCTTCCTTAATTATTATTATGTTTCTTGTACTGGAGGTTGGACCGAGGGGCTCCTGCATGGTAGACGGTTACTCTACGACAGTACTTCCCCGTGGCCTCCAATCCTTCTCTTTCCCTTTCTTCCTTTATTGTAGTGCGTGCGTGCGTGCGTGCGTGCGTGCATGCGCGTGTCATAGATACATGTGGAAGTCAGAACCCACCTTTCAGGAGTCAGTGTTCTCTTTCCAACACGTACCTCTGAAGGGACTGAACTCAGTTATCAGGCTGGGTACGAACCATCTTGCCAGCCACACCCCATGTCTTTTCAATGACATAACTAAGTCCCTGCCTTCTTTGTCATCAGTCCAAGCACACATTCCAGTTACTGCTTTCTCTGATCAGTGTGGGGAGACAGGAGGATGGGGCAGATGGCTATGTCTGATGTCAGGGCTTCTACAGGGCTGCTTATACAGGCCACTCCATTCAGAGGGGAAAACGGTGCTTAAAGTCACCAAGGGGTTGATTGATGGGAGACTCTGGGAAGGACCTGTCACAGAGAAAGCCCTGGCATCTTCCCACTTCTGCCCAGGACTCTCCTCCTCTCTGTGTGCCCTGGGGAAGGAGGGTGCAGGGACCCGGGGCTCACCTCTTCCAGTGGCAGCTCCCTGAGCAGTGGCAGCGAGCTGGAGAGCAGCCCGATGAGGAAGGGTGTGGGAGAGCACACTATGTCAATCATGGCCGGGGGTAACACTGGGATGTACGTGTGCTGCCAGCTGAAGGGGTAGATGAGGGCCACCATCGCGTGGCAGCACGTGGACAGTGTGCTGCAGGGGGAACACAGAGAGAAAAGGCCGGTTCAGTGTGGCTAATGGTGGGGCTTCCACAGCGGGGGCCAGAGAGAAGGGCTGGGATCCATCCAGTTCTCAAATGACCACAAACAAACACACCTACAAGTGTTCAGCTTCCCTAACCATCAGAGACAGCAGAACCACACTGAGATTCCCTCTTACCCCCGTCAGAACGGCAGTCATCAGAAAAAAAAATGGCAAAGCACCTGCCCACAGGATGAGCTTGTCCAGAGCCCACAGTGAAGGGAGACAACAGGTCCCGAGAGTTTTCCTCTGATGGCCATATGTGCAATGCACATGTATGTTAATACACACATAAAAACAATAAACACAAAATTGTAAAAAACATAAACCAAGTAACAGCCGGGTGCAGTGGCACACATCTTTAATCTCAGCACTCAGGAGTAAGAGTGGTTCTCTGTGGGTTCGAGGCCAGCCTTGGTCTTCACGGTGAGCTCCAGGAAAGCCAGGGACACATGGAGATACCCTGTCTCAAAAAAACAAAACAAGACAAACAAAAACCCAAATAACAAATGCTGTAAGAATCTGGACAAGGGGTTGGGGATTTAGCTCAGTGGTAGAGCGCTTGCCTAGCAAGCACAAGGTCCTGGGTTTGGTCCTCAGCTCCGGGAGAAAAAAAAAAAAACAAACAAAAAAACATGCCGGGCAGTGGTGGCGCACGCATTTAATCCCAGCATTCGGGAGGCAGAGCCAGGCGGATCTCTGTGAGTTCGAGGCCAGCCTGGTCTACAGAGTTCCAGGAAAGGTGCAAAGCTACACAGAGAAACCCTGTCTCAAAAAACCAAAACCAAAACAAACAAACAAAAAAGATGCCATAAGAAAGAGCTACAGGGACTGACTTAAGCCCTGGGTAACTATTAGGAAAGAACTTTACACACGAGGCCATAGGTTCCGTGCCCAGCACTGCAGAAATGACCAGCAAATAAAGCCCCTTTATAAGAAAGAGCTTTCTCACGCAGTCCAAGGCGTCCTTGAACTCTCTATGTAACTTCCAGCACGACCCTGATCTACTACCCTCTGAGTGCTGGGGTTGTAGGTCTGTGTGTACACCCCAGGCCCCATTTATGAGGTTCTAGGGATCAATGAGGTTCAGGGCCTTGTGAATCGAGGCAAGCACTCTAGCAACCAAAGCACATCCACAGCCCCTTACACGTCAAAGCAATCTCAAGTAATGGTTTCCTTTTTTAACCTACCAGTACAAAGGACTGGCACCTAGGGCCTCCGCCCCTCCCCAAGACAGGGTTTCTCTGTGTAGTTTTGGTGCCTGTCCTGGATCTCGCTCTGTAGACCAGGCTGGCCTTGAACTCAGAGATCCGCCTGCCTCTGCCTCCCAAGTGCTGGGATTAAAGGCATGTGCCACTGCTGCCCGGTATTATTATTTTTTTTTTTAAAGATTTATTTATTTATTATGTATACAGCATGTGTGCCTGCAGGCCAGAAGAGGGCACCAGATCTCGTTTACAGATGGTTGTGAGCCACCATGTGGTTGCTGGGAATTGAACTCAGGACCTCTGGAAGAGCAGTCAGTGCTCTTAACCTCTGAGCCATCTCTCCAGCCCTTATTATTCTTTTTTAAAAGAAAGGCTTTCAAGGGTCATAGGCTGGCTCAGATTTACTATGTTGCTGAGGATGATTTTGAACTCTTGATCCTCATGGCTCCACCTCTCAGTGCTGGATTGAGAGAGTGCAGGGATTAGAGGTATGCACCCCCATACCCAGCTGTTTAAGCGCTTCTGACTCCAGGGAAGTTTTAGAGTCCCATGATTTAGATCTGGGAAACAATCCTGGTGACAGCATTCACATTCACTTTTAGGAACAGGGTCTTGCTAGGCTACGCAGCTTAGTCTGACCGTAAACTGGAGACCCTCCTGGGTCACCTTCCAGAGTTCTAGGATGACACACCTGCTTTGGGGTTTACCTGCTTTGGAATTTTGTAGCTAAAGACACTGAGTCCTAAGAAGTTTCAACTCCAGGGCAGCTATGGATCATGATTCCAGGAAGGCAAGTGAGTGGGGGGGTCAAGGAGCGGGACCTAGGGGTACTAGGGGTAGAAGGCGGGCGGGGAGAGGAAGGAGACTCAGAGAGACAGGCACAGGGGAGGGCGGCCTGTGTGCTTTCCCCGTCATTGCCACAGGAGAAGAAAGGTACTTGTCCTTCTCCCCAAATCAGAAAAAAGACCAGCTGTCCTCTCCTGAACTCATCCTCAGAATAACGCTGCTCTCTCCCTGCTGCTACAGCCCTTGTGATGCCCGTAAAGCCGCTGGGCCAGCAGGGACTTGTGGGAGGCGTGGACTTGAGCTGCACTGACTGCAAACCCAGGAGGGACCGAGGTTAGGAAAAATCACCATCCACGCCGATGCACAGGGCAGACGAAGAGGGTTACAGAGAGAAGGCTGGAATCCACTCTGAATTAGAATGCTCTGAGCTAAAGGACAACTGTATTCAATTTCTTTCTTCCTCGTAGTACCAGAGCCTGAACCCAGGGCCTCATGCATGCTACATCCCAGCCCTGTATCCAGTTCTGACGCGGATTCAATGGGGTAACCTGCTGGCCATGTAGGTAAGGAATGCCACTCACAACCACTTCTTGAAAGGAGCGTTCAGGATTTTCTCTGCTTAATGGTGAGAGCCGAAGGGACAGCAGCCCCCTGGAGCATGTGACTCTGGCAGGTCTGACTCTTCTCCCCCATTCCCTCTGCCTGGCTAAAATCGTTAGACTACCTTCCCGAAGCTAGCCTCCAAGGTCTGTTCCCCTCCCCTTGCTCCCCTCCCCTTCTCCCTCATCCTCCGTCTCCTGTCTTTGTGTCTTATTCCCTGCCCTCTGTCCCTCTGGGGCAAAAATATCTCCTTTGTGCCGAGAACTTGGTCTTGGGGGTCCTGAGCAGCTCCTTTTCCTACAAGAGCCTTCCTCACAGCTGAGGACCAAATATTCCCACACCTGGTTATCAGTAGCACCTAGTTAGCTGGACAGGAGGGAGGGCGCACAGGGCACCCAGAGAGGACAACCCACCGACAGGCAGGAAGCTATCAGATACCTCACGCCTCTTGCTCCAGCCCAGTCACCACCTTAAAATGTTCTGCTCTGGGTAACATGGAAAGGAACGGTTGGATTCTGCAAATACAGCGGGAGTGGCCGCTCTTTCTCTAACTAAGCGGCAGAGAAGAAATGAAGGACTCAGAGCACAGCTTGCATGCTTTTCCCAATTACTGCAGTAAGTGCTGATGGAATTTTGTGTGTATGGGCGAGGCAGAGGGTGGGTGCTGCAAGGAAAAGGGGGGACCCTTGGAGTAAGCCCAGGGCAGAGCCTGAGCAGGCGCCTCACTGAGCACTGGCTGCTGCAGAGGAGGCAGCATTTGTGAAGAAGGGCCAAGGAGAACCCTCTCACAGCTGGTTCCCATTACTGTGGGGCAGGAGGAACTGCCAAGCTCCTCAGCTGTGACCGACTGTGCAGGGTGGGGGAGGGAAGAGAATGCCCCAGGGGGAAGGTGGCTGGGCCAGAGGGCTCAGTGATGGACGCAGGTGAGAGGGGTCAGGTCTCGGGATGTTTAGTATCGGGAGGCGGTTCTTAAGGGCTGAAGCATTGTTTTGGAACATCAGGATGTGTCTGTGAGTATTAACATCTGGAGAAGATGTTTTAATTCTGGGTGCATCTCTCCTGCTGCACAGCACTTCCAAGAACAGGATTGAAGGGCAGAACTCAGGCTGTCCTGCACATGATGAAACTTCCCAGAGAGCAGGACTGACGTGTTTCCCTGACTGCGCTCAAGTAACATGTCGCTGAATTTAAAAAGCACACAGGTTGGCCCTCAAGAGGGCTGGCTCTGTTTTCTGTGTGGCTTCAGGAAGAGCCCTTCACTACTCCAAGCCTCACCCTCGTCCCCCATGAAATGCGTGAGCTAGCCTAGAAGAACCCCAGTGTATCCCTCCAGCTTTAGCACCCACAAACTCCCAATCTGTACATCCAGGGGCTAGAAATGGAAACTTTCTCCTGAGGCCACAAAAGGAGTCAAAGATATCACTGTAAGGCTAGTTAGCATGCCTGAGTCAAAGAATGACAGTGACACCTCACTCAGAGGAACTATGAGATAACCCCGGTATCTGTGAGGGTCTCATCTACGTGAGGAAGTCCTGAAGGGGAAGGCCTGACAGAGGCAGCATGACCTGGGTGACTCCAAGGAAAGAGCTGGACCGTGTCCCAGCCAAGGACACCTAGTGATGGGTTAGAGGACAACAGCATTTATGTATGGCTTCGTTAGCCTCTAAACTGTGCTCAAACGCTATCTTCCTGGTGTCTGTATCTAGTCAGAATGTACCCTTCCCTGTAGAGACAGGGTCTCATATATCCCAGGGTGGCCTTGAACTATGTACTGAGAATGATTCTGAACTTCTCATCCTCCAGCTCCCTGGTATTGGGATTATAGGTGTGGACCACCGTGCCTGGTTTTATGAGGTGCTGGGGTCTGGAACCCAGGGTTTAGTGCATGCTAGGCCAGCACTCTCCCAGCTAAGCTGCATCTCCAGCTCGTGACATTTCGTAATTGTTTTCATGCTGGGAATGGAAGCCTGACCCTCAGAAACGCTAGGCAAGTACTCTACCAGGGTGCTATTTCCCTCAGCCGTGACTTTATGATGTACTGTCGTGCTGTTAAAATACTTTCTTTCCGCCGGGTGGTGGTGGCGCACGCCTTTAATCCCAGCACTCGGGAGGCAGAGGCAGGTGGATCTCTGTGAGTTCGAGGTCAGCCTGGTCTACAGAGCGAGATCCAGGAAAGGCGCAAAGCTACACAGAGAAACCCTGTCTCGAAAAACCAAAAAAAAAAAAAAAAACTTTCTTTCCACAGAGCTTTGCTAAATTAGACTCTTGTCATCCACCCTGAGATCCTGCTGGATCCTCAAAGTGTAGTATTTTGGGTGCCAGAGCACAAAGGTAGTGGGTACTGCCACTGCTTGTAGACAGGCCTTGAGATGGCAAACACTGTTGAGTGTAGCAGGATCTAGAAGATGTACAGGACCTCCCTGAAGCTTATGGAAACTGAGTAAAACTGAACCAAGAGGAATAAACAAAAGAATGAGTACATACAGCTACACGTGAACTTATTTGTGTAGTTATCCATGTGCGTCACCGTTGGTCAAGATTTGGTCATCTCATCCTACTCATCCTTAGCTTGTAGATGAACCCTCAGCGTATGATTTTTTTGGACAATAAAAAGATAGGATATTGAATATTAAACACTTGGCCATCTAAAACTTTTATACAAAATGGCTTATGTGCAATACTGGCTCCAGTCCATCCTGGTCTATAGGTTTAGCTGAAGTTTTTTAGGGCTGAAATTAGTAAATAAAAAACAAAATGTTTATCATAAAGGAAATGAAGATGTGTGTAGGGAAATATTTATCTGAGTTGTTATGGTAACAGAACGAGCTATCACAACAGGATTCTTTGCTTTCCATCTGTCAAGCTTGAGCCTGACAGAGCCTTTAGAAACACTCAATGTCCACCCTAAAGATGAAACAGAGCAAAAATGTTATTTTAAATTTGATAGGTTTTTGGCTCAACTTAAAACCCTTCTGTAACTCAAGAGTGTTTGCCACCAACTCCCAGCAAGTTTCTCAGACTCACAGCAAAGATAACTGAATGCATTGTGTGGGGGAGAGTGCCAGGGGCAGCTAAGGCCCGCCAGGGATGTCACAGGGCCACTCCCTGGGTTTGCCATATATCCTGTTCCCATGCTCTGCTGTGGCCTCACTGAGATTGGGGCACAGAAGGCAAAAGGGAGAGGCTTCCCCCCAGCCAGCTGAGCAGGACTGGAGTCCATGGGTGTTCAGCAGAGGAGTGTCTCAGATGTAGGCAGCAGCTGGGATGCTAATGACTTTCTTCTCGGAATCTTTCAGCTCAAGAAACTTACAGCCAGCCCATTCACCAGGCCCTTGTTTGCTAAAGCCTGGACAGAGAACCTTCAGTTCCCTATGGCTACTACCCCATAAATCATACAGAAAGGAATAGATCCTTCCACCAGGCCTATGAATCAGAGAACCAGGAGGCTTGGAAGTTTCTGACCCATGGAGTCTGATCCTTCAGATCTGAGAGAAACCTGGAGGACTCCCAGTCACACCTACCCACTAAGGCCTCTGTTGGAAGGACACTGAGAGAAGGAAGGAAAGTTCTGGAGAAAAACACTTAGCTTTCCTAGCCACGAAAGGAAGGAAAGGAATCTTATTCTTTTTCAAGACAGGCTCTCGCTATGTTGACAAGACTAGCCTGAAACTCAAAGCCATTCTCCCTCAGTCTCCTCGTATTGGGATCACAGGCTGCATGCACCGCCACACTCACACCGGGGTCTGGATGGCCCACCTGACAGAGACGTTCTGCATTTCTGTGGATGCACAGGGCCCCAGAGTCTGTCTTGTCACTGTCCCTGCGGTGCCCTGCAGCTCCTGGCTCCCTTGATAATGTTCTCCATCGATAGTCAGCCCTTCTACACCTGGCTTCCTTCAGCAGCGTGAGCTAAGCTCTGTGCCTCTCAGGGCCCCGACCCAGCACCTACGTGGCGTGAGCAGGCAAAGGCTGCGCACTTAGTCCTCAGGCCCCACGAATATGCTCATTCTTCTTTTTTTAAATAAAAAAAACTATGTATATATATATATATGTATGTATGTATGTATGTATGTATGTATGTATGTTTGGTTTGTTTTGTTTTTCCAAGACAGGTTCTCTCTGTGTAGTCCTGGCTGTCATGGAACTCTCTCTGTAGACCAGGCTGGCCTGGAACTCACAGAGATCCACCTGCCTCTGACTCCCGAGTGCTGGGACTAAAGGTGTGCGCCACGTCTAGGTTAAATTTAAAAATGTACATGGTATTTTGCTTGCATATATTCTGTGCATCACGTGTGTTCCTAATGCCTGTGGAGGCCAGAAGACGGCACCATGTGCACCTCTTGAAGAAGCCAGCAGAGAGGATTCCCTGTAACTGTTGTGAGCCTCCATGTGGGTGCTGGGAGTCTTCCTCTGGAAGAGCAAGTGCTCTGAGCCACTGAGCCATCTTTCCAGCCTGTGCTCACTGTTTTCTTTCTTTCTTGTTTTGGAAACAGGCTCTTACATAGCCCAGGTTAGCCTCAAATGCCTTATGCAGCTGAGACTGAACTTGAACTTCCAATTCTCTGGCCAACACCACCTATGTGCAGTGGTGACAGGTGTGTGCCACCACAGCCAGTCCACAGTGTGAGGGATGGAAACCAGGGCTTTGTGCACACTAGGCAAACCCTCTACCAACTGAGCTAGCTACACCTCCGACCCCTGTGTTCACCTCTCCAGTTAGGTTTTGTTCTCGTCCTGTAAGTCACTACTTGCAGGAGAGAAACTTCTGTCTACAATATCATCCATTTAAATCTGCACAGGACTAGTGTAATATGGATAGTAAATTTACTGGGCAAGAGGGAAAACATACTAAGCCATGTTTAACAGCAAAAGTGTCTGCCTGCAGGGAAAACAGGACACTGGAGCCCAGAAAGTCACTCTCCAGGGCTCAATCAATCCCTATGCCCTACAAATGTGGAGACCCAGGATTAAGGGCTGAGTGTTCAGGGTCCCTCCTGCTCTGGGAAAAAACTTCTAGTGTGATCTGAGAGGGATATGCATGTGTGAGGCTGTGTAGGGACTAAAGTGCAATTTCAGATGTGATGTAGCAGCCGGGCAGTGGTGGCGCACGCCTTTAATCCCAGCACTCGGGAGGCAGAGGCAGGCAGATCTCTGTGAGTTCAAGGCCAGCCTGGTCTATAAGATGAGTTCCAGGACAGCTAGGACTGTTACACAGAGAAAAAAATCCTGTCTTGAAAAACCAAAAACCAAAAAATAAAAATAAAAAAAGTGCTGTATCTCAGTTGATAGAGTTCCTTGCTTATTAGCTTGTGAGAAGCCCTGGGTTCCATTCCACATAAACTGGGCTTGGTGGTATATGCTTGTAATTCTAGCAGCGAGGAAGTGGAGGCAGAACGATCAGAAGTTCCAGGCTATCCTCAGCCATGTAGAGTATTTGAGGCCAGCATAGGATACTTTACATGAGACAGTGTCTCAAAAATAAGTAAATAATAAAAATGCGATGAAGACAGTTTATATACACACAGGCATATGTGCACACTAGTTACTATAAAGCCAGGCTCTAGCCCCAAAGAGGGCATAAAAATTAGCCATATTCCTGCTGCCCTCTGTGGCATCCAACATCTGCTGCAAAAGCCACCAAGGACGATTTAAGTGCCCCTTCCCTGCCACATGTGTTCACAGTGAGTAGATCTCCAGGAGCAGAAAGACTGTCAGACCCCAGGGAAGGTAAGGGGAGGGGAAAAACTCCAAAGGCCCTCCTGGAGAACTAGCTGAGGGCCCAGAGCAGAGACCTCTCAGGAGCATGGAGATCTGCTCAAGGGAGCTGGCCAGTGTCCATTCTGCCCACTCAGAAATCTGTCCGGGGCAGAGGCAGGTGGGTGGCACTCTTTTCTAGACTCTTTGGTAGAATGTTTCCCCGGGTCTTCTAACACTCGGAGCCCACGCTGGCTGCGGGCTAGGCAGACACTTCCTCCCCACCTGTCCCTATCCTTCCTTTCACTGTCTCCGACCAGAAAATTCACACTTGATGCCTGCAGCCTGCTCAGCTCCAGCCACTCACGACCTTAGGCATTTTCTCCAGCTTGGCCTCCCTTGGTCTAACATCTTCATCCTAGAAGGAAGTTCCTTAGGGGCTGTGTCCCCAGCTCCACTCCTGGAGGGTTCTGGATTTATTTATCTGGTCTCCACTTGTTGCCAAGACCTTTCTGAAATCCACCTTTCCCCCCTCCCTCAAATCCAAGCCTTGAGAATCTAGGGGATGGGGGCTGTTAGGGAGCGGGGAGTGGTCTTCAGAACATGGCGACAGTTACCACAGAGCCGGTGAAACCTGATCCCGGTCACTAAAGGGCTATTAGTCATCCCTGGCTTCCAGGGCCCCGACATTGAGAACTCTGTCTGAATTCCCCAGTGCCCAGGAGCTTGGAGAGCTGCCCAGCTGCCAGCACCAGCTGCGGGCTGAGGACAGGGCCGCCTGCTTCCTGAGCTGACAGCAGTGCACAGAGAGCATAATAATGATGGCATGGAAAAGTGAACAGGAGCTCAGACATGAGATGGGGACAGTCAGGGAATAGCCAAACGGCAACTGTCCAAAGACGGGCATCACAAAGGTGACCAGATGGCTACAGTGGAGGACAGGGCGGGATGCTTGCTCCCCGCATGAATTCCATGTTGAAACATGTTGTCTTTTCATTCCCCTGTCCCTTTCTTCCTCCCTCTTCTGTTCCCTCTCCACAGCTCAGAGTTGCGTTTCCTCTCCAGACCACACAGGCAGTGCTGCTTTTCCTGTTAGTTCCCGGCATGTCTTCTTCCCAGATGGGCCTCTCAGGTAGGTGGCCGTCACTACATCAGCCGCTGGTGGCCCCAATCCTGGCCCTTCCTGGGGTGGCAGCCACCTCATATGCTCCTATTCTCTCAGTTCAGAGAAGGCCAATATTTTGGCAATTTTTTTTTTTTTTTTTTTTTTTTTTTTTTTTTTTTTTTTACATACATTGATTGTGTGTGCGAGCATGTGTGCACACATTCAGAGAAGCCGGAGAGCAACCTGCAGGAGTAAGTTCTCTCCTAGCACTACGTGGGTCCTGGGGATTGAACTCAGGCTGTCTACCTTGGTGGCAGGCTCCTTTATCTGCTGAGCCCAAGTCAGTGGTTTTATTTGTATTGTTTTTTAAATAAGGTCTTACTGTGTGGTCCATGCTGCCCTGACTTCACAGAGATCCACCTGCCCCAGGCTCCAGAGTGCTGGATTAAAGGCCTGAAATGATGAAAATGCAAGGAATTTTTCCTTTGCTAGAAGTTCAGGATCAATACAGATTCTTATTTCCTTCTGGATTTTCTTTGATTTGTGATGTGGCCTTTTTGATTCATAGAATGTGATCATTGGGCTATGGATGGTATCCTATGGGGCAGGTGTGTGTGTGTGTGTGTGTGTGTGTGTGTGTGTGTGTGTGTGTGTGTGTGTGTACGTATGTATATGTCTGTGTGTCTGTCTGTGTATATGTCTGTATGTCTGTGTGTCTGTGTATGTGTGTCGATTTGTATGGTTTAGTTTAATGACAAACAGGGAAAGAATGCCGTGTGTAAGTCCGCTCTTTCACCTAGTCTTGTGGTCTTTCCCTGAGTTGCTCCTTGTCCTCTCTGCCTGCCCATCTCTTCCTGACCAACCTTGTTCTCCACTCCAGTCAGTGAGCTGCCTCACAGCTCCTGAAGCCATGTTCAGCCTCTCCTGACTCCTCGCCTTCACACAGACGGCTCCTCCTGCCTGCAACATGCTCTCGGGCTTGGCACTAGGTCAGTATCTGTCCCACCCTTTGCCATCTGAGCTCACGGCTCTAACACGGTGCCATGCAGACTGCTTACTTCTTGGTCCCCGACTGGAATGAGAACTCTGGAGGGCAGGTCCACATACCTTCCACCTTGGTTTCCCTCAAATACAAGAGAGTATCTCGTTCTCAGCACACCACACGGAAAGCAGGCCACATATCAGAGAGGCATATGCCGCACTCAGTCTACCTCCCTTTACCCCATGATTGCCCCCCAGGCCTCCGGGTCATCCTCGCTCCCCGGGACCCAATCTCTACACCCTTGAGAGTCTAAGACTGACATCGTTTACACATACTATCAGAAGCAGCAGAGCTTGGTACCTGAGTTTGTCTGCAATGAAGATGACCCTCCTTTCCAGAAGCAGGGAGGCAAAAACACTGACCAGGTGCCGGACGCTGAGGGAGGAGAACAGAGACTCAAAATCCACATGCTCCAGCCGGGAGTCCAGGGGGCGGCACAGCTCGATCACCTGCCAGGGAATGGAAGCAGCTATGAAGGTGGGCTTACACCGCATGCCTCCCTGGAGACAAGGAAGATGGGCGGCAGAGTTCTCGGCCCTTGGCCCTGTAAGGAGCGCCTCCTGGAAGAGCTTATCTGGATGCCCCTTGGATGGTTTATGTTGAAAACTGACCTAGCCTCAAAGTCCTGGGGGAAATCCTGTCTTCTAAAGGCCTGTTACTGCTGGAAGAAAATCCCAGGCATGTAGCCCAGGCTGGCTTCAAATTTTCTATGTAGCCTAGGCTGGCCCTGAACCATTTATTTATTTGTGTGTATGTATTTATTAAATTGTCTGTGCATGATGTGTGTATGAGTGCAGGTGTGCATGTACCAAGGCACATACATGTATGGAGGTCAGGGGACGATTTTCAGGAGTCAGTTCTCCCCTCCCCCTGTGGGTTCCAGAGATCAAACTCAAGCCATTGGCTTGAGCAGCAAGTGCTTTTAAGAAAAAAAAATTATCTTTTATGTGTATGGGTGTTTTTGTCTGCATGTATGTGCACCATGTACATACAATGCAGTACCCACAAAGGCCATCAGATCTTCTGGAACTAGAGTTACAGATGGATGAGTCACCATGTGGGTACTGGGAATCGAACCTGGGTCCTCTGGAAGAGCAGAAAGCACTCTCAGCCGCTGAGCCATCTCTCCAGCTCTATGGCCTTGAACTCTTGATCCTCCTGCCTCCCTCTACCCTCCAGAGGCTGGGATTATAGGTGTGCACCACCGTGCCCAGCACATGCCAATCCCTCCTGTGTATTCCAAGTTTTTAAGCTTGCTGCGTGTATCGTCTTGTTCCTCCCTTGCTCCACGTGATCTGGGTTTCTCACAAGTTGCATGTGTGAGTTTCTAAGCTTCTGCACAGAGCTGACTTCTGTCCAGTGACATCAGTATGAGAAGAGTTTTCCTTCTACCATAGCATAGTACTCTCCCCACGCTGGGACTCCCTCACTGCGAACCTCACGCTACAATCTCATAGCCAAGCTACTACACCTGTGGGGGGTGGTTTTGGGTTCCCAACAACTGCTCAGTGCTGGAAAACCAGGTTGACGGGGTATGTCCCTGATACACCCTCCTCTCTTCTGGGTCTAGAAGCAACTGATTTACAGCGGAGATCCCAGGTCAGAAGGGACCGGTGTTCTGACGTTTACAGGGCTATATGATGTGAAAAAGAAAGACGAAAACAAGGTTCCTCATCAGGTCTCAGGGTCCAACCAAGTAAATGTCAGGCTTTGAAGTCCAGGGTAAATAGTAAGTAGTATCCAAGACAGTCTTCACTGCAAAGAACAGTTCAAGTTATAAACTTAGGAAGTAATACACACTGAAAATGTGAACAGATCCAAAGAAGACTGATGACTATGGGCTTCGAAAAGACGCCACAGACAAGCCACGGACACACAGCGCATGTCTGGGAAAAACGGCATGCTGTACTGCATGGCTCTTGTGGGTTGCCTCCTGGAGCCGAGCCTGGGCTGGATAGACTGGACTGAGGGTGGGGTTTCTGAGGCGTGATCAAGGAAACCACTGAGCTGGATGCCCTGCTGAAAGACAGCCTGTCCAGCCACAGGGACTTGGCTGGCTGGGCCACCTGTTCTCCTGACAGAGGAAACAAGTCTGACAGCTTACCTCAGTCCCTGAGCCTGGCAGGAAGTTCTTGACAATGATAGTTTTGCCCAGGGCTGGGAAAGGGGCTTCCATGACGCTCCTCATGAGGGGCTGCACCAGGGCAGGAGAAATGCCTCTTCTCTTTTCCACCTCATCCAAGATCTACGAGTCAGAAAAGCAGCTCAGTTATTCTAAAGTCAGGCGGTCAAGGTGTGCTCAGTTCCGGTACAGTGGGCCTGCCCCAGTGACTCAAGAATTCGGGGGATGCAGGGGTGGGAGATCATGAGGAGCTGTTGACTCCTGACTCTATACGACACCGGCCCCAATACTTTTCTTCTCTGTGTCCTTTTATGTGACTTTGTAGTTCATACTATGTATTAATAGGGGAAAACACAGTTTCTTCTTGCTACCTTGACATGTGACTTACTGAGTCACTACAGGTACAATTTTTATTCCTGTGCTTGAGATCCAGCCAAGGGCTTTGTGTGTACTCAGGACTGAGCTACATCCCTGACCCACCCACCCTTCCTCCCTTCTTTTGTTCCTCTGTCTCTGTCTCTTCTTCAGGACATAGTTCTTAAAAATCCTCTTTCTCGACAGGGTCTCTCTCTATAGTTCACCCTTGGCCTTGAAAGAGCAATCCTCCTGCCTCAGCCTCTCCAGAGCTGGAATTATAGGAGTGAGCCACCATGGCCACATCCTTTATTACTCTTATTTCTTGAACCACTGATGACGGAAACCGATGAGAAGTGGGAAGAGAGCGAAGAAACAGTTAGCAAAATCGCAAGACTATGACTAAAGGTGGCAGGAGATGGGTGCTGTTTCCTGGGTCCCTCTGGGGCTGGTCTTGTTCTCCCACCCCAAGTTCTCACCTTTGAAAAGAGGCTGAAGCATCCCAGGCGGCTGACAATGCAATAAACTTCAGGAAGCCGCTTCCCTTTGCCTCCAGGCTTTTTGGGAGAGAAATACAAGGCCGTGCTGAGTATCAGCGTCAGGAGAGAAAGAACCCTAATGCTCTGGAGCTATCATGTGAGGTAGGTACTCACTATCACCCTATTTTACCATTCAGAAGTCTGTGAGACTATTTTAAAAATCCCTGTTGCATTTATGTATTTCTGTGGGCGTGTGCATGCATGCCATGGTGCACAGGTGAAGGTCAGAGGACACTCTGCAGGCCACTTCTCTCCTTTCTTTTTTTGGTTTTGTCGAGACAGGGTTTCTCTTTGTAGTTTTGAGCCTGTCCTGGATCTTGCTCTGTAGACCAGGCTGGCCTCGAACTCAAACAGATCTGCATGGCTCTGCCTCCCGTGTGCTGGGATTAAAGGAGTGCTCTACCACCGCCCGGCCCAGTTCTCTCTTTTCTAAGATAAAGTCAGATACCCTGGAGCTGGAGTATGGACGGCTGTGAGCCGACAGGGAACCAAATCCATGCTCTTTGCAAAAACAAGTGTTCCAAGCCCCCAAGCCCCCAAGCCAGCTCGCCAGCCCCCGTGGATTCCAGGGATCAAATGCAGGTCATCGGGCTTGGCAGCAAGTGCCTTTACCTCCTGAGCCATCTTGCCAGCCCTGTTTTGACTCTTTGGAAGGCCCCAAGGTCAAGGGTGCAATGCACGGGTTATGATTGTGGTCTTGGACTGTAAGGTCAGGACACTTGTCTACCTGCTTCACTGTAGTCCCTCCGGCCAGTTGTTTGAGACTGGACATTTATTAAAATCACGATCCCAAATGAGAAGTTATTTCGGAAATCCCTTTTGGGAAATCACTTTCAGCTACTTTTCAAGGGACCAGGACCAGTCAATCTCAAAACTTTAAAGCAACTATATATAGTAACACAGGTATCACTCCACTTAAGTCTCTTTAGTTGTTACCCACGATTCTTACCCATCAATTCGATAAATATTAAACATGTAATGTGTCATGAATTAGCAGCCCTCATTCCCCCTATTTCTTGCAATGGCTGGAGATGAAAACCAGGGCCATCACTGACCTACATCCCTACCCCCTTTAAGCACATTTCTATGCCTGGTGTACTCGAAGGTCAGAAGAGCGAGCTGGATGCCCTGGAGCTGGAGCAGGGATGGCTGTGAGCCACCAGGTGTGTTCTGGGAACTAAATCCAGGTTCTCTGTAAAAGCAACAAGTGCTCTAAACTCCTGAGCCAGCTCTCCAGGCCCGGTGTGTGACCTTTTTTTTTTAAGGATTTATTTTTTATGTACATTGGGGTTTTGCCTGCATGCTTGTCTGCGTGAGGGTGCCAGATCCACTGGAACTGGAGTTACAGACAGTTGTGAGCTGCCATGTGGGTGCTGGGAATTGAACCTGTGTCCCCGGAAGAGTGGCCAGGGCTCTTAACCGCCGAACCATCTCTCCAGTCCTGAACCTTTTCTTCTTAGCAACTATTCTGAACGTTCTCACTCAGCAATCAGGGTTTGTTTAGCAATGTTTTATCACAAAGGAAAATTGGCTTAAGGAGAGAAAGGTCTTTAATTTGGTGGGAAAAAAAACAACAATGGAGCACTTTCTTTTTTGGGTGTGTGTGTTCAAGACAGGGTTTCTCTGTGTAACAGCCCTGGCTGTCCTGGAACTTGCCCTGTTTGAGTTTGAGGCCAGCCTTGAACTCACAGAGATCGGCCTGCCTCTGCCTCCCAAGTATCAGGACCCAAGATGTGCGCCACCAAGCCAGGCAATGAAGTATTTTCTTACCAATATAGAGACATTACCTCTTCCTAATAAGAAAACTTAGTGAGTCTTCAAATCGCCGCCCCCTCCCACCTCATGTGTGTGTGTGTGTGTGTGTGTGTGTGTGTGTGTGTGTATGGTGTGATTTGAGATAAGTTGGCCTTGAACTTAAGAGCCTCCTGCTCACCTTTGGTACTGAAATTACAGGTGTACATTACCAGGTCTAGCCTTATCTATGTTCTTTACTCCTTGGGTAACCTGCCACCACCTGCACCTCCAGCAGCATAGGTGAAATCTGAGTCTCAAGGGGTTGACTGTCTAGGAAGTTCTGGCTGAGTGACAGGCAGAGTACTAACCAGCAATCTTCGGCAATAACCGAACCTTCTGCTCCCATCTTCTCCAGTTAAGACAAACGAGAATGTTTCACTGTGGTTATGAAAACACAAACACGTTACAAAACTTGACAAATCCAAAGGCACTTCCCCACCGGAGCAGTGAAGCAGCAGAGAGCGAGGGGAGGCTGGAGAGATGCTCAGAACTCTTTGCTCTGACTGCCCATCCTTTTAGGAGGCCGAGTGGAAATGTCCTGAGAGAGCTTTTTCTACCCATAATTCTGTCACCCGAGCTATCCCAGGGTGTAGATGTAAGGGTCAGTCACCACAAGAAGGAAGAGGGATTGTGTTTCTCTTCACTAGTGGAAGGTGAGGGTGTGACTCAGGAGGGAACAGCTGAGGAGAGGAAAGGGCTGGGCCTTTCTCAGGCCTGGCCATGGGGTGGTTGTCTCACAGAAATGTTCTTAAACAGCTACCTTGAGGCTGGCCTTCAAAACTGCAGGCCAACTTCACAGGATGCAGCGTCCCTCGGGCACTCAGCATATGAACCTACTGAGCTGGGCCAAATGCTGATAGCTAACACCATGCACGCTCTAAAGCAGAAATGTGAACAGATCCCAATCCGAGCACCAGCTAGAGAGGCCACTGGAATGCTTCCTGAGCCCTGTGTGGGTGAGGATGGATGGTGGGCTGCTTTCCCAGATTAGGATTCTATTCGGGAGGCTTCATAAATGCCCACTTAGAAGGTGTCTCTTGTCTCAGGGAAACTTGAAAAGCACACAGGGAAATTTCAAGGCTGGAGCCGATCAGGATTGTTAACTCCTAAGTTACAGGCTCTGCTATCTAAGACCTCCTCACCTCCCCCATCCAGTTCTCAAACTCTGGATGTGGGTAGAGGGATGTTGGAAGCTCTTCTTACCTGGTAAACTCCTGGACAGGAGCCCAGTCCTTGGCATCGGGGAAGCAGAACTGGGGAATGGCCTTCAGCTGGTCCTCAGCCTCTCTCATGAACTTGAATGACTTTTCCAACTGCACAGAGAAAGATGGGAGAGGGTCACAGACGAATCCCAAAAGGGAGAAAGAGGCAGAGTCCCTGCGCCCCTTCGCTGGCTACGACTGCCCTCTCAGCAGCATCCTGGGGAAGGGTTTGGAGCTCGTCTGTGGGCTGTTTTCCCCAAGACAATGCAACTGCAGTCTGAGAGGTCAATTATCAGACGGAAGATCACATGCTTCAGAGAGACATCCTGATTAACATTCTGGAACAACGCTTCTGGTCAGTAAGGAAAAGTCTCCATAACAACCCTTTCCAAAGGGGGCTCATGGATCTGGGAGGTAGCGCTGCACATCAGCTCTTCTGACCTCCAAGTGTGGTAATACTCACAGTGACTACACATAGCACGACCACATTACACAATGAAAACAACTAGTTCCACGGCGGTGTGTGTGTGTGTGTGTGTGTGTGTGTGTGTGTGTGGACCTGGAAGGGAGCTGGACATAATGAGGCCTGCCCTCTCATTTTAGACAGAAGGAGACATGCCCTTTGATGGTAAGTGCTTTGTCCTGGTCACACAGCCAGTTTAGAGCGAGGAAGGAACTGATCCTGACTGTTGGTCTCTCTCTCTCCAGCACTCAGGATAGAATCTCAGGCAGTACAGACTGGGAGATGAAGACTAAAGTCTGACTTAGAGATTATAGTTAATGTCATGAAGACTGGGCGTGGTCATGCATACACGTAATCTCAGTCGCTTAGCTACACAGTGAGTTCAAGGCTGACCTGGCTCTGTGAGAGTCTATGTCAAAATAAACTAAACTAAACAAATAAATAAATAAACAAATAAATAAAATTAATGAGTGCTTATTTTGCGTATCAAATCAACAGGAATCTGTTTTCATTTTATAGATGGTTTTTGCTTTGTTTTTATTCTTATTAGTTATTCACTTTTATGTATATGTGTGTGCCCCTGGGTGAGTTTATGTGTACTACGTTGGTGAAGGTCCCCTTGGAGGCCAGAGGGCACTGGGTCCCTTGTAACTGGAGTCACAGGCAGTTGTGAGTCACCTGATGTGGTGCTAAGAACTGACCAAAGGTCCTGAAGAGTGGAAAGTGCTCTCAGCCACTGAGTAACCTCTTCAGACCCTCGGGCCCTGGTTTTGCTTTTTTGAGACAGGGTCTCAGTATGTAGTTCAGGCTAGCTTCAAACGCACAAAGATTCTCCTGCCTCAGTCACAAGTGCTAGGATTACAGGTGTGAGCAACCACACCTGGCTTAATGGAATATTATTAGTGTAAAAATATGGACTTCCAACCTTGAATAAGGTAATCATTGGAATGTGGGATAAAACCCATTATTATTATTATTATTACTACTATTATTGGTTTTTTGAGACAAAGTTTCTCCGTGTAGTTTTGGTGCCTGTCCTGGATCTCGCTCTGTAGACCAGGCTGGCCTCGAACTCATAGGGATCTGCCTGGCTCTGCCTCCCGAGTGCTGGGATTAAAGGCATGCACCACCCCCACCTCCCTACCCCCCCACCCCCCGCAAAACCCATTATTTAAAAGCTTATAAAAAGGCTGGGTGTTGTGGTGTATGCTTCTAATCCCAGTACTTGAGAGGCAGAGACAGGCTTATCTCTGTGAGTTTGAGGCAAGCCTGGTCCACATGGTGAGTTCCAGGACAGCCACAAAATAGGGAGACCCTGTCACAACATGCACATGTTCATGCAAGCACACATGCACATGCACAAATGCATACATGCATGCACATGCAAATAACCATCACCACCAAAAAACGAACCAAACAAAAAACCAAACCAAACAACAAAATTATCAAAAATCTAAATAAATAGGGCCATATAAAAGACCCTATCCCAGAACAAAAGAAGGCCCAGAATAAACCAGAATGAACATAAAACAAATTTACATAAGAAATATCAGGAGCAAAAATACATTTCCAAAGAGAAAGATCAATTAAACAGAGAAGGATTCCCTACATACTGGGGCATTAGAGAACTTCAAAACAGATGCTTCAGAATTTGTATTAAATATGTTTTAAAACAATATGCTTACAAGGCTGTACATGGGTCATGGCACAAAACCATCACAATGGCTGCAGTATAAAGATAGAGGAAACACAGTATGAGTTAAGACTAGGCCCAAACAACAACGTGCTAGCTGTAAAGACCACGGGGGATTTCTTTTCTTTATAGCTTTGTGAATTAGCTCCGTTTTCAATAGTGACTTTTAACTATCTCCTAAAAAAGGGTTTTCAGTGGGAGTCTGAGTCGAAAGGTTCCAGGCTGGAAATGGCAAGCATTCAGCAGTTCTGATGAGTCAGTGGTTAATTTATGATTTAATGCCTTTGTTCCTGGAACCCCAGTTAAGGGTTATCATGTGCACAGCAAGGCACTGGGCACTGAGGACAGCGAGAAGGACAAGTCAGTCCTTCAGGCCTTGGTGTCTACTGGGGCTCTCAACTGGGCTGGGAGGCGGAGCTCCTCACACATGGATGACACACCAGGCAGACCCCACAATCCAGACATCCATGCAGCGGGGCTTTCAGGAGAGTGTTCCTTAAAGGCAAGGCAGCGGAAGGCAGAGGGGTCGGTGCCTGTGTGGAGGGTGTGTACCCACGGTTACCTCCATTTACATCACTGTTCTAAACTTCAAGGACTGTGCTAGCCCACGATGATGAAAAAAGCTGTCTGGGAAAGAACAGCAGCAGGCAGACAGGCAGGGTTCAGGCCTTCCTTGGAGGGTCCTGCATGAGGTGACTGCCAAAGAAGCCCAACATAATTCAAGATAAGCTCCCCTTTTTCTGGGGCCCTGATCTGTAGGACTGTCATGTTCTACCTCCTGAAAGCCCCTGTGAATACATACACTCTTTTAGCATACATCTGGTATACCTTCCTAAAGGACAGGAAACCCATCTTCTTTATCTTTATATACTTGGGGCCAAGCAGAAAAGAGCTTGAATGCCCGAATGTAAATTCTGGTTGGACTGAATTAGAATACAGTAGCCTCTTTAATATAGATTTCAAAGCCCAAGAGTGACTTCAGGATCACTGGCCACGTCACTGCAGGCTTTATCAAGAGACCTTTATTTTAGGCCCCTGGATATTATCGTGGTATGAGCCACAACATAGCAGGGCTTTCCCCTGACACAGAAACAGGGTGCATTCAAAGATGCTTCAGCACAGACATAACTGTGATGCTACTTAGGATGTGGCTTAAGGGGAAAATGCTGAGGCAGGCTGGGAAAAGGCTTGGCTGGACAAGGAGACAAAGAGGACAGATGGTCAGCACTGTGACCATAGGAACGTGAAAGGGCTCTGTTGTTGTTTTGAGATAGGGTCTCATGTATCCCAGGCCTGCCGTGAACTCACTATGCGTCCTTTAAGATGACCTTGAACTGCTGATCCCTTTTCTCTGCCTCTCAAGTGCTGAGATGGCAGGTGTGCATTTACCCTGCCCAATCTATGTGGGATCAGGATCAAACTCAGGGCTTCCTGCTGCACCAGAGCTCTAACAACTAAGCTATGTCTCCAGTCCCCGGAAGGTTTTTCTTTTTCTTTCTTTCTTTTTTTTTTCTTTTGTTGAGACAGGGTCTCACTATGTAGCCCCAGCTATCCTGGAACTCTACGCAGTCCAGACTGGCCTCAAACACACAGAGATCGACCTGCCTCTGCTTCTACCTCTTGAGTGCTGGGCTTAAAGACTATGCCCCCGGTGGCATACCTGGGAGTATTTTTGCTTGGTTTGTTTGTTTGTTTTTGTTTTTGTGACTGTTTTGCACTCCTAATTCTGTCTTCCTGGAGCCTGTTACATTTTCTACTGTTTTTTTTTTTTTTCATGTGGCAGATACTCCTTAGGTTCTAGACCTTAAGTCTTTTCCAGACTGCCTCACCTCCCCGAATCCAAGCTGACAGCCAGGCTGTGGCAGTCCCCAGGCAGCCCGCAGGGACCTGTCTCCCTACCTTCAGAGGAAACTGCTGGGTCAGCTCTGGCACATAGGCAGCCCCTGCCTGCTTCCTGTGCAAAGACACGACCACAAAGTACTCGAAAAGTTGCCTCTCCTGGTACTCAATGAGATCCCGGTCAAGTGATGAGTACCGAGGGGCCTGCTTCAGGCGTGACTTCACATTGACCAGGCGCTGGCTGTGAGCTGTGGAGAGAAGGAAGTCACAGGCTTGACATGACTCATCTGCCAATGTGGAACTGCTCAGTGCTGGCGAATTATGTAATTCCTAGCTTCAGCACTTTTTCTAATCCCTTGAGTCTTTCCACATCTAGCAAATTAGTAGAAAATCCTTCCTTTGGGCTTCTTGTCAAACTTGAGGAAGGGGCACCCTTCATTTATTGGCCTGCCGGGAAAGCAGAGCACAGGATCCAGGGCTCAGGACCGGCCAGGGCTTTGCCGCTAAGCCTCAAGTCGGAAGCTCCACAAGGCTTCCCCTTCATCTGTCTTTAGGGTCGGGACTTGTACATATCCCCTCATGCACTTCCATCATTCAGTTTGTGTGAAGTGACAAAATCCAGACCATGGAGCTCTTGGAGCTGAGAGCTCTGTAAACATCCCATGTGACATAATGGCCGAGACCCCGCTACCTCAGGAACTCACTCCCACGTCTGCCCCGCCAGTTCTCCGCAGTGGGAATGGACTTGTTTATTCTAGGGGTGGCCCAGGTAGTAGATGGTGTCAGAGATAATGTAGGTGGAGCCACTAAGTGGACCAGTCCCGTCACCTTGATCAGCAGCCAGGGCTGCCCTCTCTGCTCCCCAATGGGCTCTGAGAGATCTCAGAGAACTCACTAAAGCTTGGACCTGGATCATTGAATGTCAGGCCCCTGACAATGAATGTCTTACCTACTTTATCTGGCAAGCGAGGAACCAGAGGCTCCGAGATCTTAAGAGATTGCTCGTCACTCACATCCACTCTCAAGTGTGGTGCCTGCCATCATCAGTCACACCGTCACATCCCAATCTCTGCACAGGCTTGGCCCCCCTTTGCTCACACTTTAGGTCCTATGGTCCTCCCAGACAGTCACGCCTTGCCAAGCCAGACTGAACAGGCCGTGTCCGTCCCTCCACAGTGGGAAGGAGCATGACTGTAGCTTCCTAGTCACCTCCCGCACCCTGCTCTCCTTACCTTTCAGCTTCTCCTCAGTGTCGCTGTCAGACTCACTGTTCTCATCTGTCACTGGACCAAAAGAACAAGGAAGGAAGGGGCAGATGTGAATTCCAGCGCAACAGACCCCAAACTTCCAGGCCAACTACGTCAATATGCCAGTCGAATTCTGCTCGACTTAATGTCAACCTAACTCTGGAGAAGGAGGCTCCTCTATTAGACTATAGCAAGAGGCAGAAGCCCTCTACTGCAGCTGAGCCAGGAAGGCTGCTGCCAGTCAGGTGACACACAGGTACAGCTCAAGTCAGAGCATGCACCACTGAGCTGCCTTCTGGCCCTTTGGCCCAGAGAGAAGCGCGGACAAGCAGCAGCCACGAGCCTCCTCGTCAGTGAACCAAGAAACTACAGAAGACGAGCTCCCTGGGAAGGATGTCTTCGGATTCCAGTGAGGAGGACAGCCCAGCAGGGTGGGGCAGAGCATCTACCTTTTCCTGAGTTGCTCTCCGTGGACTGGGATAGCCTCTTCACCCGCTTCTTTCCTCTCCGGGCCTCATAAATGGCATTGATCCGCAATACCAGCTGCCAGACACCAGAAGAAAAGCCGGTGTTAACTCCCCTCCCTGGTGTGGATGGCCGCCTAGGCTGGCCCTTCTTTCCTAGATGACAAGGTTCAGGGAAAGGGGCGGGGCACACTGGAGATGGGGCACCTCCCCGTCTTCTGATCATTCTTTCAACCACATTACCAAAACACCGGAGGAGGCTGGCCTCACTGCCCATGGGCAGCCAGGGTCTCAACAGTCCTGCACCCAGCAGAGACACTTGGATGGTTGGGGGAAGGGACACACAATTTCCCTGGCTCACAGTGTCACTCATCTCCCCCGCTGACACCTTCACACTGTGGTGTCATTGTGGCTTAGGAAAGAGTCATTTACTCCCAAAACAAAACAAGAGAAGGAAAAGACAGAAAAAACAATTCCCAGGTAGGGAATGTCTGGACGGCCCCCAGCAGATGGGGCAGCACCTACAGTGGCCTCTGAGTCCTATTCCTGCCTGTGCAAAGGGGTGCTCTGTGGAAGAACTTCAGGGTCCCCTAATTATACAGCTGCACACGTGTGGCATGGAAGTGCACCAGAACGCTCTGGAATGGGACACATCCCAGGGCTTATGGCCACCCAACCCAGATGACTTCTCCCTGCCCCTGCCTCACACCACAGTATCTCCCGCGCCATGTGGGCTGACACTGCTGACGACAGGCGCTTACGTCAGACGCTTACGTCAGAGAACAGATCTACTTCAAACGCACAGGCCTCTCTTGCTGTTGGCCAGACAGGATCTGGTGTTTCCTGTGTGTCTCTTTCCTCTGTTCTCTCCTCTGAGCGGCTGGGTGGAGTCACATGCTGTGCCAGACCCCAGGGGCTTGTGGTCAAGGACACATCCACAGCACATTTGCCTCAGATCCCCACACCAACATTGTTTATCAGGTCTTTTCTGGGGGGGGGGGGGTGCTGAGGAGTGAACCCGGTCTTGTGTACACCAGGCTTGTGCTCCACCACCCAGCCTAACCCTTGACTCTTGTTTTTTTTTAGTGGGGCATGTGGCGGGGAGACTGGCCTGGAACTCACTTTGTAGCTCAGGCTGGCTTTGAATTCATGGTGATTTTCCTGCCTCAGTCTCCTTCTGAGTTTGGACTATAGACTTGAGCGACTACACCTAGCTAAATACTTACTTACTTAATTAGTTATGTCTGAGATAAGGGTTTCTCTGTGTAACAGCTCTGGCTGTCTAGGAACACTCTCTGTAGACCAGGTTGGCCTTGAACTCACAGAGATCCATCTGCCTCTGCCTCCCGAATGCTGGGATTGGAGGTGTGCACCACCACTGCCCGGCTAAATACTCCATTTTTATTTTTACCATACTTAATTTTCTGGCCCCTTTGCATCTGGGTACCAGCAGGCCACTTCTTTGACCTCTCTCATCTGATGTCCTCATCTACAAGACGAGGGATCAGGTTATCTCAAAAGTCTCTTGCTTTAACATTCTAGGCTGCCGTGGTAGATCTTCCATGGTCCCCAGAGGTCCTTCACCTCCAGTTGTGTTTCCCAGGGGAGCCACTCAACGGGCGCCATTACTGAAAGGCACCTTCAGCAGAGCCCCTGAGGGTATGCTCCACTTTCCCTTTCCACAGGGGCAGCCTCCAAGTTACCCTGGGGTGGGGGAAGGAGAGGAAATCTACCATGTGCAGTTGAGGCACATCAAATAGCATGTAAGTGTGGAACCTGGGACTAGAGAGGTGGGTCAGCGGTCAATGTTGGCTGCCCTTATAGAGGACCAGTGTTCAATTCCCAGCACCCACATGGCGGCTCACAACCAGCTGTACTCCAGTTCTAGAAGATCTAATGCCTTCTTTTGGCCTCTGCAATACCAGGCATGCATAAGGCACACATTACCCACAGGCAAAACACTCATACACATAAAGTAATTAACATTTAATTAACATTTAAACATTTAATTAAATGTTTAAAAGACTTTTTTATGCACTGGGAAGAATAGGAGCAGTATAGGTCCTGGTGTGTGTGTGTGTGTGTGTGTGTGTGTGTGTATGTGTAAGAGAGAGGGAGAGAGGGAGGGAGGGAGAGAGAGAAAGGGGGAGAGAGAGAGAGAGAGAGAGAGAGAGAGAGAGAGAGAGAGAGAGACTGTTAAGCCTCTATCCAATCCTTCTCATCTTGACCGGCTCTCTCGAAAGGATCACTAGCTCCTAGTAGTAAGCTAGCTACTGAGTAACTTAGTAAGACCCTATCTCAAAAAAAGAGTTGGAAGCCGGGCGGTGGTGGCGCACGCCTTTAATCCCAGCACTCGGGAGGCAGAGCCAGGCGGATCTCTGTGAGTTCGAGGCCAGCCTGGTCTCCAAAGCGAGTTCCAGGAAAGGCGCAAAGCTACACAGAGAAACCCTGTCTCGAAAAACCAAAAAAAAAAGAGTTGGGGATATATCTCAATGGTAGAGTGCTTCCCTAGCCAAGTGTGAAACTCGTGCTCAGTGTCCCTCCCTCCCTCCCTCCCTCTCTCTTACACACACACACACACACACACACACACACACACACACACACACACACACACACACTGGCAGGAAAAGACTGTTTGGAATCAAAAGGTTAGTTAAGGAGGCGGGAGAGAACGGCTAAGGGGAAGAACACAGGACCGCAATAAGAACTGAGAAGACGACCCACATATCCTAGTCCACTGGCTTCACTGTGTCCCCCGTCCCACAGGGACACAGAAAGCAGGGGACCACATACAATCTGTCCTCAACTTCCTCTACAGAGAAGTGGGGGCGCATCCCGCACCTCCAAATCTGAAGTATGTGTTACCCTGGGGATCTTTTTTTTCTTTCTGCCATTCTGTAGGTCTCCAAGGTTAAAGAAAGTTTCATCCGGGCTGCTAGGTGTAGAGGGCGGGCTGGTTCTCACAGGGGATCCGCTTCCATCCCGACTCAGCTTCCTAGTGTCCAGCAGTTTGAAGTTTCTTCTCTCTGAATTTTGCCGGAAAAATGCAGATTTGGACAAGGATGGCTGTGTGAGAAAGGAGAGAGGCGTTGAGTCCAAACAAAAGGGTCGAGGTGGGAGATCTCAGTGTGGAGACAGGGAACTGAGCAGGCTGGACTGGGTGGGAGATCTCAGTGTGGAGACAGGGAACTGAGCAGGCTGGGCTGGGTGGGAGATCTCAGTGTGGAGACAGGGAACTGAGCAGGCTGGGCTGGGTTCCCAGGGTACCTGGGGTTTGCTATGTTAACCATGCTGTGCTACCATCCAGTTGTGGGAAATTTATGTGACAAAGATGTAAATCTAATCCAACCCCTTTCAGACAGGTGGGAAGCCACCTGCCTCCACTCTGGCTTTACAGATGAGGCTTGATGATAACTGGCACATGTCCTTGTAAATTATAGGACTAAACTGGCTGTGACCCTGGGGGCTGGCTTGCCAAGGGTCTGTTCTACAGAAGTTTCATCCCTCTGGGCATCAGTATCTTTTTTTTTTTTAATTTGTAGTATTGGCATTTGAATCGAGGGCCTTACCCTGACAGGCACTCTACTAACGAGCTAGAGCCCCAATCCAGGATTTCATTTCTAAACAAGTCTCTTTCAAATCAAAAGGTAAATAAAGAACTTATTTAAAAGTTTACCAATCAGCAGTAGATGTAGTTCAGTGGACTTGCCCAGCACGTGCAAGACGCCAAGTTTGGGGGGTACTGAAGAGTACCCCCCAAAATAAAAATGAACTTGACTTCTGGCATGGTCGTGCACGGTTGTAATTCTAGCACTTGAGAGGACCAGATGTGCAAGGCCCTCCTCAGCGGCACAGCAAGTCTGAGGCCCGTCAGGGCTGCATGAGACTCTGTCTCAAACAAATGAAATTTACAGTTCATAACCCAGAAAAGAATCCATTTTCCTGATAAACACAGCAAGTTGATGAGTGCAAGCCCACTCAAACCAACAAAAAACATAAAAGATAAGACCAGTCACAAAGTGGGAGTGTAAGCATTCCCAGATCTGTGAAAGAGCCTCAGCTTTCTCCAAAAAGAAGAGAGAATTCCAACTCCACCAAGGAAACACTTTTCACTCAAAAACTAGCAAAAGTAAAAATACCTGCTAATTTACTTTGTAGGCGAGACTGTGAGGGGAAGAAACTTCCATACACCCCTCCCACCCCCACCCCCCACCCCGGTGAGAGTCGAAACCAGCAAACTGCATGGAGGTAAGATAGGCACAGCATATTCCTTTGCAGCTGGAATTGCAGGTCATTGTGAACAGTCTGACATGGGTACTGGAAGCCAAACTCCAGTCCTCTACAAGAGAAGTTAAGTGTGCTTATGCATTCAGTCACCTCTCCAGCCCTCTGACTTCCTCATTCTTTACCTAGAGAATCTCTCTCCTGGGCTGGTGAGATGGCTCAACAGGTGGGGGACGCTTGCTGCCAAGCTGGAGGACCTGAGTTTGACCCCTGGGTCCCACATGGCAGAAGGAGAGAACCAACCCACGCAGGCTCTTCTGACCTCCACATGCTTGCTGTGGTGAATACGTACACACCCATGTACAAATGAATACATGAAAAAAATTTAGGAAAAAAAAAAAGAAAATTTATCTCTTGTTAGATGTTTAATAAATACTGAATTCTATTTTTGTCTGGATTTTCTTGGTTTGTTTTTGAACATAGTTTATTCATTAACCCACCAGTAATTTATTTCATGGTATGCTAATCTAAATCATTTCCCTCCAAGCTAACTTATCCCTATTCCATTTCATGAATGAGCCTTTCTTTCTCCATCAATTTACAAAGCCCCATGTACTGTATCTTAAGCACTCACAGAATAGGCCTACTGTGTTCCACTGAGTTTCCCAGTCCACTTAGTTCCAAGTCAGGTGTATTTACAACCTCAGAGCTCCTCCTTTTTCAAAATTTCCAGGAACAGAGACTCCTGTCTGCTCCGTGGTCAGTTCTCCCATCCATCACAGGTCTACAAGGGGCAAGGAATTGCTTAGTACAGGAAGCTTCCAACAGTGCAGAGCTGACCTGCTGTGACCAGTGTGGGCATCTCTATCACCCTGGCACAGAAGCAGGCTTCTCAGCAGTCTAATTCCACCTGCAATCAAATCCAAGAAGACGCCCTAATGCCCTAATGCCATCATGGCACTGAAATCTATATAATGGCTGGCAACCAGCGGGTATCTGTTTTCATTCATGATTTACACTGGGCCAGTGTTTGCTTACAGATTTGACCCATGAAAAGATCTGAGAAGAAAATCAACCAAAATATGGTACTCAACTGTAGATAGCATGCCAAGGAGCTTGGCAAAAGCTGTGTGCAGGCTGCATCCATGCTGTATGCCCTGGTGTCACTGATGAGGAGAAGGGATCCAGTAGTGTCCCAGGCACCCACAAAATTATCCGTCCAGGGAGCTTCGGGGAGGAGTGGGCTTGAGTAACTTCTTGTTTGATAAAAGAGAAGACAGCAGGACGTGTGTGTGTGTGTGTGTGTGTGTGTGTGTGTGTGTGTGTGTGTGTCTGCCTCTCAAGCATTCAGCATAGTCTGAGGCTCAGTAGGAAGAAGCAAATTCTGGCCCGGAGTCTTTACCAGGGCTCCGAGGGCCCTGGGGCTACTTGGGAGAAGTGGAACCATAGTGAAGATGTCTGTTTGCTGAGGCTTTTGGAAGCAAGGGTGTGAGTCTTAGACTTAGCAGGAGCCAGTGAAGTTTTTCTTCAGTCAGATAGTATGTACAGCAGTGGGGCCATGCTGCCGCAGCTTCTCAGCCACGCCACGTCCACATGCATCATATGTAATGTACAAAGGACTGAGTAGGGCAATACAGCTTCATTCATAAAAATTTTACATAACTTCATTCATAAAAACCAGCAACTGGCAGTAGGGTCAAACTGGCCAAACCCTAACTGTAGCATGAAACGGAAGACACTGGTGGGCCTTAAAGGTGTTTTTTTTTCAGGCTGTTATCCAGCAGATTCTACTGTTGATAGGAACACCTCACACCAACCTGCATAGTGCCCATTCCCACCTGTGTCCTTCAGGCGGCTGTGTCCCCACGGCACATGTCTCTAAACCAGCAGCCCCGTCACCGTGGCACACTGTCTGTAAACCAGCAGCCGTGTCCCCGTGGCACACTCTCTCTAAACCAGCAGTCGTATCCCGTGGCACACTCTCTATAGTCCAGCAGCCGTGTCCCCGTGGCACACTGTCTAAACCAGCAGCCCCATCACCGTGGCACACTGTCTGTAAACCAGCAGCCCCGTCACCGTGGCACACTGTCTGTAAACCAGCAGCCGTGTCCCCATGGCACACTCTCTCTAGTCCAGCAGCCGTGTCCCCGTGGCACACTGTCTAAACCAGCAGCCGTGTCCCCGTGGCACACTCTCTCTAGTCCAGCAGCCGTGTCCCCGTGGCACACTGTCTCTAAACCAGCAGCCGTGTCCCCGTGGCACACTCTCTCTAGTCCAGCAGTCGTGTCCCCGTGGCACACTCTCTATAGTCCAGCAGTCGTGTCCCCGTGGCACACTCTCTCTAGTCCAGCAGCTGTGTCACTATGGCACACTGTCTAAACCAGCAGCCGTGTCCCCGTGGCACACTCTCTCTAGTCCAGCAGCTGTGTCACTATGGCACACTGTCTAAACCAGCAGCCGTGTCCCCATGGCACACTCTCTCTAGTCCAGCAGCCGTGTCCCCGTGGCACACTGTCTAAACCAGCAGCCCCGTCACCGTGGCACACTCTCTCTAGTCCAGCAGCCGTGTCCCCGTGGCACATTCTCTCTAGTCCAGCAGCCGTGTCCCCGTGGCACACTCTCTCTAATCCCATAGGCACTGGATTCACTGGGCACCACAGAGAACCTGTAGTGTCTGAGAAGTAGACAAGAACGATCTGGGCCTGAAGTCTGACTTCCCTGTTCAAGCCTCTTGAGTTGTTGCAGGAGGCTGTGATGGGTCCTGGTGTGTGGTATCTTGATGAGAAGGAGGTGGCAAGAAGCCCCGAGTCTCCTCAGAGGGAGATGACATGGACTGAAGCTGAGATCACTAGCCCTTTCTGGATAAATGGGTGTCACAATATTGAAAAAACAAAAAGAGGAAAAGGACTATCTTCAGTTAGCACATCTTTCTCTGACACAAAAATTAGTCCTTGACAGTTGTATAATCACAACACTCAGGGAGCTGGTGCAGGAGAATGAAAATTTGAGGTCAGCCAGGGCTACAGAGTGAGACCCGCTCCCCATCTCAAACAAACACACAGAGGCTGGGGAGAGTTCAGACCCCAGCACTCACACCAACAGCTGGGCAGATGTGATGGCACACCTGGAAGCCCAGCACTCAGGAGGGCAAGCTGGCTAGCCAGAGGGCAAAGCTCCAGCTTGAGTAAGACTCTCACTCACTAAATAAAGTGGAGAATGACTGAAGAAGACACCCGCTGTCAACTTCAGACCTTTACATGCACATGTGCAGTGCACATACGCAGTACATCCATGCACCCACACACGAGAACATACTCCACCCACACAATTTCTTTTTGAGTTGTGGCCACATTCCTTGTGCTGTAGTACGTATGGTTATATAACACACACACACACCATTTTGGGTTCACAGACCGCAGCATCTGCTCCGGCTGCACATCTGCTCTTTTCCAAGGAGACTTTGTCCAACTGTCCCCCCGTTTCCACTGGGACCAGACAGGAGTTAATTAAATGAACATCCCAAAGACAGCATAGAGCTTTCTGAGGCTGGTAGAGGAGTTCAACACAGAGGGGCTGCCTCAGCTACTTCTAATTTCCCAGATGCAGCCCAGATGTGGCAGATGCTCAATGAATAGCTGATGAGCTAACTGGAGGAAGTGGCAAAGTCTGCAGCTGTCCCTCAGAACGGGGGCATAGACCAGACACCCAGATGTGAAAGCAGAGTCATGGACATAAGATGCAGGGCCCCAGTGACGCTGCACGGGCCCTAACAGCCTGTAATGTCCGGGGCACTGACCAGGGCACACTGCTATCCAGGACAACCACATCTGGACAGAAAACTTGACTGGCATCACTACCACCCCAGGAAGGACTACTCAGTCTTCACTTTCTGGTATGAGGGAGGAGCTGCCTGCTCAGAAGGCAGCTGTTCTCACTGTTCCTAAGAGCAGTGACTCCATGCATGAAGTGGAGAGCCAGGTAGGATGTGAGAGGTAGAATGAGTATGACTGTTTCTTTTTCCTTTTTTTGTGTATGTGTGTGGGGGTTCACATGTGCATATGTCCACACATGTACGGAGGCCAGAGGCCAACCTCTGGTGTTCCTTAGACGTCATCCACCTATTCTTTTCCTTCTTTCCTTTCTGTCCTCCTTCCTTCCTTCCTTTCTTTTTGAGACAGGGTCTCTCACTGGCCTAGAACTCTCTAGTTCACATGGCCAATGGGCCTCTCTGACTCTCCAGCGCTAGGATTATAAACACATATCTCTACACCCAGCTTTTGTACATGGGTTAGAGGGGTTGAACTCAGTCCTCATTCTTGCATGACAAGCATTTTATAGATTAAGCTACAACCCACAGCACCCCCCACCCCATCCCCTCTTTTTGGAAGACAGAGTCTCATGTGTTCCAGGCTGGCCTTGAACTCATTACATAGATAAAGATGACCTCAGCCTCCCAAATGCTGGGATCACAGGTGTGAGCCGTTTTGCCGAGTTTCTTCCCTAGTATTGGGGACTGAACCAAGGTGTGCAGTTCCCCACTGGTCCATGTCCTTTGCCCTGATTTTGTTTTTCTAAGTCAGGCTGGTCACTGCAGGAAAAGTGTCTAAATGCCAGACACATCCATATTCCAATGAGAACACAAACACATTTCCAAGGCAAGTAGAAGCTGCTAATTATTGATTATCATGCATTCCTCAGTCTTCTCCATGCGACAGTTAGCTGGTTCAGGCAAATCCTGAGGCAGTTCACATGGGCCTGTAAGCTTCACCCTTAACGACAGGTTATGCCTCAGATTCTTCTAGAAGTCTGTGGCTGGAAGTGTCCCTGTCTGACACCAGGTGTAGAACACGCGCCCTGTGAAGACCACCCCACCCTCCAGCAAATGCTGACCCTGCTCTGGGGGCCACAGGCATACAGCTGCTTTATCAGGCTGGAAACAAACCCTGACAATGGAATTTGAGTGAGATTTGCAGCTTAAATTTGGTCTCCCTTCATTTACTTTCTTCTACAACAAATCCCCTAAAAGGTTCAAAAGGATCTTCTGTAAAGGGGAGTAAATCTTGGAGTCTTGACCTCTGGGTCCTCAGATATCAAAATACCACCACTGAGGTATCTGCATATGCACTTATACATTCTAGATTCCCTCACAGAAATATTCTGCACATGTACAAACAAACATGAGCTTACAAATACATATATTCTTTAAGTTAAAAAATAGTCACAGGGTCTGGAGAGATTGCTCAGTGATTTGGAGCTCTTATAGAGGACCTGGGTTTAGTTCTGAGCACCCACATGGTAGCTTGCAACTACCTATTACTCCAGTTCCAGGATCTGATGCCCTCTTGTGGCCTCGAAGGGCTCCTGCACACATGTGATACACATAAACTCACATACATATACATAAAAAATAAATAAGTATTTTTTTTTTAAAGACAGGATCTCACTGTGTAGCTGGAATTTACTATGCACACCAGGCTGTCCTCAAACTCACAAAGGTTTCTCTGCCTCCTGAAGGCTGGGAATAAGAGTGTGTACTACCTCATCTGACAAATAAAAAAAACCTTTAAAAAATGTACACAGAGTCGGACAGTGGTGGCACACTCCTTTAATCCCAGCACTCAGGAGGCAGAGACAGGAGGATCTCTGTGAGTTCCAGGCCAGCCTGATTTACAGAACGAGATCCAGGACAGGCACCAAAACTACACAGAGAAACCCTATCTTGAAAAAACAAACAAACAAATGTACACAGATGGTAGGTAGTCCACTAAACAAACCAGTTCTCCACTCTATCTTTTTCCTTATATCTCATCAGGATGCCTTTCTTAATTGTTTATTTATGCTCAGGATTTTCTTTTCTTAGTCAGGCTACTCTGGAACTTACTATGTCAGGCTGACCCTGAACTCTGAGCAGCAATACTCCTGCCTTGGCTCTAGCGTTGGGGCTGCAGGTGGGATCCATTACACCTGGCTCAGGACAGTTTGACTTAGGAGAGGGTCCTGAGTTAGAAACTCAAAGGTGTTTTCGGGAGCTCTGTGGAGAGGGCTGCTGAGGAAGACAATGGCTGAATGGGAAGAACTCCAGAGTGCCCGAGGTACCTTGGTGGAAGTGTCTGGGATGGAAGAGGTGGGAGATCCAGGGAAAGTCAGGACACACTTCTTGCCCAGGCAGCGGCCATGCAATTCGATGTCCTCGTAAGGATTTTCCTTCATGGGTGGATCTGTGATCAATGGCAAAATGGGTAAGAGATGTTAGAACTTTGTCTTTTTTCTCTTTTTAAAAGATTTTCTTTTATGTGAATGGTGTTTTGCTTGCACATATTATCCATGCACCATGTGTGGCTGAAGCCTGAGAAGACCTGAAGAGGGTGTCAATCCCCTGGAATTGGAGTTACACATGGTTATGAGCCTCCATGCAGGTGCTGGGAACTGAACCACGTCTCTGGCAATGGCAGTCAGCGCTCTTCACTGCTGTGCCATCTCTCAAGGCCCTGAACTTTTCCAGAGAGCACTAAGAGAGCACCTGGCCTCCTCCCTGTGAGTCCTTGTGGGATGTGTGTGGTTTTACCGGCCAGCCCTTCCTTGTAGCAGCAGATCCCAATTCTCACTAAGGGGTAACTCCCCATCTCCTGACTTGTAGCTGCGTCAAATAAACTCCGTTCCCAGTTTCAGGACTTGCTGCTCTGTGGGGCCCGGACCCTGCCTCAGAGGCAAGTTCAGAAGGGCTGACAGCCCAGGCCTAAGGCAACTATTGAAAGTCACTAAAAATGAACACGGACATAAGCTGGTCTGGCCGGAGTGACTCAGGACTTTTGCTGGGACTTGCAGGCCCCAGGCTCTGGTTCTACAGAGGAAAGCATGGGTCCCAGGGAGCTGGTAGCAGCCTTCCTGGGGATGGTGGGAAACCCTGCTGAGAACAAAACCATCACGAGAGAAGAAAGGAGAAGCCAGTTCGGGTTGCAGATTCCCCTAAACTACCTTTGCCATATCATTGCAAGGGTGGGCACCCGTCCTGACACTGGTTCACACAGCTCTGCCAAGCCCTCCCGCCCTCCTGAGCTCTCTCCTTTCAGAGGCATTTCTGGTACTGGTGACCCCATGTGTGCTGTCTGTGTGCATCTACGTTGTCTGCCTCTCACATGCAAACACCTGTGGGCTTCTCACTCTCACCAGCTCTCCTTCTGTTTCCAAGGGTATTCTGAGCTTTTATTCATGATTCTATGTGTTTACAACAGTTAGAGTGTGATGAGTGACTTTAACATGTTAAAGTTTTATACTATCTGTAGAAGAGATTATATACTACACAAGTTATTCCTGTGATATAAAACTAGTTTTCAGTGTCTTTCCAACTGAGAAGAATCCAATTCTGCACACTTCTCCCAAGGTGGTTCATACCAAGCAAATTTTGTTTTGTTTTGTTTTTTAAGATTTATTTAGGGCTGGAGAGATGGCTCAGAGGTTAAGAGCACCGACTGGTTCTTCCAGAGGTCCTGAGTTCAATTCCCAGCAACCACATGGTGGCTCACAACCATCTGTAACGAGATCTGGTGCCCTCTTCTGTCCTGCAGTCATACATGCAGACAGAACACTGTATACATAATAAATAAATCTTTAAAAAAAAAAAAAAAGATTTATTTATTACGTATTCAGTGTTCTGCTTGCATGTATTCCTACAGGCCGGAAGAGGGCACCAGATCTCATTACAGATGGTTGTGAACCACCATGTGGTTGCTGGGAATTGAATTCAGGACCTCTGGAGGAGCAGTCGGTGCTCTTAACCTCTGAGCCATCCCTCCACCCTCTCATTTATTATGTTCTTCTACATCTGCCTGGTTTTTCTCCTTTATTCCCGCCAGTTCTGGGTGAAACAGCTCTAGTTCTGGGTTTTCTGGGACAGCAGCTCCTAAGTGATGCTTAAAGATCCAGGGTACAAGTGGACCCTCTGGTTCCTCGTATGAGACTCCAACACCTTCATCAGCATGGCCAGCACCCCGACTTCTCCCAGTACCTCCAGAACTGCTCGAGTTGGTGGCTTTGTCATGGGCCACAGGGACAGCCCACGTGGCATAGCTGGAGACACTGGCCTGCGGACTTTCAAGCTGCACCGCTCGTGTATCAGCTCATTTCTTCAGCCATCACAAGCAGACTCAGGTCTGAACTCAGGCTTCGCTGAAATGGAACTATTCCCTGAAGATTACTGAACTCTGAAACAAACTTTGGAAGCTGAGGCGTCTCGGAGCTCCATCAAGGCCACTCTTCTAGCCACAGACACCATTTAGCCTGTGCTTTGCTACCCTGTTGGAGTCACACTCTCATGTCATCTGAAAGAGCATGCTGGCCTACGGTGCCTTCATTCCACAACTGATAACAAAGGAAAGGCCGTTGGAAACCAAGTCTTTTGTATTCTCACCAATCCTTGAGCAACTTGCAAGGGGGCCAGCATCATCATTAGATAAAGATCTCAAATTCTGAGCCCTTGTGTCACCAGCTAAAGTCACCAAACAACCAGCGGAGACAGGATTCTATCCTGGACCTTGAGGCTTCGTGTTTCCTGGATCACCTTGTTCCTCTCTCCTTCAGCCCACTGAGGCTCACTCTCCCAGCCTGCCGACCCGCCGCTTTCTCACACAGTACCTGCACATCTGTCTTCAAGTGCATGCACGTGTGTTTCCAGCAGAACCTCCATTTCAACTCTCACTTCATCCCAGACAGACTCACACCCATAGCCCTCTACACACATTTTGGCCTCTTACCTAGAATGTCTTCGTAGACGTTCTCTTCCGATAAAGTGCGCGTGAGCCCCAGCTTGGTCTGTGCGTACCAGTCCACCCTGCTGTTCTCAGAGGAAGACTGCAGCAAGTCTTCAAACTCATAGGACTTTCTGGGGTGTGCACCATGGAAGGAAACAATAAAGAGAACTGGAATCAATTCAGGCTGGTTCTGAACACAGCAGAGGTCAGAGTGCAAAGGGGCCAGGCCACAGCTTTCAGGCCAGGGCTGCAGAGCCGTAAGACCAGGCAAATGCCTGAGTTGCAGCAGAAACTCAACCACACAGGATGAGCCTCTTCCGCCTCCACTGAGGGCTCCTGCAGGCAGACGAGGGACCAAGTCTCAGAGCTCTAGCAGATGGGGTCTGGTCTGGGACATAGGTGTTAGCTGCTTTCTCTGGAATGGTAATTAACATGCCACGCTGCACTGACTCTGACCTCTCCAGGCCAGGTCGTTATTGCCCAGACTAGTACTATGAGGAGAGATGATGGGGTGGGGGTGTGGTTTGCAGCACAGAGTCCTAACAACTCAAGACGTTTGTACACTTCAGGGCATAGTCCAGTGGCTAGCTCTCTTCTTTACAGTGCATGCACACAACAACTAATCTGGACGATCTTGGGGTTCCTTGGGATGGGATTAACCATCATCCAAATGGCTACTGCTAGATATCCTGGACTTCAAGACACACCTTAACTCTGTTGTGATTTTTTCCCCATATTTATGGGAGCAAGATGCTAACATATGAGGCATGCTTTGCATTTGAGTCCTGACACATACAAGGTTTTGACAGTCTAAACCGTGGTCTTTAGAAAGACCACGTTGTAAGAATATGAACTTTCTTTTAAACTGATTAGGAGGCAGGCTTGGTGGTACATGTCTGCAATGCCGGCACTTGGGAGGCTAAGTCAGAAGGATATGACATCAAGTTCTAGGTCAGCCCGGTCTACATAATGAGATTCCCCCCTTAAAAATCAAAGCTAGAAGGAGCTGGGTATTGTGGTGCATGTCTTTAATCCTAGCATTCCAGAGACAGGGGCAGGCAGATCTATGTGAGTTCTAGGCCATAGTGAATTCCAGGCTAGCCAGCCAGAGCTACATAGTGAGACTTTGTCTCAAAAAAAAAATCAGAAGTACAATGCAATACAAAAAAAAAAAAAAAAAAAGCTGCACATGGTGATTAATGTTTATAATCCCAGCACTCTGGAGGCTGAGGCAGGAGAATTTTCAATGGTCCTAGGCCCACTTAGGCTACTGTGAGTTTCAGACCAGTCTGGGCTGTAGATTCTGCCTCAAAACAAACAAACAACAACAAAAAAAAAACCCCACAATAAAATAACAGCAAACAAACCAAAGTGAGACCCACGAGAAGGCTCAGCAGGAAAAGGTGTTCACCACCAAGCCTGAGGAACCAAGTCCAATCTGCTGGACCCACACTGTGGCAGAAGAGAACCAACTCCTGCAAGATGTCCTCCACTCATTAGCGTGGTACCCGAGCATCCCTCATCACACACACCCACAGATAAACAAATGTAACAGAAAACCAGAACAAACAACATCAGAACAAGCAGTCGCACGGCAAACCCTCGACAGCCTGGTGCACGCTAGGCAAGAGCCCTGTCACGTCAGCCTCAGCCCCTGGCTTTTTGGTTTTCAAGTCAGGGTTTCTGTGTGCAGCCCTGCTGGCTGACCCGGAACTCACTCTGTAGACCAGGCTGGCCTCGAACTCACAGAGATCCTCCCGCCTCTGCCTCCCGAGTGCTGGGGTTAAAGGTGTGCGCCCCCACACTCAGCTCAGTCCCTAGCTTTGTGAAAGAGGGCCTCTCACTATGTTGCCCGGGGCTGGCCTCTGCTGCAAAGCTTAACTTGTAAAATAAGTTATCACAGGGTTTCCTAATGGCAATTCCATCTCTGTGTCAAAGTACTGGTTTTCAAGGGACCAATGTGTGAAATCTAAAAGGCAACACTGTAAATCAACACAAAGCAAGATCCACAGAGGTGCAAGGAGGAGCCACCAATTCCAGATTCCAGAACTAATAGGAAAGCAGAATTGTAATATTACAGGGTCTGGTTTTCACTGGCATGTGTCAGCATCACACGTGAGCACACTGGCTTGCAGGGACTTCTGTCCTCTTGTTCTAAGGTTCTGGTGAAGTGAGGAAAACATACTTGCCAAATCCTGACCTGACCTCGGGCTAAAACTGAGGTCAGGCTGACCCTCAGACGTGTACAGTACTTGGAGGGACTTTTGCTAACCTGCACTGTTCTGCTTCTGTAAGCCCAAGGCCTCTGCTCCCCTATCAAACAGTAACCATAGTGACACAACTTGTCCTAGCCTTATTAAAAGCTCAGATCCTCAGCCAGTCATGGTGGCACACACCTTTAATCCCAGCAGAGGCAGAGGCAGGCAGATCTCTGTGAGTTCGAGGCCAGCCTGGTCTGCAAAGCGAGTTCCAGGGCAGCTAGGGCTGTTACACAGAGAAACCATGTCTAAAAAAAAAAAAATCCATATCACATCATGCTTGCTAACGGTCATCACAGCTACATCCCTGCACACTCAGACTCAGCTCAGGGATGCCTCTTCGGACTTGTAGTAGGGTCTGTGTGGTCCAATAAAAAACTTTAAATTCACACAGAGCTCATCCTGGTCTCCTTCTCTTAGGTGAGAACAGCCAGGCTACAGTGCAGGTGGGAGATCACACACCCTGAAGAAAAACCTGCTCACATGAATGACTGATCCACTGTGCTAAGTCTCTATGGACAACTTTGAACTTGAGAAAAGTTTTAGCCTTTATGTATTAACTTGGAGAAAAAGGGTATTTCCAAAGGTAAATGAATGACAAGCACAACCAAACAGGTCTCTAGCTAAACAACGCCCAGCACCCATGCTCCACACCACCCACGGGTGTGCTACATAACTTCTGTGGGTCATACTGCGCTCCGAACTAGTGAAGAAAGGCAACAAGTCCCTGCCTTAAGGATGCTCACAGCTAGGGAGAACACGACCTCCTCTTTGCCTCCCAGGCCCTCCAATAATCACATTACAGCTGGTTTTAGAGATGTGACTCTGATCTCACTGTTATGATGAACTCCCTCATAACTCAGGCTTGGTCCAATTCACTATGTAGTCGAGGATGGCCTCCCAGACTTCGGATTCTCTTGCCTCCTAAGTGCTGGGATTACTGGTGCATACATCAGGCCCCCCAACCCCCAATGAATTTCATCTTCTTCTCTTTTTTTCTTTTCTAGTCCCTTTCTTTTCTAGCCCTCCCTCCATGGGAGTCTAATCCCAGTACTCAGGAGGCTGAGGCAAGGGATCTGGAGTTTGAGGCCAGCCTGGAGTATTTCATGAAATTGCTTCAAAAAACATTTAAAAATTATGACCAATGTCCAAATACTGTGTGTGTGTGTGTGTGTGGGGGGGGTGTTTACTAATGGCTTTTTCCATATTCTTGTAAATAAAACGCTAATTTAAGACCGTGGGCAAGAACCTCAAAATTAACATGTCTCAAAAGAAGTTCCTCTTTCGGAGCTGCCCTCTGGAAGGCCAACCAGATGTTCGTGCCTGGAGCTGCGAGGCATACTGCAGAGACCGCTCTCTAAGCCCACCTACACCTAACCAACTAACGGCATTCTACCCCTCCAGCCTCCTTGGAAATGACCACTTCTTCCGAGCCCCCACTGAAATTACATCACAATGTGACCACAACACCCACTCAGTCGCCAAGGGGAACCCTAACAGATGCAAATCTGATGACTGCTCCCTTCAAAGCTGTCTCCAGAGCTCTAGAATTGGCTCCATTAGACCCCAGGCCTCCTCGTCCATCCTTGGGGACCCCATCCCACTCTGGCCAGACCTCTTTCCTTTGGTTCCTCCAGCACAGAGAGCTCAGGGTCTGTATCTGCTCTTCAATGACTGTCCGCCCACCACCTCCTCCCACGCTGAGCATCTAAACATCTTTTCCTCTCAAGGCTGCCCTGTTCCCTTGGCAGACCGCATTCACCTGCCGACCATTCCCCCAGCGCCTTCTGCTTCCTGAGAGCACTGAGCACAGCTCTGGAGTTACCAGTCTAGCCTCACAGAAGCAGCTGTCCTCCTGCTAGCCTAGAGGCTCTAGGAGGGCCTCTATCACTCTTGCTCATTAATAAATTCCCACATCGAATACTAAATATAGTCACAGTAAATATTTGTTGGCTGAATAAGTAAATGAGTGTTTGATTGATTAGCTAATTAATTGATTGAATAACTTTGATTTTTTTTTTTTGAAGCAGTCTCACTCTGTAATGGAGGCTGATCTGTACTCAGCAATCCTCTTGAGGCAGGGACTACAGGCGTGCGCCACCACGCCTGGCTAGGAATGAAAACACGAGAAGCTATTTTTTTTTTTTTTTTTTTTTTTTTTTTTTTTGGTTTTTCGAGACAGGGTTTCTCTGTGTAGCTTTGCGCCTTTCCTGGGACTCACTTGGTAGCCCAGGCTGGCCTCGAACTCACAGAGATCCGCCTGGCTCTGCCTCCCGAGTGCTGGGATTAAAGGCGTGCGCCACCACCGCCCGGCACGAGAAGCTATTTTTAGCCAGATATGGTGGCTCACATCTTTAATCCCAGTACTCTGGAGGCAGAGGCAAGCAGATCTTTGTGAATTTGAAGTCAGCCTAGTCCACATAGCAACCAGGGCTGCACAGTGTGACTGTCTCAAAAAACCAAAAATCAAAACAAACAAAACCCCAGACATGTAAATGTAAACACTTATGGAACAGAGTGGAGAACCCAGAAATAAACACACACAGGTACAGTCACTGAATCTTGACCAATGTGTCAAATGCATAAACTGGAAAAGACAGCCTCTTCAACAAACAGTGCAAGGAAAAATTAATATTTGTATCTCTTACCTGCAGAAAAATCCATCTGATTAAAGATCTTAATATAAGACCTGAAACTCTAAAATTGCTAGAGGCAAAAGCCTGAAGAATAGTGTCCAAGACCCAGCGATTCTCACCTTCCAATGAAAAATAAGAAATAATAAAGTACTCAGAGTACAGAACAGCAACCAAGACCTCTTTGTTTTCCAACATAGCTGCTGGTGACGCAAACGTCTCTGTTAAACCACGTTTCTCAAAGCAATCTTGCTCTGAACCTCAAACTAATTCATTCATTCCTCTGACTTTTTTTTTTTTTTTGAGACAGGGTCTCATTATGGAGCCCTGACTGTCCTGGAATACACTATGGAGACTAGACTGATTTCGAACTCACAGAGATTTACCTGCTTCTACCTCCCAAGTGCTGAGATTATAGGTGTGTGTTATCAAGCCCAGCTTGACCTTCTTTTTAAAAGATTTATTTGGGGGCTCATGTTGCTCTTGCAAAGGACCTGGGTTTGGTTCCCAGCACCCACATGGTGGTTTACATCTGTAATTCCAGTTCCAGGGAATCCAGTGCCCTCTTTCTGATCTCCATGGGCATTAAGCGCATACATGGTTCACACATACATGCAGGCCAAACACTCACACATTGTTTTTAAAGATTTACTTTTATTATCTTGATGTGTACGCAGGTGCCTGCAGAGGCCATGAGAGTTAGCGAATCTCCTGGAGCTGTTGTTACAGGTGGTCGTGAGCCCCTGATACAGGTGCTGGGGATTGAACCTGGGTCCTCCGGAAGAGCAGTCAGTGCTCTTAACCACTGGGCCATCTCTGCAGCCCCTAATTCATGTTTTATACACGGCCACTCAGAGATACCTCAGAGGCTGGCACCCATGTCGACATAGACATGACGGCAAGGCTACAGAGGTAACTTTAACTGACGGATGGCTGAGCGCTCAGGGTCCCATCCAGGCAGACTGCTGGGGAACTGCCAGCCCAAGAGAGGTGGTGATGGAACCCATGACAGCACGCATCCCTTGGCAGGGGTGAGTTGTGTGAGGGCTCCTCAGTTCCCAAGGCCAAGGAGGAAGCCCCAGGTAGAGGACAGATCTGTCTGATGCCAAAACCATCAGTGACAGTTAAAATCATGGTGGGTGGAGCTATTTGGTTTCTACAAAGGTTTCAAAACCATTGCATGACCAAATGCAGCTTAAATGTGAAAATCTAAATTCAAGTTAAAATATTTGGAGCATACATCTATGTGAATTTGAGGTACTTATATCAAAAAAAAATACCACTTTTGTTTCATGGCAGCCTCAAGGCATTCATGCCAGGCTTATTAAATGTATGCCATAAACATCCATAGCCAAGCTCACGTGACTGTAGGATGCTTATCTTTGGAACTTCCTGACACGTGAGGGTTTAGGCTGAGGGCCTAAGTCTTTGCAGTTAATTTCCTGGAGTTTCAGAGAAATGAAGAAAAGGAAGGAGGCAGGGAAGGGAAGGGAGGAGGAAAAGAAGGACAGAGAGAAGAGAAAAACAGACATTGTCCTCAACCCAAGAATCAGCATCCCCTGGTGTGGCTCGGCTGGGGCAGGCTGAGTGGCCAATGAGAATACAGTGACTTCAGTCTGTAAAGCCCCCAGACTGGCTGTGTCATCCCAAACCCTCACGGCCTCGGGATCCTTCATCATTTCTTCTCCAGCTTTGGCTTGGCTCTCCTGACTCAGAAAAGACAGGACGTCTGCCAAATGTAGGGGTAAGCCATTTTTCTTTCTCTAGGAGATAGGACCACAACAAAGAGCATACTATGCTTTCAGATGTAGAAAGTGAACATCTTGCCCTAATCACCTCCACTGCAGTATTTTAAACAAAATGAGAAACCTAAAGTCAAAATTGTTAAAGTGCAGCTGATGTGATCATATTTGAACTAGCCAAGATGTATTTCATTTTTGGACTGAAACAAAGTCAGTTTAGTTGCTTATAAAGAAAATGCTAGAAGGCTGAAAACAGCAGATTGTAGTAAGGAGGAAAGAGATAATGAGAATAATGATTCACCAGGCTGTCTGTCTGTCCAACCATGACATAGACGAAAGATTTGTTTCCACAACCAAGCTGCCCCGGGGAGGGCCAAGGAAGTGGTATCATTTGGAGAAGCCACCAGACTGTAATTAATGTAGCCAGGCTCTGGCACTGAATCGGCAAGGACTTCGAACTGGATACAGAGGCTGAGGGTATGTGACTCAGTGGTAGAACATGAGTTTAACCTGCAGAAGGCCCTGGGCTCAATTCCCAGCATCAAAGCCAGCTCTTCCTTTAACACAAAACATAACAATTAGCTGGGGAGGCGGCTCAGCAGTTCAGAGCAGTTGCTCTTGTAGAGGACCCAAGTTCTATTCCCAGGGACCCTCATCAGGTATCTCCAGCTCCAAAGGATACAACACCCTCTTCTGGCCTCCACAGGCACATAATTGCACGCACACACACAATATTAATTTAACAAAACAAACAAACATACAAACCAATAACAACAAAAAACCAGACTGGAAAGATGGCTCAGGTTAAGAGCATTGGCTGGTCTTTCCATAAGATCTGAGTTCAATTACCAGCACTGACATGGTAGGTTACAACTGTATCTATCTCCAGTTCTAGGGGATCTGAAACCCTCTCTGGATTCTGTGGGTATTGGGCATGCATGTGGTGCACAGACATACATATGGGAAAAACACCCATGTACATAATTTTTTAGAAATGTATTTTCATATGCATGGGTGTTTTGCCGGCACTTATATATGTGTGAGGGTGTAGGATCCCCTGGAACTGGAGTTATAGACAGTTGTGAGCTGCCATGTGGGTGCTAGGAATTGAACCCGGGTCCTTTGGAAGAACAGCCGGTGCTCTTAACTGCTGAGCCATCTCTCCAGCCCATACATAAATTTTTTAAATTAAATTTTAACAAACAAATAAACAACAACAACAGAACAAAGTGGCTCATAGGAACCCAACACTTGGAAGGCAGAGGCAGGTGAATCTCTGAGTTTGAAATCAGTCTGGTCTACAGAGCGAGTTCCAGGACAGCCAGGTAGGCTAGATTGTGGGGGTTCCTACAAGCAGAGAAATGACCCGATCCAAGTGAGGTAAGAAGGAAACTCGGTTCAGCATGACTTAACCGGTGCTGATTCAAACGTCTAGAGTCTGTCAGCAGGCAGTTTATTTTAGATATATTTAAGTACAGTACAATTTTGGAAAAAAAAAAAGTTTCCTGGTAGCAGATATCTCAATCCCATGTACACAATAAAGTTTAAATTGTGACTACATCAAAACTCTTTTGCAAAGTACATGTGACTTCTACTTTGAAGGTGGGTTCTATCTATGGCTTAAGGCTCAGGATCTGGTGTGGTCTCTGACCCACGTAGCATAGAGGTCACCAGGCTGTGCAGTGCATGAGACATCTCCCCTAGGGATTCACCTATTGACTGAGAAAGACAAAATAAAGGTGTAGGGAGGGAGAGTCTGGGGTAAACACTCGGGGGGGTTTCGGTAAGGCTGGTGTCTGGGGGAGACCAGCTCCGACCTACTCCCACCTTTTGAAGGGTTCTTAGGTGGAGGAGAGAGGAATTAAGAAAAGATAGATAGAAAGAGAGACCTAGATGACAAGAAGACAGAAACACAGGACAGCTTTGGGAAGGCCTGGGTCAACACCCACCAGCCCAGAACTCTATTCAAAAGGGCTTTTTATAACAATCCCACAGGTTGAGGCAAAAGACCTCCCCCTTGCTAGATACAGCCAAGTGTAGACTCTTCCAAATACCTGGTATCCAGGCACATAGTGCAATCATCCTCTTTTTTTGGGTGGTAGGTGGTTTCAAGACAGGGTTTCTCTGTGTAATTTTGGTGCCTGTCCTGGATCTCGCTCTGTAGACCAGGCTGGCCTCGAACTCACAGAGATCCACCTGGCTCTGCCTCCCTCGAGTGCTGGGATTAAAGGCACACACCACCACCGCCTGGCCCAATCATCCTCTTATGCAGTCCTGCTGCATAAAGCAAGCTCAGATCTCACTAGGAAACCTCTGTGGGCTCCCACAGCCTGGCCCTACAGATAGCAGAGGTCATCTGGTTAATTTTTTTTTTTTTTTTTTTTTTGGTTTTTCGAGACAGGGTTTCTCTGTGTAGCTTTGCGCCTCTCCTGGAACTCACTTGGTAGCCCAGGCTGGCCTCGAACTCACAGAGATCCGCCTGGCTCTGCCTCCCGAGTGCTGGGATTAAAGGCGTGCGCCACCACCGCCCGGCTAATTTTTTTTTTAACAGCATCCACTTCCAGCCTTGTGGGTGGAAAACACATACACATTTCCTCCATTGAGGAGATGACCATGAACGATTAACATTCCTGGTGCTTCCAGTGCGCTACATAATGAAACCCTGCCTAAAAACATGGCTCCCAGGTAATGGTGCTTGCTGCCACGTCTAACAACCTGGGTTTGATCCTCAGAACCTGTATGGTGAAGGAAGGAAGCAACTCCTCCAAGTTGTCCTCTGATGTCCACATGTGTACCTTGCCACATGCACAAGTGTGCAGACAGTGTCACAATGTAAATAAAAGCGAACGAACCACCCAAGTGTAGATTTACCTCAATTACGGAACACTGGCACAAAAATCTTCAACTATTAGCAAACTGAATTCACTCACACACTAAGATAGGAGCCAACTGGGACTTCATTCCCCACGTGTAAATCCTTCTGTGGTGATGAGAATGAGAATGTCCCTCATAGGCTCGTGCATCTGAACACTTGGTCCCCAGCTGGTCGTGCTGTTGGGGGGATTAGAAGGTGTGGCCTTGCTGGAGGAAGTATGTCACTGGGGGTGGGCTTGGAGAGTTTACAGTCTCTCCCTACTCCCAGTCTGCTCTCTCTGCTTATGCCTGCATTTGAAAATGTGAGCCTGGTCCGGTGGTGATGGTGGCTCACGCCTTTAATCCCAGCACTTGGGAGGCAGAGGCAGGCGGATCTCTGTGAGTTCGAGGCCAACCTGGTCTACAAAGTGAGTTCCGGGACAGCTAGAGATACATAGTGAGATCATGTCTGGTGAAAACAAAATACAAAAACCAAACAAACAAAAATTACAACAAAAAGCTAGAAAGATTGCTCTTGCAGAGAACCTGAGTTCACTTAGCAACCAACCATGCGGGATGGCTCACAACTGACTGAAAACTCCAGCTCCAGGGCATTCAATGTCACTCACCTGCATGGACACCTGCACTCACATGCACATACCTACACAGATATACGTAATTAAAAATAGTTTTAAAAATGCAATAAAAATATTAAGTTACTTGGGAAGAAACAAATATACATAATCCTAATTTAAAGCATTATTTTGGTTATGTGAAATATGATAGTAATAAAGAGAATATTTAGAAAAAATACAAGAATTTTACATATAAATAATTATATATGTCCAAGCACTGTAATGTATGCTTTTAATCCTAGGACTTGGGGGAGGCAGAAGCAGGTGGATTTCTGTGAGTTTGGAGCCAGCCTGATCTATATAGTGAGCTCCAGAATAGCCCAGACTACACAGAGAGAACCTGTCTAAAAAAATATTCACACACACACACACACACACACACACACACACACTTTAGAATATGCAAACTGTTTCCTCTTGGGAGAGAACAGAAAAAATGAAGTTATCTGAACCAAAAGCACCCTAGCTGACGAATAACACTGAGTGGGTGCAGGACACAATTAATTTCTGGAAACCGCTTCCAGTTACTGAGCAGGAATGTTCTGGAAGGTGGGCAGTGGATCCAAGATGATATAATCAGATTCAAGATCAAGTTTTTTTTTTTTTTGGGTTTTGGTTTTTTGAGACAGGGTTTCTCTGTGCAGCTTTGCGCCTTTTCCTGGATCTTGCTCTGTAGACCAGGCTGGCCTCGAACTCACAGAGATCCGCCTGCCTCTGCCTCCCGAGTGCTGGGATTAAAGGCGTGCGCCACCACCGCCCGGCCAAGATCAAGTTTTAAAAGTAGGACTGAAGAGCTTGCTGCTAGGTTAGTCAGGGGCATGTGAAAAAGAAAAATCGAGTGACTAGCTCTTGGGTTAAGTAACTAAAGGGTGACGTCATTTGACAAGACATCGGCTACTGTGAAATGGTCAGTGGTGGCCTGGAGTGACAACCACATGGAGATCCAGCAGGGCATGACTGCACTCAGCTGAGACTGAGATCTCAGTTGGGGAGTCATATACTTGGCAAGTGGCATGCACAGGATGAGATGAGACCATCAAGGACAAGTGTCGGGAGAGGACAAAAGCCCTTGGTCCGAGCCTGGCTGGGGCAGGGACAGGTCAGGATAGTAGGTACTGTCCTAATAGCAGAAGGAGAGAAGGAAGGACCTGAGAGCGTCCAGGAGGACGCCTCACCTGGAGGTGTCAGAAGCCAAATGAAGGCAATGTTTCAAGACAGGATGATCCAACAGTTGTCCTCCACACCAAGAGACGTCATCTAAGAAAATGACAGAACATTGGCCTTTGGACTTAATGAGAGAGGCTGCTGGTGGCCTTGGGCAACAGTAGATTGAAGATGAGTGGAAAAAGCCCATGTGGAAGATGCCAAGCCAAGTGAGGAGGCAAATAAGGGAATGAAATAAGTCAGACATGGTGGCTCACATCTGCAATCTCAGCACTTGGGAGGCTAAGGCAGGATTACCACAAATTCAAGGCCAGCCTGAGCTACAGAGTGAGTTCTATGACAGCTTGATCTAGAGAGCTGGAAGTCTTTGAGCTCACAACACAAGCACTAGGAAAACCAGCAATGTTAAGCACGAAGGCTTGTCTCTTCAACAGAAGGGATGTGTGCCGGTAGCCAATAGACATGTCAGAGCAACAACAAATGGTAATTGATATTCAAGGTGTCAACCCACCAGGTGAATAATTCTCTGATGGGGAACCTCGTTAGGCATGGCTGCAGGGCCACAGACTCGGGAATATCATTTGCTTCTGTCTGTAATTTTCACATGTGCTATTGCAATTTTCCCCTAAACAGTGGAGCTGGTCTCCATAGGCTGCAATAGATATGAATACCTGTTTTCCACCCAGAGGGCTGGGAGCTGATGCTCTTAATAATCAGGTGACCTTTGCTAGCTGTAGGGCCACACCTCACCCAACCCCCCACCCCAGAATGTTACCCCAGACTCCCCCTCCCTAGACCTTTATCTTTGTTTCTCAGTCAATAGAACCCATCCTTAGGGGAGATATGACCTCTACACTACGTGAGTCAGAGACCACACCAGATCCTGAGCCTTAAACCATAGATAGAACCCATCTTCAAGGTAGAAGTCACATGCAAAAGAAGTTACTTTGCAAAAGAGTTTTGATGTAGTCACACTTTATTGTGTACATGGGATTGAGATAACTGTTACCAGGAAACTTCTTTCCAAAATTGTACTGTACTTAAATATGCTTAAAATAAACTGCCTGGTGTTGGACTCTAGAAGCTTGAATCAGCACCAGCTAAGTTGTGCTGGACCGAGCTTCCTTCTTGCCTCTGAGATCCATTTCTCTGACCGCAGAGCTTGCAGGGACCTCTGCAAAGACCTTGTCTCAACAACAAAAACCAGCTAGGTGTGGTGGCACACGCCTTTAATCCCAGCATTCGGGAGGCGGAGGCATCTGTGAGTTCGAGGCCAGCCTGGGCTACAAACAGAATTCCAGGACTACATACAAGGACACTGTGGGGGAGGGGGGGAGAGACCCCCTGTAGTGCCCACACTCTGGAAGCACAGACATGAGATCCCTGGGCCAAGCTGGGTCAATGACAGACAAAGATTCTGCCTCAGTAAGCGGAGAACAAAATCAAAGACACCGGACATCAGCTCTGGCCTCCACACCCATCCCACAGACAGACAGACACACACACATACACTCTGAAAGGGGGAAAAAAAGGTAAACTGGGAAACGCCTAGCTTCACAAACTTCTTCACCTAACCTTTGGTATCACACCTGAAAGGTAATCTGGTTGTTCTGAGACAGGATCTCACTAAGTTGCCCAAGCTAGCCTGGAACTTGCTACGTTGTACAAGCTGGCTTTGAACTTATGACCCTCCTGCCTCAAACTCCCAAGAGCTGGTATTATAGGCCTGTGCCACTGTGCCTGCCTCCAGAGGAAGATATTTAGAGGCAAACATTCTTTTGTGAGAGAACAAAAGGTCACCACATTTCCAGGTGGATCAACAAGCTGCCCTACACCATGGACACCTGACCGACTCTGAGAGCCCTCAGGCACACGGGACACATCCTTAGGCTGACAAGAGGCAGGTGCAAAGGGACACAGGCACCAGGTGGTGGGCACCTACCTGTGCTCAGCACTGGGTCTTTGCCTCCCCGTCCAGGGTCTTCTACTCACGGAGGTGGGGGGGAGGGGAGGAGGGCAGCGGTGGGGGAGGGGGCAGCAGAGCGGGCAGGGGTGGCAGGATTCTCTTCTCTTTCCTAAAGCTGGGGCTCCCTGGACGCCCATCCTTGTCCCCTTCTCCGGCATGTTTGAACGTTCTGCGGGGCTTGGGAAGGGGGTTGATGAAAGGCTTTGGGGGGTACTGCCTGGAGCCCCTGTATACACTCTCCTGGCCTTTCCACTCCTCTGAAACGTCAGGGCCTGGCTCCCTGCTCTCCAAGTGGTGGGCCCTCCACTTGGAACCCCCACCTCCGTGGCTCTCAGGAGTGGGTCGGTCCTCCTCTGTTTTGTCAGGCAGACAGTGCGGGGAATAACAAGTCCCTGGCAACTGGGGGTCCAAGCCAGCGGAGCCATCCTTCAAGGCCTTCTCCAGTCTCTTGACCTGTTTCAGCACGGAGAGATGGTCCCTCTGGAAGCGTAAGTCACTGGGTTTCAGCTCGAGCCCTCGGTGCTGGCTGGGCTCTGGCTGTCCATCGTTCTGCCTCAGGCCTGGCCACCGTTCGGTGTCCTGACACTCGTTTCTTGCTGTCCTTCTGCCGTCATTTCCCAAGCTCTCTGCTTCAAGCCTCATTCCGTTCCTGGTTCTGGTGACCTCGCTGCCTCTCCTCTCTACCCCGCAAGGTGGCGAGGAGACCTCTTGGCTGTCTGTTTGCCTGGCAGGCTCGGGCGCAGGTGGCTCCTTCTTGCCTTCCCACTTGGATATCTTGTCCTTTATGCTGAGGGGCTGGGGCTGGGCGTGGGCTCGGGTGGATGATCCGGGATTCTGGACACTACCAAGCTGTTTCTTCGAAGGCCGGCTGGCCTCTTTAGCACCAAGGTCTGCAGCCGGGCCACTGATGATCATGTTGGAGCCGAGCATGTCCACTCCTGCCTCCAGCATGAGGTTGCGGGGGCTCCTTGGGGGACTCCTTCCCAGGGGCAGCGGCTGCCTTCTAGAAGCTTCCCCAGCCTTTGGCCCTTCTGTCTTGACCCTGTGCCAGAGAGACAAATACAAGGTGAGGGGTCCTTACATTACTGTCCTTGGCCAGTCTCGGACAGACGCCAGAACCAGATACAAGTATTATATACTAATTGCCAACCACAACATTGAAGCTATTGTTTTCCTTTTTTAAGACTTATTGTATCGTTTTTAATTTTTATGTGTATGGGTGTTTGCCTGCATGTATGTATGTTAACCATGTGTGCCTGGTGCCCATGGATGTCAGAAGAGGGCATCGGATTCCCTGGACCTGGAGTTATAGATTGTGAGCCACCATGTGGGTGCTGGGGACTGATCCCAGGTCCTCTAACTGCTGAGCCATCTCTCCAGCCTCTGAAGCTATTTTGCTTTTTAAAGGTTTATTTTATTTTTATTTATTTATTTTATTTTTTTTTTTTTTTTTTTTTTTTTTGGTTTTTCGAGACAGGGTTTCTCTGTGTAGCTTTGCGCCTTTCCTGGAACTCACTTGGTAGTCCAGGCTGGCCTCGAACTCACAGAGATCCGCCTGGCTCTGCCTCCCGAGTGCTGGGATTAAAGTTATTTTATTTTTATATGTATGTGTTTTCTGAGACAGAGTCTCTCACTGGCCTGAAACACTGACTAGGCTAGACTGGCTGGAGAGAGCCCTTGGGATCCACCTGTCCCTTTATCCCCACAGCTGGGACGTAACCTGCCACATGTAGCTCTTTACACGGGTTCTCAGGATCTCATGCTCACACAGCAGGTACTTTACTGACCCTGCTATCTCCCACTCTGTAGACCAGGCTGGCCTCGAGCTCAGAGATCCACTTGGGAGTGCTCTGAGTAAAGGCGTGTGCCACCACTGCCCAGCTTGGGCTTAAGAACTGCCTGGAGTTGAGGTGTGAAGCCACGACTTGGGGACACTCTCTGGAGCACAAACCCCACTGAAATGGCTCTCTGTGAGAGGGGCTGTTTTGTCAAGAGCTGCTTCCCCAGCTCCAGAACAATCCTGGCAGAACAGGAGTCAGTAAGTGTCTGCTGCCTGAGTGAATGTGTGAATCAATATGGAGATGTAGACTTTAGACGTGACCTAGAAACGCACTGTCCAATCCAGTCTCCACCAGGCATGGGGTTATGTGAACTTAAATCCAATGAAATGAAAGCATCATCCCTCAGCTGCCCCAGCTGCCAGCTAAGCACTCACAAATCCCATGTGCCAAATGGCTCCTCAGTGGATAGAAGAGGTTTTCTACAATTGCAGATGACTCTGTCTAGAACCTACAACAAGTGGAACTGCACACCTCTAAATGTGATTTGAGAAGGTTAGCACCATAAAGATGCCAAAACCTCTTGAGGAAGAGAACATCCGAAGCACACTTAATGAGAACGAGAATACGGTGTTTCGAAATACAAACCAGTCTCGCACAGCAGAGGTCACGATTGGGCACGGTAATTAGATGGGTGGGCCCAGGAAACAGGCACGAAGCTAGGGCACGTTCTTCTGAATTTATATAAATCTGACTGTGTAGTGAGTGAGAAACTCCAGCTGAGGCTCACAGTGAGCGATGAATAATTAGCAGCTGCATCCATCCCGTTACTATAACTTTCCATTTCTAAGACTACAAGTTGTTTATATAAAGACCTCTCCCTTAGTTACATCATCGGCACACAAATTATGCTGCTGTTCTTGGTTGCACAGTATAAATGTTAAGCTTGTGAGACCGCAAACACACTTTCCACGGCTGTCAAAGCAGAATTTCTTTTTGAAAACAACAATTAGGATTCAGTATTTATTTTATTTTTACTTTATGCACAAATGTTTGCCTGCATATATGTATGTGTACCACACGTATGCCTGGTGTCCATGGAGGCCAGAAGAGGGCGCTGCACCCCTTGGAACTGGAGTTACAGATGCTTGTGAGTGTCCGTGTGGGTGGTAGGAGCTGAACCTTGGTCTTCTGTAAAAGACTTAAGAGCTCTTAACCTCTGAGCCACCTCTCCATCCCTGAAAAAAAACTGTTTTAATTCTTCTCAAGACAGTAACATGGATTTAAATTTTAGGCAGAAACACACAGTCCATTGTTATTTTCCTGAGAACCGAAAGGGCACAACTTATAGTTTCTATTCTCATGGCAAGATGGAAGTAGAGGACAGATGTGAGAAACATGGCCGTCTAGCATAGTGTATACTGCTGGCAACCGATGACAGCACAAATCGCTGTCACATAGCTACTAGACAACATTGGCCAGCAGATAAATGCTGGGCTTGAGTCAGAGAGGCTTAGGTTTGAGTCCTCACTACATTTTTTTTTTCTCATTGCAGAGATTGAACCCAGAGATTTGAGCATGCTGTGTGGGCTCTACCACTGATCTATATCCGTAACCCTCTATTTTTTTTTTTCTTCTTCTAAAAGTAGGAATACTATCTCCCTTCTTTAGATCGGAGCTTTCTGAGTACAGAAGCCAAATTGGTCTTGTTTATTGTTCCTGGTGTACGGTAGGCTGTCAATACATAATGCATTTAATAAATTAATAGATTAACACATGTATTATGCCCAAGGTACTCAACTGATGGCAACTGTGATCATCACAGTATTCACTTAAGATCCCGAACACCTGGGATGACCGACCAGTACCCGAGGAAGGAAGACTGGCTTGTTGGGAGAACATGCCGTATTTACTGAAGTCAAGCAAGAGGGAGAAAGAATGGTGACACATTTGAACTGACGCCACAACAGACAGAGCGTCTTCTCCACAGGACTCTGGGACCCACGGGTATCTGGAGTTCCTGCTTCGAGGATTCCAGCATCTGGGCTGCAGAGCGGTGACGAGCTTACTCACAACAGAACATGAGCAGCATCAAGGAAAAGGCTCCATGCTAGCGGAAGATGGGAAGGCTGACTATGTGGACAGCTATGGTGCACAGCTTCAGAGGTGAGTGAAAAACCTGTGGTTCTGTTAGGTAGAAAAATGTGCCCTAGCCTGGAAGGCACAGAGGAGATTCACAATGCTCACTTGGCAATATACAGACCCTCTCAACCACTTTTGTCCCAAGCCTCAAATGAAGGCAGTTCAAGGACATGCTCGGGAAAGTGACACCCCTTAGTTGAGGAAGGGAGAGAGAAACTATTAAATTCCTACATTCTTAGGGAGAAAGGAAGGAGACTCAGAAGTTTGCTACATTCTTAGGGAGAAAGGAAGGAGACTCAGAAGTTTGCTACATTCTTAGGGAGAAAGGAAGGAGACTCAGAAGTTTGCTCATCCCCCACATTCAGGGTGCATGCAAAGGGAGGCTCTTACTTGTCGGCCAATCTGTAGCTCAGAGTTCCAGTCTGGCTGTAGCTGCCTGTGGTCTGCCTGCACACTGTCACCATGTCAGCATCGAGAGAGGCTCCAGGTGGCCTAGAGAACAGGGACACATACTCAGCGAGTCACACAGGCCACTTCCTTCAGAAGGAAGCAGGTATACAACCCTCACTCCACACTGTTTATAGCTAGGAGACCCCACCCAGAATTGGAGGTAGCAAGAAGACACCATTCAGAAACCCTGTCCCAGGGGGATGATGTCATATGATCTCCTCAGGCTTCCAAGATTTCTACCCTTTCTTTGAGGCTAATAAACCTGCCAGGCAACAGTGTGGGCATTCAATGTCCTGGCTCAGAACTTCCCCAACGCAATCAAAGGGTTGTGTTCCAAGACATGCTTCTAGATAGTAGGTATCAGGAGGGAAAGGCCAGAGACATAAATAAATAAATAAATAAATGTGGTGGTTTGAATGAGAATGACCCCCAGAGGCTCATATGTTTGCATGTTTAGTTCCCAGTGGGTGGACTGCTTGGAATGATTAGGAGGTGTGGCTTTGTTGGAGGAGTGTGCTGCTGGGGGTGGGCTTTAAGGTTTCCAAAGCCCAAGCCAGGCTCAGTCTCTCTCTCTCTCTCTCTCCTCTCTCTCTCTCTCTCCTCTCCTCTCTCTCTCTCTCTCTCTCTCTTCTCTCTCTCTCTCTCTCTTCTCTCTCTCTCTTCTCTCTCTCTCTTCTCTCTCTCTCTCTCTCTCTCTCTTCTCTCTCTCTCTTCTCTCTCTCCTCTCTCTCTCTCTCTCTCTCTCTCTCTCTCTCTCTCTCTCTCTCTCTCTCTCTCTCTCTCTCCAGGGAATCCCGGATGTAAAGTTCTCAGCTATTGCTCTGGCAACATACACACCACCACACTCCCTGCCACGATCGATCATGGACTAAGTCTCTGAAACTGTAAGCAAGCCCCCAGTCAAATGCTTTCCTTTATAAGAGTTGGTCACAGCCGGGGGGAGGGGGTGGGGAGGTGGTGGCGGCGGCGGCACACGCCTTTAATCCCAGCACTTGGGAAACAGAGGCAGGTGCATCTCTCTAAGTTCCAGGCCAGCCTGGTCTGCAGAGTGAGTTCCAGGCCAGCCAGGGCTACACAGAGAAACCCCATGTGACAGCAATAGAACAGCAACTAAGACAAATAAACAAACAAACAAACTAACTAAAACATAAAATACATTAAACACAGTACCCACAGACCACACATCATAAAGAGGAAGACCTGCCTGGTCAGGGGAGGCGGCTCAGGGGGTGAAGGTGCTTGCTACCACACCGGATGAACCCGCGCGGCAGAAGAACCCACTCCCAACAAGTTGCCCTTTGACCTCTACGTGAGCATGCGCACATACAAATAAACAGATGTATAAGAAAACTCTTTCTAGGAGGAAGAAGGCATGGAGGGGCCCATGAGCTGAAAATGCCCGGAGCAGATGTAGCCCCCAAGCTTGCTATGTTTGGGGAGGGCTGGAGCATTGGCTGCCCAGGAGCCTAGCTGTTACTTTACAGCAACCCAGCACTGTACATTGTGGAATAAACCTGTGGTGGAACTGAGCCCAGTTCTCCAGTGAAGCCAGGCGCTGGGGCCCACCCATCCCACGGTGGAGGGGAGCCCTGAAAGGCCTTTAGGGACAGGAAGGAACTCATTGTCCCTCTCACAACACTCACACAGCTGAAGCTTTTGGAGCCTCTCCATGTGGCTGGGCCCACAGACACTGCCTTTCTGTCCTCTTCTGGCAGATAGCCACATGGGATGTGGGGGCGGGGAGAGCAGACAATCTCCACCCATCATCCCGCTCTCTACAGCCTGCCAATCTCCACCCATCATCCCGCTCTCTACAGCCTGCACTCCGGCTCTGCAGACCAAACCCCCCACCACGCAACCTTCTTCCATGTGAGCCAGGCAGCTAGCTCTCCATCTTCTTTTTCTTTTAGGCTCATGCCAAGCTGTGTGCAGGATGCTCCAGGGGACGCCAAGCTGAGAGAGGCTCTGTCTCCTTCCTAGAACAGCACACTAGGACAGTGCCTGGGCTGCATGCAGCCCCTGCAGCACTCTCCACTCAGAGGGGTGCTCTCCCCATCGCCTGAGGAAGCAGAGCCACTACCATCCTTCCAGGAGATGCTCCCAAGTAGCTTTAGCCTCAAACACACAACACTAAGTGTGAACTCACTTCCCATCAGGTAACAACAACTTCTAGCTCCAGGGGACCAGGAGATGGCATATTCTCGTGCCATATTACAAGGGTAAGTTTGAATGGGGAGCAGAGGCTGGAAGCGAAGAGGTACAGAAACACCCACATTCAGCAACGGCCATCAGGATGCCTGAATTCAGAGGTATGGAATATGCTGCTCTCATCTGGGTTCTTTGTTTTTGTTTTTGCCCCTGATGATTAAAATAGGCTGGCTAGATGTCTCAGTGGGTAAACGTACTTGCTGCCAAGCCTGACAATCTGAGTTCGTTCACCAGAACCCACATGGTAAGAGAAAATTAACTCACACAGTCTGTCCTCTGACCTCTACAGTCATGCTGTGGTACATGTGTGCCTGACACCCACACACACGTTATTTTAAAAAATATATTAGCTGGGCAGTGGTGGCACATGCCTTTAATTGCAGCACTCGCGAGGCAGAGGCAGGTGGATCTCAGTGATTTCGAGGCCAGCCTGGTCTACAAAGCGAGTTCCAGGATAGCCAGGACTGTTACACAGAGAAACTCTGTCTCGAAAAACAAAAACAACAACAACAAAAAATTAAATCCAGGCTGGAGAGATGGCTATTGGTTAAGAGCACTTCTTATTCCTCTAGGAAGTGAGTGCAGTTCCAAACAGCCACATCAGGGGGCTCACAACCCCCTGTAACTTCAGCTCCCTGGGGCCTGGCATACCTCTGGCCTCCACTGTCACCGGCACACAGTGGCATATACTCACACATACACATAAATAAAAACAATCAATCTCCTCCTCCACCCCCCCCCACCCCCCACCCCCCACCCCCCCCGAGCTTTCCTGCCACTTTACAGATCTGGGACAGTCTATTTCTCAAATTGTGGTGTACTGGGAATCTCTTCCAGTGAACCTAGGGACATCTCTGATGCAGCAAAATCAACTGTCTGTGGGCTGTTTTGCAATCTAATATGATAAATAATAGTATTTAGATGATTTTCACACAATTGAGGACTCATTTCTCCCTGGGCAATTTGGCCTTGTGATTCAGACTGCTGACCAAGAAGAGGTCTAATGAAAGAATATTAATACCACATTTCCTCACCCAACTGTTTCCTATAAAAGCAGAACTTCCTATTAACCAGATGGTCTTAATTATTACTATTTTTGTTTTTTTGAAACAGGGTGTGTGTGTGTGTGAGAGAGAGAGAGAGAGAGAGAGAGAGAGAGAGAGAGAGAGAGAGAGAGAGAGGGGCTAACTTAGAATTTATGGCAACTCTGAGAGAGAGAGAGAGAGAGAGAGGGGCTAACTTAGAATTTATGACAACTCTGCTTCAGACTGGGATAACGGGAGTGTACCACCATCTCCAGTTATTAAAACTTTTAATAGTCCTAAAATGGTCTCTGAAAATTTAGACACCTGAGAGTTCATATAATTTTTTAAAGATTGTATTTACTTTTATATGGCTGGGTGTTTTGCCTGCATGTATGTCTGTGTCCTGTGCATGCTTGGAGCCTGCAGAGGTAAGAAGAAGGGGGTGGACGGAGCCTCTAGAATGAGAGGTACACTGCCTGTGTGATGACCACATGGTGCTGGGGACCACACTGTGTCCTCTGCGCGGGCGAGTGCTCTGAGCTGCCCAGCCACCTCTCAAACCCACTGCTGCATTTTGAAAGCATTCTTTTTTTCAGTTCCTTTAAGCAAACCTACTAAATACTACAGTCCAGTTAAAACGCCCCATACACCCTTTTTCTCTTTGTAAGGGGCCTGGACTACACACACACACACACACACACACACACACACACACACACACACAAAAGGCAAGTCATTAATTATAAAACAATCGCCTCTTTGGCAAAGGCTCAAGAATTAAAGCAGTATTTTACCTCAAAGAGGAAGGAGGAGCTTACAGCCTGTCCCTCCAGGGGAGGGGAGCCTTCAGGGCCAGGCCCTGTCCTTGTAGTTCACCCCAGCCTGACTTTCTGCCTTGCTTTCCTCTCCAGCGACCAGGGAGGCATATCTGCTTGGGCATTCATTATTCATTTATGACTAAATAAGATGCCTCTGAATCTCATCCCCGAGCATATTCTTTCTTTTCTTTTTTTTTTTTTTTTTTTTGGTTTTTTGAGACAGGGTTTCTCTGTGTAGTTTTGGTGCCTGTCCTGGATCTCGTTCTGTAGACCAGGCTGGCCTCGAACTCATGGAGATCCACCTGGCTCTGCTTCCTGAGTGCTGGGATTAAAGGGGTGCGCCACCACCGCCTGGCACATATTCTTTTTTTAAAAGATTTATTTTAGCTGGGCGACGGTGGTGCACGCCTTTAATCCCAGCACCCGGGAGGCAGAGGCAGATGATCACTGAGTTCGAGGCCAGCCTGGGCTACAGAGTGACTTCCAGGAAAGGCTCCAAAGCTACACAGAGAAACCCTGTCTCAAAAAACAACAACTACAACAAAAATATTCATTTTATTTTTACTTATGTGCATGTGTGTGTGGGTATGGGCATGTGAGTGCCAATGTCCACAGAGGCTGGAGGCATCCGATTCCCAGAAGTTGGAATTACAGGTGGCTGTGAGAGGTCTCAGCTGGAGCTGGAGAGATGGCTCAGCAGAAGAGCCCTGGCTGCTCTTCCAGAGGACCCAGGTTCGTGATTCCCAGCACCCATGAGATGGCTGACAACCATCGGTACCTCCAATTCCATGGATGGACCACCTTGTTGGCCTCCGTGGATGCCGGGCACGAAGGTGTTGCACAGAAATACATGCAGGTAAAACACTCAAACTCATAAGGTAAAATAATTAAAAATATAATTAATAGAGTATGTTTAAGTGGGAATAAAGGAATCCGAGTAGGAGAGCAGGTGTATTTCCTGCTCTTAAGTTGGTATATTATTTCTGCGCACACTATCTATAGAACTTGATTTTTTAAATGGTCATACTTGGGCTGGATGGATGGCTCAGGAGTTAGTGCTAGACCTTTGCAGAGTACATTTATTATTTAATAGTATTTTCAAGAACAATCCAGTATTTTCACATACGGAAGAAGATGGAGGAATCGGAACCCCAGGACTCGCCTGGCTGTATACTGTCTCACAGTGACCTGGGGTACCACATGACAGCCTCTCTGCATAAGAAGTTCCTAATACAACCGGGGCTCAGGGATAGTTGGGGATAAAGAGCTGCACCTGTCTGTACTAAATGGACATGTTTTTAAAAATTAAATGTATGTATTGTGTGTGTGCAGCACAGCACTTATGTGGAGGTCAGAGGACAACTTTTGGGAACTGGTCTTCTCCTTCCACCATGAGGGTCCGGGAGGTCGAATTCAAGTCATCTCAGCAACCCCTGTTTTGTTTCTGAGACAGGAAAAGTTTTTCTCAAACTTCTATCCTCCTGCCTCTGCCTCCCTGGTGCAAGGATTGTCCACTGATCTTGGACTGTAACCTCTCAATAAGGTTTATTTTGAGGCAAAACAAGCCTTTTCTCTTTAAACACTTAATTCTCTCAGGCATTTGCTGTAGTAATGGAGGGTCGCAGATGCCCACGCTGGCTTCAATATCAAGGCTCATTTCAGGTTAGGAGTATAACCCGAGCTACATCAAGACTGCCCGTGGCTATGAATATTCAGTTACTGACAACATTTTCTTTTAGCCACCTGACTGGTATCTTCCTAGCTGATACCTGTTGGTCTGACATATGATGAAGCCCCTGGGAGCTGTGGCTAGCCCAGTCTGAGAACGCAAACTGGACCACATTTGGTGCTGATGAGGCCACAAGCAAGTCAAGATGTTGCCTTCTCTCTCCTAAACGCAGGGAGGGTTTTCTCACATCTGCAGAGGTATTAGGGATATGGAAAGGCATTTTTCTCTTGACGACATTTGGAGATCATGCTTCATTCTCCTCTTCCATTGGCAATGTGGAAACGCTTCCAGATTGCCTTCCGGCTCACCATTCACGGGGTGGGGGGTGGGGGGGGGGTGTTAGAGAGTAGATGTGTACTTCCACGGGCTCCCTGCACAGGGACACTGAGTCACAGTGTTTATGGTATCAGTCCCCCTCGAGGTCTCTAACTACGAGTGTTGGCTCTGATGAAGTCAGTGTGTGTCATAATCATTAAGTAGGAGCTACAGAGCTGGATGCTGGTGGCACACCTGCTAATTCCAGAATTTGTGAGGTGGAGGCAGGAGAATCAGGAAGTCAAGGATTTTCTCAGCTATCTAACGGCTTTGACACTAACCTGGGCTACGTAATATCCCATATAAACAGTAAAATTAAAAAGTATGAACTATGCAATATACTAAAATGTGACTCCATAGTCTTAACTCAGATTTCTCTGTGTGCGCTGGGTTTGAAGCCAGGGACTGACGTACACTGATGGTGTGCTTCACAGTGAGCTCACCCCCAACTTCCATCTTGTTTGTTTTCAAACTAAAAGCGGTCCAGGGCTGGAGAGATGGCTCAGTGTCTTAAGAGCACTGGCTGCTCTTCCAGAGGATCTGGATTTGATTCCCAGCACACACACAGAGGCTCACAGCTGTCTGTAACTTCAGTCCTAGAAGCTCCAATGCCCTCTTCTGGCCTCCGAGAGAACCAGGCACACATGTGGTGTACAGACATACACCCATGCACACAATCATGTTTCATTCTCCTCTCTAATTAGCAATGGAAACATCAGCAATGTCACCAGACAAAACACCCATGCACATGAAATAAAATGCACATCGAATTTTTAAATGAAAAATATACTTACTCCTGTTTCTTTTGTATACCACAGGTTACCAAACTGGTAAAAATCAGGTTCTAACTTAGTTTAAATTGCCCAGCAGTCCCGCCACTTAACTGTGGTCAGGTGTAGTAAATTAATTTAAATGTTAAATGAAACTGATAGGTGAAAAAGATTTGCAATTTTTTGTTTGTTTGTTTTTCCCAAGACAGGGTCTCACTATGTAACTCTGCCTGTCCTGTATCTTCCTCTGTAGACCAGGCTGGCCTCGAACTCACAGAGACCCACCTGCCTCTGCCTCCTGAGTGCTGGGATTAAAGGCATGCGACACTACACGCAGCTGATGTCGCAAAGTTTACATGTGTGCTATTCTGAGTAGTGTGAGGAAATCTCATGCTGTTCTGCTCCATCCCACCAGACGGGAATCACTCCTTGGTCCAGCAGAACACGCTGTGTCACAGAGGAGACACAGGAGGCTGCAAAGATATCATCAATCATGATATTACGGGCTTGTGTTCAAGCCCTCACACAGCAGCCTAGTCCTACACAGGGCCCACATCATTCACCTCACTTCCTCTCATCACACAGGCCCTGCACCCCCCTTCATCATCACAAGAAGGGTATGATGACACAGCAAGACAGGTGGAGAGCGTTAGTTCACACACCATTATCATGCTGTCCTGTTTTATTGCATTTTACTACATTTTCCTATTTTCCTAGCTCTTATTGTTAACCTCATCTTTTACACTTCTTTCTACCACAGTGAGTTTTGCAACACTTGTTCATTAAGAGAACTGGGAGAGCTGGGCATGCTGGGTCTTCAGTCTCAGTGCTCAGGAGGTAAAGGCAGGATGATCTCTGTGAGTTTGGGGATACACAGTGAAACCTTGCCTCAGAGGGGTGGGGGGAGGGGAACAGGGCTGGAGAGAATGGCTCAGTTCAAAATCAGGTCCCAGCATCCATGACGGACCGCTCACAACCACCTGTAACTCCAGCTCTAGGAGGGATCGAAGCCTATGGCTCCAATGCACATCTGAACTCACATGTGTGCGCGCACACACACACAAAATCAAAAATAATAAAATAGGGGCTGGAGAGATGGCTCAGCAGTTAAGAGCACTGACTGTTCTTCCAGAAGACCCAGGTTCAATTCCTAGAACTCACATGGCAGCTCACAACTGTCTGTAACTCCAGTTCCAAGGGACCTGACACCCCCACACAGACATACATGCAGGCAAAACACCAATGCACATGAAATAAAAAAACAAATTATTTAAATAATAATAAAAAAATATTTTTAAAAGGGAGCTAGGGGAAAGGACTAAGTTTTTAAAGGATCTGTCTTTTTATAGTTCTATAATTGTATATTTTATACTTTGGAAATCAGCACACCCAGCTCCATGAAGCAACTCCATCCCCATCACATCCGTTACCTCCCATCAGGCCCTCCTGGGTGGATACTGAACACTTTAAGATTACTCCAAATGCAAGGAGAGCTGGGAAAACAGTAAAAAACAAATAAAGCAAAAGACACGTGGGGCTTAGTGTCGAGCACCAGCTTCGCTGTCCCTTTCTCTGGGGCTGAGGCCCCATGAGACCTCCCCCTTCCATGGAAGCATGCCTGTGGGTGACCCATGGAGCCCAGAGCCAACGGATCCACCTACCACACAAGTCCTGCACCTACATACGGCTCAGGGACCAGAGCGGAAGAGGGGAGGGAGAGACTGTAGGAGCCAGAGGAACACATCTGCTGTGAGACTTCATCCCCTACAAATGTCACACAAGCCACATCCATGAAGTCTCATTAACATGGCTGCCTGAACAAGGACGACACCAAGGCAGACTTTGTAATATGTTACTGGACCCCTGAGCAGCTCAACTCAACAGTTACAATCCCCCGGGGCTGGGCTTGCAGTTGTGGTAGGACACACACTCAGCACTCATGAGGGCCTGGCTTCAACCTCAGGTACCAAAAAAGCAAAGGTAATTCTACAAAACTGGCTGCTCTTCAGCCCTGGGGAACTTCTGAGAACAGCCTAGGTCTTTCTCAGCCAGAAAACTAGCAGCAGCAGGCGAGAACTAGTTTCACAACAGGGCCTCAGCCCGGGGGTTGGCCGTAGCCTCTGAAGGACCAGATGTCCATCCACTCTGAGATGGAGCCATTGACCTCACTTTAAAAATGAGGTCAAGGGTCAGAGGCTTGCCCATTATCAGTCACCATGTCTAATAAAGGACTGAGAGTTCTGTTAGATCTCCCTAGTCCAAATCCCACATTTCACCCTTTGAGCTTTGAGATCTGTTCCTTACACACCTGAAACAAGAATTACATGGGATCATCACCTCTCTAAAGCCTGACTGAAGAATCTCAGCTCTGCCAGGACCTCCTGGTGACGCCTTAGGGTCAGGCTCTTTGGGGCAGCTGGACCTGCTTCTAAGGGCAACAAGCAGGAAATAGCTTTCATTCATAACCTTCTGGGACAGTCAGGGTGAGTACATTAACAGTGACAGTCTGCCAGGCACGTCTTTAAGCACAAACATAATTAATAACAGAAATAACGCATGCCCTGAAAAACAAAAACCTATGCCCATATACAGTTTCATAGAATGTTTAGAATGGCGTTCTGTGTAATGTCCAGAAAGCAAAGTATAAATAAAAACACCGAACAAATAACACCAAATGACCATCAGTTGATAAATGGATAAATAATGTGGTATATCCACATAAAGGACTATTACTCAGCCATACAAGGACTGACGTACAGGTGCATGCTACAACATGAGTGAACCTGGGAACCAGTATGCTAAGTAAATTGAATCCAGTCAAGAATTCCACATACTGGAGCTGGAGAGGTGGCTCAGTAGTTAAAAACACATACTGTTCTCACAGAGAGTCCCCTGAATTTGGTTCCCAGCACCCAGGCAGGGTGGCTAACATCCACCTAACTCCAGCACCAGGGGATCAATTATCTCTGGCCTCTGTGGGTACCTGCACCCACAAGAACATGCCCACACAGACACAAACACATATGCATAATTTAAAATGAAATAAATGTGAGTCTGGAGTGGGATCTGGTCTAGATCGATGGCTAAGAACATGTAGTGCTTTTGCAGAGGACCTGACTTTTATTTCCAGCTACCATATCTGGTGGCTCACAACTGCCTGTAGCTCCAGGTCTGGAGGGACCCAGCACTTCTGGACTCCACAGGCACCCACTCGCACACACATGTACAGCCATTAAATTAAATAAAACAGAATACATTTTAAAGGATCCTTTTTAAAGCCCGCATAGTGTATAATTTAATTTATTTGAAATGTCCCCAATAGGCCAGTCCACACAGGTAAAGCAGCTGAGAGGTCACTTAGAGCGTCGGGAGGCTGAGGGACACGCTGGATACAGGTTTCATTTACAGGGTGAAAATTGTCCTCAAATTGTGACGGTGGAACAAATGGATACAAACAAATGAAAAACCATGAAACTGTACACCTATTAAACGGTGAGTTTATCTTGTATGCAAGTTACATCTCAGAAAAGTGCTGTTTTTTGGTTTTTGTTCTGCCTTCCAGGCAGAAGGTAAGCCTCTACCCAAGCCCACTCATAACAGGAAGTCCATTTCAGTTTACAGAAGAGGCACACAGAGGATGAACAGCATCACTAAGCCTTAGAAGGGCTGTATCTCCCCCAAATCCTCAATTTCTGTTTATGTCCGAGTATTCAGTGAGTGGACTTTAGGACTAGGATTCTAGGAAGCACAAAAGTTAAGTGCGATGAATGCTGCATTTAAAGAAATCGCTCACGGGTAGAGGGTAGGTCACGCACAATGAACAGCTAGCTTACCTTGCAAGGAATCACCTTCTAAATCTTGCCCTGCATCTCAAGGCCGCTGGCAGCCATATTTAAGGCAGACCACTGGCCCCACCCCAAGCCAGGGCAGGGCTAATTGGTTCTACAGGAAGACTCATGTTTGGCCAATCAGATTCTGCTTTAGGGAAGTAGGGCCAATTTCCGTATGTCTAGAACAGGAAAGAGTTGCTGTGAGGCAGCTGTTTCCCTCCCTGTGGGCGAAGGAATACAGAACCCAGCTGTGAGGGAAAGGAATGATAGTGGCAGGGTGGCCCTGTACCTCCAGGCTCCATCCCTCCTTGGGATGATCCGCATTCCTGTCCACAGGTTCTATGAGATATCTTCATCTTTGTTTAAACAACACAAGGGCTACTACTCTCTAACATACAACATTACGTTCAATACATACACACCCATTTTCCGAAGTGAAAGGGAAGGAGAGTCTTAAGCGAGAATCTGCATTCATGTGGCTCATTACTGAGCACTCTTGGCTACTAAAGAAACCCCAGCCCCATCACTTTGCCTCCAGCCTGCCAAGCAGATTGGGTGTGATCTGATCACCTTCAGCACTAACTCAGGAAATCCACTTTCAGGAAGTCCCTTTTCCTTGGTGAGGCTGATTTCTCAGGAGAGTAATGGGAATGACTGTAGTCTTGGGAAGGCAGATGGCACAAGACCTAAGGCTTTCTGAAGACCCAGGAAGGGTCTAAATGGGAGGACATGCTGAGCCCTTGGATGAAGTAAATGAAGTCACCATATTAGAAGATGTGTATAATTTCTTTCTGTTGCAATATCACCCCACCACCCCACCAGCAGCAGCAGCCTTCCACCCACCCTGCCAAACAAATTTAAAAAAACAAGAGTGACTCCTGAGATAGTCTAATGAGTGACCACTATAGGGAAATGACAAGTAACAGCCCCTCCTGACCTCTTCAGCGCTTGTTTTCGAACCTACATTACGAGACAGTAGACCACACATCCCCGCCCCGCAACCAACTGGCAGGGACACATGCAAATGACAAACACTCACAAGAGCCTCCAGAGTCAGGCCCAGAAGCCAGAGCTGAGCTGCCGGGAGGGAGAGGATGCCCAGATCTTCCCACTTTTCCCATCCTTCTATTTATGGAGTCATTTGGCTCCAGGAAGTGTGGAGCCCCTTCTCCCAGGACCCTGTTGGGAGTGACGCCCACACTGGCTGACCCAGCCTGCCACATCCTCCTGCTGGCCTCAGCAGCGCTCTCCTCGTGACCCAGAGGGTCACTGGGAACCCAGCCTGCAAATGACTGTGCTCCTAAGAGTCCCAGTGAGTGAGGAGAATCAAAGCGGAAAGGGAGGTGCTGGTGGGGGCCGATACACAGTAAGCTAGAGAAGCCCATCGGGGAGATGCTCCCAAACACGCACACAGGGGAGTGACAGGAAGTCAGGGCTGGAAATGACAACACGAGTCCAGGGGCTCCCTAGCCTTCACTGCAGAGCTGGGGACGACAAGAGCAGACCCCGCAGAACCCAAAGCTACTGCCATCATTCATCCACACCCACCCACCTCCTCCCCACTCCTTTCTCCAGGTGACTCAGTTTCTGTACACAGCTACTCAGGGGAATGTGGGTTTCCTTGTGAGCTGTATGCTCTTGTTGGAGATCTCTCTCTGTCTCTCTCTCATACACAGAGGCCATCTGTCCTCTGCTGATAAGGTCTCCCGTATCATTTGTAACCAAGGATGACCTTGAACTTCTCATCTTCCTGCCTCCACCTTCAAGTGCTTGTATTACAGGCATGCACACGAGCACCACGAGCACCAGCACCACGAGCACTCTATGTAGTATTGAAGACCAAATCTAGGGCCCCGGATGTGGTAGGCAAGCACTCTGCCAACCGAGCCGTATTCCCAGGCCTCTTCTCTCTCTTTCCTCTCCCCCGACCTCTAGTTTTTACTGTTGGTTTTTCCACATTATCAGAAACAGGGTCTAGCCCTTCAGAAACCTCTGGAGCTTGGGAATTTTATTTGAAGAAGTGCTGTTCTGGCCTGGGAGACGCTCAGCAAGTGGAGGTCCTTGCCTTCAAAGCCGGACAACCTGAGTGTGGTCACTAGGACCCACATGGTGGAAGGAGAGAACCAACTCCTGCAGGCCGTCCTCTGACCCCCCCACAAGCCCTGTGGCAGATGCTCACACCCCCAAACAAACAAACAAACAAACAGATTGCAATAGAAGATTAAAAAAGAAGAAGAAGAAGTAATGGTCTTTGTTGTTAGGATGCTGAATCAGACAGACAGACAAGTCAGGCCTGACAGAGCAGCCTACAATCCCAGCTACTGAGAGACTGAAGGAGGAGGAAGAGGAACAGTTTAAAACCAGCCTGGGCAAGTCAGCGGGACACGGCCAGTGGTGGACTACTTCTAACACACAGACGGCCGCAGGTTCAAAGCTAGAGCTTCAAGCAAACACACACTCCTAAAAGCTGGTAGCGTAGCTAAGTAACAGAATGCTACTTATAAAGCTCTAGTATGATACTTTTCAGTGCCTAAATAAACAAATTAATAATAAAGAATTAAGCAGGGTTGGTGGCACATGCTTATAATCTCAGTACTTCAAACTTATCCTCAGCACATACGTAGCTAACACCTAACCTGGGCTACACTGTGACTAGTTTCAAAATAAAACAAACAAAAAATGCTCTTTAGCTACCACATAATTTCAACCATGAATTCCCACTGAATTCCTTCCGTTATTTTTGTAAAAATAAGCATTTGGACTTTTTGACTTGTGCTGGGGAAGAAAAACAACAACAACTTGGTGTTAGCAGGTTAAAAGAAATGAATTAGCTGGGCAGTGGTGGCGCACGCCTTTAATCCCAGTACTAAGGAGGCAGAGGCAGGCGGATGTCTGTGAGTTCAAGACCAGCCTGGTCTACAGATCAAGTTCCAAGACAGCCACAACTGTTACATAGAGAAACCCTGTTTCAAAAAACCAAAAAGAAAAAAAAAAATAGTGGCAGAGAGTGAGTGGGACAGCAGGAGAGAGAAGTGGACAGAACCAGAGTGACAGGAACAGGAGCTCTAAGGACCCAGGAAAGAGGTGACAGAGGCAGGCAGAGCCACAGAGAACCCAGTGGCAGACTGAGCAGCTGCCATGGTACCGTCACATCCAGAGGCCTCTCCATTTGACCAGCCCTTGTGATCAATTTGTTTTTTCCAGCTGAAATGTTCATATGACTAGCCATGGCTAGAATGTTCTGCTGGCGAATTTATACCTGAGCTTTGCTGAGCTATCCCATCAGTCCCCACACGTTGTCCATCCTCTTGCTTGGTTTCCATCCACCTCCTGTGTTTTACAGCTCACCCCCCTCAGTCTAGCCAAAACCTTTCCATTTAATACGAGCCTATAAAAGCCTTTACCATAGAAATGTCCTCTAGTGGTTAAGAGCACTGGCTGCTCTTCCAGAGGTCCTGAGTTCAATTCCCAGCAACCACATGGTGCTCACAACCACCTATAATGGGATCTGATGCCCTCTTCTGGCATGCAGGCATACAGACAGACAGAGCACTCATACATTAAAAACAAAAACATAAATTAAAAAAAACAGAAACGTCTTCTAACTTGACCGAGAAGGTAACAGGCAGGAAGGCAGTTTCCAACAAAGCTCGTTCTTGTCACCCCCAACTAAAATTCTTTCTCCCTCCCCTCACTTGTTATGGCAATTATGAACTGATTTGCATCTGACTAACTAAACACACACGCCTCATATTTGCTCGTCTATGATTGGTTTCAAATGTCGTTTATATATTTTTACCTGAGGTTTCCCATGTTTATGTTAACCTCACACTAAGCTGCAATCATGAACAGATATGCAGGATTATTGACAACTTACTGTTTGTTTTTGGCTTTTTTGGGGGAGGTGTACGGAGTCTCACTACAGAGCCTTGGCTGGCCTGGAACTCTTTATAGAGACCAGGCTGGCCTTGAACTCACAGAGCCCCACCTGCTTGTGTCCTTCCAATGCTAGAATTAAAGGTGTAAACCACCACACCCTTTGAGCACTTACTACTTTCCAGGCAAGATACACTATGAGCTTTTTTTTTTTGGTTTTTCAAGACAGAGTTTCTCCGTGTAGTTTTGGTGCCTGTCCTGGATCTCACTCTATAGACCAGGCTGGCCTCTAACTCACAGAGATCTGCCTGGTTCTGCCTTCCGAGTGCTGGGATTAAAGGTGTGCGCCACTGCTGCCTGGCCCACTATGAGCTTTGTAAGTGGGGTGAAGTGGCCATCTCTCTGGCCCTTGCTCAGTTTTGAGATGGGGGTCTGTGTAACCCAGGCCAGTCTTGAACTCTTCTCTATATGGGCTTGGATGACTTTGAGCTCCAGATCCTCCTGCCTCTACCTCTCGGGTGCTGGGATGAGGCGTGCGTCACCACGCCTGGCTCTCAGTCTACCTTTACACTAAACCGACTACTTGCCCTTTTACAGACATCTGGAGGGATGAACTCTGGCCATGCCTGCATGAACACAGGTGGTCAGACTCAGGATTCCAGACGTCTGGGGGTGGGGTCCAGCCTCAACGCCTGGATCCAGAGGGGCTCGGTGACTTCATCCACAGCAGCCAGCACCTTGACCGCCACCCATGCCCTGGTAGAGGCATGCCTGGGCAGCCGCCTACACTCCCAGAGGCGGCCACGCACTGCCATCTGGGATTGCTTTCTCTCTGCAGACTCTCCTGATGTTTGCCTTAACCTGACCTCCCTGAACAGTAACACAGAGAAGAGGAAGGGCCACCCTGCTCATCTGTCCGGGCTGCAGTCACCCAGAGCGCCCCAGAGCCTGTGCCTCCCAGGCTGGATGTTCACACCACACCACCAAGCAGCCACTTGAGTGGAATGCACCTGGAGGTCATCACTTGCTTCCTGGCGGCCACCCCAGCTCCAGCTGTGTTGCCCCCCACCCCCACCCCCTTCCTGTCCTTCTCTTCCTTTCCTCCCCCTCGGCCTCCTTCCCACCCTTTTTTGCTGGCTTCTGTTCTTTCTTTCCATGAGCAGAGAGTTTCCAGGCTTGGCGCGCAGCCAGCACATGTGGACAAAGACAGCGATCTTAGAGGGAGACGTCATCTTCCAAGCCGTCCACACGGCCAGCACAAGGGAGCAGCACAAGAGGCCACGCCCCTGGCTGCTCCCAAGGTTCTGGGGAAGGGGTGGAAGATGCAGCCTAATGTAAGGGTTAAAGCAAAGGGTTTGGATGGTTCTGGATCCAGGCTCAGATTCCAGTGAGCCGAGTGCTGCTAGCCTTCGGGTCAGTGACTTCCCTGAGCCTTGTCCTCTTGGTGTTAGCAGCAGCTGGAAAGGCCCTGGAAAGGATGAGGTGAGATAGCACCTGCGGAGCACTCAGCTCCGGGGCACATCCTGAGAAAAGTGTGGACACACGGCTGCTGTGGTTTTAAAATGAGCCTCACCCTGACAAACGATACTAACAGGAACAGTAGAGGGTCCTGAATTGATAAGGACGGTCCCCTCAACTCATTTAGAGGGCTGACTGTTCCCCAGTGCTATGAAACTCTAAACTACTCTCAGACAGGGCTGGGGCTGTAGTTCAAGGATAGAGCACTTACCTAGCATCTACAAAGCCCTGGGTTCAATCCCCAGTACTACAGAAACCCATCCCCGAGCCCCACGTCCGAACACCCACCAACAACTCTCAAGCAAATGACCATAGTGACAACAGAGTCCGAGAGAGCTAGTTTGGGTCACTGCAAGGGCTGAGCCCTTCCTCCTGCAGCAGAAGCAAGACATCCAGGACATGCTGACCCTCAGCCTACTGTCCCCCGGGTCACCAAGCCTGCTGTCCTGGCCTCCTCAGCCAGTGCTACTTCCCAGTTTCCTGTGAGCCGGGGCCCTTGTTTGAATGTTTACTATCTCTGCCTAGTGTTCTGTACGCAAAGGTTTCGCAATGCCTGCAAGCATGCTCATTTCCATCAGCTAAATTCTGAGCTATGGAAAATGGCCTTTCGCCTACAATTTCACTGGGCTAATCTGAGGCAGCATGAATGGATTTGAAATGGACAATAAACTCAAACTGGCAGAACATAGCATTTGTACTGTCTGGAACACACCATTATTAATTGACCTCTGCCCTGGAACTAGAGAGAGACCCAATGGCAGACAATATGAAGGCAGTAACTGTTACTATCTCTTCAAGACAAAAAAAGACAAGCTGGAAGCCCAATGTGGTGACCCATGCCTTTAATTCCAGCACTGTTGAGGCAGAGGCAAAGGAAATAATCCCTGAGTTTGAAGCCAGCCTGGTCTACAGAGGGAGTAGACCCTACAGAATAGCCAGGGCTACACCGAGAAACCGTATTTAAAAATACAAAAAACACAAACCAAAAAACAAAAACGACAAACCGGGTCCAGGGAATTTGAGAGATCCATCTAACAAAGAGTCCAGTGACGTGCTGAATTTACCATTTCAGTGGTAACTATGAGCCAAAAGGTAGAGTCCAGAGAAGAGCAGTGAGCACTGTAAGAGCCACAGCCGTCTGCAAGGAAAATAGAACCCCACAAGTTCTCAGACCAGGCTTGAGCTCTGATCTGAACACAGCTCCCTTAAAGCCTGTGTTGAAGTTTAACCCTCATCCTGAGATATTAAGAGGTGAGACCATGAGGGATCGATCGCTCAGGTGATCAGGCCTCCGGCTTCATGAATGAATAACTCCATTCACAGGTTGGGCCACTGAACTATCTAGAAAGTAGGCCTACTACAAAAGCCAGTCTCCAGTGGAGATGCAGTGGGACAGCCTGCAAATTTAAGAGCCAGCTTGGCTAGGTGTCCCCTGCTCCCGGCCTCACCCAAGTGACGTCTTGCTTCACTTCAGGATTCTATCAAAAGAGACATTGCCAGATGTTACCCCTTGACCTTGGGCCAGAACCAAGCCAAAATAAACCTCCTTTCTTTATAAGTTGCTTGATCTCTAGTACTGTGTTATTAACAACAGAAACTGTACCACTGCCTGACACGATGGAAAATCTCTGTAATTCCAGCGCTCAGAAACGGAGTTTGAGCCCAGCCTCAGCAATAAAGCAAGAGTCGGCCTCAAATCAAGGGACCCTAACAGGTGGGCTCCAATATCTGGAGATAGCAAGATTTCACGCTAGGATGTCGGTGGGGAGACAGGAAGAAAGCAGAAGGCTGGGAAGCTGAGAGGAGGCCAGGCTTGCTACCCGAGGGAACGTGGAGGGCCTGTGATGAAGAGCTGTTCTGCTGTGCACATGCTAAGGTCTGGGTGGTTTGATCAGGAGAAATATATAGAGTAGGCAGAGCAGTGAGCTAAAGCAGAAAGAACAGCTCTGAAGGGGCCAAGCTGAGATGTGAGTATGATGAGATGTCTGTGAGAGGCCAGCGACATGGGGGCTGCTCTCACTTCTCCCTCGACTCAGCTGCTTCTTACACTGCTTACCTAGGCCTTCCAACATGTACTCTGGACTTTCTTCTTTTGTTTTGTTTTTTGAGACAGGGTTTCTCTGTGTAGACCTGGTTGTCCTGGAACTCTCTCTCTGTAGACCAGGCTGGTCTCGAACTCACAGAGATCTGCCTTAAAGGCATGCTCCACCACTGCTCAGCTGAACTTTTTTTTTTTTTTTTTTTTTTTTTTTTGGTTTTTCGAGACAGGGTTTCTCTGTATAGCTTTGCGCCTTTCCTGGAACTCACTTGGTAGCCCAGGCTGGCCTCGAACTCACAGAGATCCGCCTGGCTCTGCCTCCCGAGTGCTGGGACTAAAGGCGTGCGCCACCACCGCCCGGCGAACTTTTTTTCTTATTAAAAAGATTTTATTTTAAATTGTGTATATGGACCGAGTGTGGTACATAACTTTGATCCTAGGACTCCGGAGGCAGGGGGATCTCTGTGAGTTCAAGGCCAGCCTGGTCTACAGATCAAGTTACAGGACAACTGAGGCCATAGAGAAACCCTGTCTTGAAAAACAAAAATAGGGGTTGGGAATTTAGCTCAGTGGTAGAGCGCTTGCCTAGCAAGCGCAAGGCCCTGGGTTTGGTCCTCAGCTCCGGGAAATAAATAAATACATAGAATTGTGTGTATTACGTGTATCTGTGAACATGAGCTGGGGTCCCTGCTAAGAACAAAGGCAGCTGTGAACCACTTGACGTGTGTGCTGGGAACTGAATTCTGGTCCTCTGAGAGAGCAGCAAGCACTCTTAACTCATGAGCCATCTCTCAGCCCTCCTCATCTCCCCATTTTGAGACAGGATCTCCCTATGCTGCCCAGGCTAGTAACTCAAGTAATTCTCCTGCCTCAGCCTCCCGAGAAGCTAGGAGTCTAGGCTCAAGTTTGTTGACTGGGTTTGCTTTACTTTATGTCCCTACTGTTGTCTAGCCCAGCCTTGGGCTACTGTGAATGATACATGAATACGTTTTGAATGAGGGGGCTGATCAGTGAAGATTTCTTCATTAGGGATCTTAGGGGTCTGAGTGATATTTCAGTAGGTAAAGTGCTGGAAGCCTGAAGACCTGAGTTTGATCCCTGGAAGAACAAAAACCTCCCCAAAACTGTCCTCTGACCTCCTCTTGTACACCAGGGCACACCGTCTCCCATCATACGCACAACACTAAGAAGTGGGGGGCGGGGGGAGAGACAGTTAAGGGCAGTCAAAATGGCATGAGATCTAGGGGGAAGAGACAGCATTCACGTTATGTGATAAAGATGGGACATGGGTGCCAGCCAATCAGAACTGCCTGCTGGGGGCTGGAGAGATAGCTCAGTGGTTAAGAGCACTGGCTGCTCTTCCAAAGGACTCAGGTTCAATTCCCAGCACCCACATAGAAGTTCACTACTGTCTGTAACAGTTCCAGGGGACTCAACACCTTTATATAGACATACAAGCAGACAAACACCAATGCACATAAAATAAAGATAAATAAATCATTAAAAAAAAAACCTGCCTTCTGGTTAACTCCCCAACCCCCCAGGAGCTGAGGACCGAACCCAGGTCTTTTCACACATAAGCATATCAGTATTTCAATGCTTTCACAAGTGGCACAAAGATAACAGTGCACACCAACTCCCTCTCAGCCTTGACCTGGGTTCCAGGACAACCATGATAATGAGGAATTGGCCTGCTGTGGGATGTTCTGTATGGCAAATGTGTTGCTCTGATTGGTCAATAAATAAAACACTGATTGGCAAGTGGCTAGGCAGGAAGTATAGGCAGGACTAACAGAGAGGAGAAAAGAAAGAACAGGAAGGCAGAAGGAGTCACTGCCAGCTGTCACCAGGACAAGCAGCATGTGAAGATGCTGGTAAGCCATGAGCCACGTGGCAAGGTATAGATTTATGGAAATGGATTAATTTAAGCTATAAGAACAGTTAGCAAGAAGTCTGCCACGGCCATACAGTTTGTAAGCAATGTAAGTCTCTGTGTTTACTTGGTTGGGTCTGAGCGGCTGTGGGACTGGCAGATGATAGAGATTTGTCCTGACTGTGGGCCAGGCAGGAAAACCCTAGCTACATTGGCCCCTGTATTTATAGATGATTAGGGGTGAAAGTCAGTTTCAGGGCTCTGGGGGAAGAAACTTGGGGACTTGTCTCTGACACTTCCATTTGCAGAGTACCTGCCCTCGTCTTGAAAGCGGCCTTCTCTTTCCCTCCAATGACCTGGCATCCTGGGCCTTAAGCTCCATATGTAACTAGAAGCAACCTCAGTCTCTTATTCAGTGCTAGGCCAGACATGCTGGCTGTCCTGTTTGGGGACAGGGAGCCTGGGACAGGAGGTTCTCTTGGCCTTGCCCACGCAGTGCTGGCATCCAAGCTCGGTTGTTCTGAGAGCCGTTCAACAGCTCTGTCCCCTCTCTGCCACTTCCACAATGTGGAAAGCTTCAGTCAGCTGGGAGGTAAACAGAGGTCACTGCCCTCTCTTCGATGTCCTGGGAGCCTGTGAATGTTTGCTGATTGCCACTAACACAAATGATGAAATAGACCAGATGGAAAGGAAGCCAAAGGATCTTACTGGTTAGATGGTCACCTACTCCATTTCAGGTCTGAACAAATATCACCTGTAGCCTAGAGAAGGAAGTAGAAAACTCCTCTATCCCTAGGGAGCCAGACACAATGTTCCTGGTAAAGAAGCCCAGAGCAGACAGTCAGCTGCTTCAGAACTCGCCTGTCTTTACAGCCCCATCTCTGACGGAGAGCGGTTTGTGATTGCCCTTTTTTGCAGTAGAGTACCTTAAGCATGCTAGGCAAACACTCTACTCCTGAGCCTTATCTCCAGCCCCAGTCTAGCTTACATATGGTCACCACCATCTGTCACCCAGGGCAGATCTGCAGGGGATTTCTGTTAAGTCAAATTTGACTTGCTGCATCTTCTCTTCTGAGAACAGGGGAGTGTGAGGGAGAAGTGGTACACCTCAGTTTGACTAGCTGGCATGCACAACATGCTACAACCTAATCTTCCACTACAAAGTAAGAACCTAGCCTGGGCTACATGAGACCTTGTTTCAAAAATAATATAAAACAAAAATGAAAATAAATAAATACAATAATAAATAAATAAATAAACACAGGGAAAAGAAAGAAGTATCTAGTGACTCTGGTTTTTGTTCTGTTTTGTTTCTGTTTTTCTATAGAGGTCTTGATGTGTAGCTCAGGTTGTCACGGAATTCACAATCCTCCTGTCTCAGCATCTAGAGGCACACTACAACACTCCTCTTGAACTGACTCACCTGAAACCAACAGCAAGAGACAAAACTTAAACAATTTGTTGATAACAATCCATTAAATCTTCCTTAGAAACTTCCATTTTAACATGCTGCCTTTTTACACTGAACAACACAGCAACAAATTGCCTCTGAAAGTGCCATACCACAAACTTTAATTTCATATAAACTTAAATAAAAATTCATAATAAACTCAGCATGGAGCTGGTGTGGGGACACGTGAAGGAGGATAGGGAATATGTCATTTTTAAAAGACCATCAGAACCTCATTTCAAAGAGCCACTACTGGACACAAGCATTACTCACGAAGTGTCTTTGGGATCCTCTTTAACCCAGTAGTTCCAGTTTTAGGAATTTAGTTGGCAGAATATTAGACTCAGGGCTTGTGGCAACATCATTTGCAGCAACTAAAATTGAACCATAAATTGTTAGTTTGCTAAACAAATGAACTTAAACAGAGGCACCCCAGGCAGCTGTTAAAAAGAAGGCTGTTAATAGAATTATTCTCATAAAATGTTGTTATATTGTGAAACTATGTTATAGAAATTTTTCCATTTTGCTAAATATACATATATACACATATAGATATATGTAAAGAGATATGCATATATGCAAATAGATACAGATATAGATACACACACATATGCAAAGAAAAAAAGATCTAGGAGTCTTAGTGATGCAGGCTTCTAATCATAGCTACTTGGGAGGCTAGGACAGCTTGATCAAAGCTAAGGCCTTTTTAGGCTACAAGTGAGTTCAAGGTCAGCCTGGGCAATTTAATAATGCTCTGTTTCAAAACAGAAAGTTAAAAGAGGGCCCAGGTAGCCAGCCAGTGGTGGTGCACGCCTTTAATGCCAGCATTTGGGAGGTAGAGGCAGGCAGCCCTCAGTGAGTTTGAGGCCAGTCTGGTTTACAAAGTGAGTTCCAAGACAGCCAGGCTTCCCAGGGGAAAAAAAAAAAAAAAGAGCCCAGCAGGAAGGTGACACAAGCCTTTAATTCCAGCACTCTGAAAGAGAGGAAGGACAGCCTGGTCTGTCTACACAGTAATTTCCAGGCCAGTCAGGGCTATAGATGGGAGCTTGTGCAGGGGTAGGTGGTGGCAGTAGGAGTGATGGTTTAAAAAAAAGTGTTGGAATATAGTTCTGATGAGATGGTACCTGCTGCAGGCCTGATGACCTCAGTTTGATCCCTGGAACAACCCCACGATAGAAGGAAAAAACTGACCCCCAAAATGTCTTCTGACCTCTCCGAGCTCTATGGAATGCACACATGTGCACATGCACACACACACACACACACTTGAACTCGCGTGTGTGCAAGCAAACACACACACACGCACGCACGCACGCACGCACGCACGCACTTGCTCTCTAAATGTAATAAAAACTTAAAATAAAGGCTAGAATGACGGCTCAGGGGTTAAGAGCATATACTGCTTTTCCAGAGGACCTGAGTTTGATTCTCAACATCCATGTCAGGTAGCTCACAACCACCTGCAATTCCAGCTCTAGAGAGATCTAATGACTCTGGCCTTCATTGGCACCTACACTCATATGCACATACCTGCTGTGGAACAAAATAAAACAATGTATTACTCTCATTGGCTAATAAAAAGCTGACTGGCTAATAGCTGGGCAGGAAAAGATTTAGCGCAAGAGCCAAACTAGGAGAATTCTGGCAAGAGAAAGTGCAGGGTAAGAGAGTCACCAGCAAAAGCAGAAAAGCAAGATGAGAATGCCATACTGAGAAAAGGTACCAAGCCAAACATAGATAAGAAGTATGGGTTAATTTAAATGTAAGAGTTAGCTAGTAACAAGCCTGAGCTACCAGCCGAGCATGTATAAGTAATATTAAGCCTCTGAGTGGTTATTTGGGACTGGGCAGTTGGGAGAGGAAACATCCATTTACACATGCCCAGAGACATACATACATGCATGTAATTAAAATAAATCTTTTTTTTCCTTTCTTTCTTTTCTGTTTGTTTGTTTTGAGACAGGGTCTCTCTGGGTAGCCCTGGCTGTCCTGGAACTCGCTCTGTAGACCAGACTGGCCTGGAACTCAGAGATCTGCCTGTCTCTGCCTCCCCAGTGCTGGGATTAAAGACATGCACAACCACCATCCGGCTAAAAATAAAATGAATTTTTACAAAATTTAAATGAAACAAGGTTGGATACAGTTCAGTGGTGCAGTGAATCCCTACCATATGCAAAGGCCTTAGGTTCAGTTTCCAGTACAGAAAGAAAAGGGATCGAGGGGGACTCGGTTTACAGACCAAACATCGATGGACCTGCTCTGAGGCCGGGGACAGCATCGGGAAAAACTTCATTTGTCCGCGGATTCTCTTTACATATTGCTTAAAGCTCTTTTTTTTTTTTTTTATTTATTTATTTATTTATTTATTTATTTATTTATTTATTTATTTATTATGTATACAGTATTCTGTCTGCACGTATCTCTGCAGGCCAGAAGAGGGCACCAGATCTCACTACAGATGGTTGTGAGCCACCATGTGGTTGCTGGGAATTGAACTCAGGACCTCTGGAAGAGCAGTCAGTGCTCTTAACCTCTGAGCCATCTCTCCAGCCCCATGCTTAAAGCTCTTAAACACAACTTTCTCAGTCCACATGAAAGCATACACACGTAAAAGTGAAAAATTTAAATACAAATCTAAGAAAGCAAAACACTAAAGGAAATGAATTTGACTCTGTACTTAAGCTAGTCTGTCCAGTCTTCGGAGTAAGCCACCGTCACAGAAAGAGTAGCCAGTCATAGTCATGGGTCTCCAACCTGACCCTACTCCCCGCTTGGCACCTGCCCAAGTCCTAGAGTTCCAAGGGCCTCTTCCCTAAACTTGCTGCAAGGGTGACTCACCCCATCATGCCCTGAGGCCAGGGAAAACCCCGTTACTTGGCTTTCCAAACAGAGTAGTCAGAGAAGGAGGCTGCAGGACTGTAACTCATCAAATGGGACAAAGCAGTGATTCTGGCCCAGGTGATGCAGGGCCCAAGTTCTATGGTCCAGATGATACAGGGCCCAAGTTCTATGGCCCAGATGACACAGGGCCCAAGTTCTATGGCCCAGGTGACACAGGGCCCAAGTTCTATGGCCCAGGTGACACAGGGCCCAAGTTCTATGGTTCAGGTGACACAGGACCCAAGATCTATGGTCCAGGTGACACAGGACCCAAGTTCTATGGTCCAGATGATACAGGACCCAAGGTCTATGGTCCAGATGATACAGGTCCCAAGTTCTATGCAAACAGAGTTGATTTTTGCCTCAATCAGCCTCTGCTTTTAAAACCAGGACAAGTGTCTGCCTGACTGTGGCTTCTCGGAATAGCACTGCCTTCTGAGCATCAGAGGTGAGGGGCTGAGCTGTTCCCTTGCCTCCTGTTATTAAAGTGCAGACAGGCCCAGCAGCCTTTCTGCTCCTGACCTGTGAGAAGACTTTCAAGAGAGCCTGGAGCAGTCTCTGGATTCTGAGGAGGCTAGAGGTTCTGGTGGCAAAACGGTCCACACACGAACACTCAAGGCTGTTGGCCAAGCCCAGGGCTGGGTCCCTAGTGCCACAGAGGGGCTGAAAGGTGGCTGAGAAAATAGTGAGCTCTCACAGCTGGGAAAGTGTGTGGCTGTCGGCTTGTGAGAAAAGCATTTCACCAATATCTCTCCAAGAAGCACAATCCAGGGCAGCCTCAGGAAAGGAACCAACCCCCAGTCTTGGACAAGGTAACCACCAGTGCAATGCAGAAGGACCTGCAAAGATCTTGAGGTGAAACTGGGCGGTGGTGGTGCATGCCTCTAATCCCAGCACTCGGGAGGCAGAGGCAGGCAAATCTCTGAGTTCGAGGCCAGCCTGGTCTACAGAGTTCCAGGACAGCCAGGGCTACAGAGTGAAACCCTGTGAAAAATGAAAGATTGCCGGGCGGTGGTGGCGCACGCCTTTAATCCCAGCACTCGGGAGGCAGAGGCAGGCGGATCTCTGTGAGTTCGAGGCCAGCCTGGTCTACAAAGTGAGTTCCAGGAAAGGCGCAAAACTACAGAGAAACCCTGTCTCGAAAAACCAAAAAAAAAAAAAAAAAAAAAAAAAAAAAGAAAGATCTTTAAGTTGAGGCGAGGCAGCAAGATAAAGAGCTACACAGAGACAGTGGAACACATGGCCTCAAGCAAGGTCAGCCTGGGCTACCTGGTACCTGCAATACAGCCTATATGGCCCCGGGACCTTTGGGGACCCAAGGTTTATCTGCCTTCAGAGATGGCGAAAGCTACAACCCTGAACTTTAAAATCATCTGGAGACCACCCCCTCACAAAACAACAACAACCCCCCCCCCCCCCCCCCCGACACACACACACACAACTGTTGCTCAGGGCCACTCTCAGAGATTTTTTTTCCTTTAATTGTTGTGAAGGTGAATGGAAACAATCACTATTTTTTGTTGTTGTTGTTTTCGAGACATGGTTTACTCTGTGTAGTTTTGGTGCCTGTCCTGGATCTCACTTTGTAGACCAGGTTGGCCTTGAACTAATAGAGATCTGCCTGCCTCTGCCTCCTGAGTGCTGGGATTAAAGGCATGCGCCACCACACCCGGCAGCAACGGCTATTTTTAAAATCTCTCTCCCTAGGTCTCGGGATGTAGTTCAGTGGTAGGGTGCTTGCCTAGTATGTATGAATCCCTGCATTTGACTCTAGTATCACAAAACAACGCCTGCCCGCCCCCCCCCCCCCAACGTCCCTCTCTGGCATTTAAATACACATTCTAAGGTGCAAGACAAGTTTAAAATACTAAGAAATTTGAGGCAGGCATGGTGGCATACACCTGTAAGTCAACCTTGAAAGACTGCGGTGGTTCAAATGAGATGTATTCCATAAGTCTCGGCATGTGAATGCTTAGTCCTCAGTTGGTGGCTGTCTGGGGAGGATTAGGAGGTATGGCCTTATAGTAGTAAGCATGTCACTGGGGTTGGGCTATGAGGGTTCAAAAGTCTCACACCATTTTGAGTTAGCTCTCTTCCTCCTGTTTGTGGTTTGAGGTGTCAGCCCCCAGCTGTTCCAGCCTCCTGCTACCTCTGCTCTGCCACCATGGACTCTAACCCTTTGGAGCCATGAGTGCCTGCTGTGGGATGTTCTGCATGGCAAATGTGTTGCTCTGATTGGTCAATAAATAAAACACTGATTGGCCATTGGCTAGGCAGGAAGTGTAGGCGGGACAAGGAGGAGAATAAAGCTGGGAAGTGGAAGGCTGAGTCAGAGAGACACTGCCAGCCGCCACGATGACAAACAGCATGTGAAGATGCCGGTAAGCCACGAGCCATGTGGCTAGGTATAGATTAATGGAAATGGATTAATTTAAGCTGTAAGAACAGTTAGCAAGAAGCCTGCCACGGCCATACAGTTTGTAACCAATATAAGTCTCTGTGTTTACTTGGTTGGGTCTGACGGCTGTGGGACTGGCAGGTGAGAGAGATTTGTCCTGACTGTGGGCCAGGCAGGAAAACTCAAGCTACAAGTGCCAAATAAACTCTTTCTTCTATAAGTTGCCTTGGTCAGGGTGTTTTATCAAAGCACTAGAAAAATCACTAACGCAGAAGGCAGAGGCAGAAGGACCACAGAACAAGGCCAATCTATATGGTGAAACACTGTCTCACAAGCAAAGAAGCAAAGAAACTCGGGGGTGGGGGCTGGTGGAGAGATGCCAGAGCAGTTAAGAGCAGGTGCTGAGCTTGCGGTGGATCTGAATTCATTCCCAGTATTCCTGTCAGGCAGCTCATAACCACCTATTCCTCCAGCTCCAGGGGACCCTGTGTCCTCTTCTGGACTCCATGGGCATCTGTACTCACACTTGCACACATTTACAAATAAAACCTTTAAAAGAAACTAGAGAGTTGGCCAGCTGTTAAGAGCACTTGTTGCTCTTAACAGAGGATCCAAGTTCAATTCCTAGAATCTACGTGGCGGCTCACAACCACCTTACTCCAGTCCCAGGAAATCTGAAGCCTTTTGATCTCCATGAGCACCAGGCATGTAGTTAGTATACATACATATACACAGGCAAAACACTCATACACATACAATAAAATAAATCTTAAAAATATATATAATAAAAGAAACAGGAGATGGCTCAGAAGTTAAAAGGGTTAAGAGCACTGACTGCTCTTCCAGAGGACCCAGGTTTGATTCCCAGCACCAACATGGCAGTTCACAGTCATCCGTAACTCCAGTTTCTGGAGCTCTAATCCTCTTCTGGCCTCTATGACTACCCGGCACACATGTGATACATGGACATACATAAAATTTTAAAATAAATAAAAGACAGAGAAAAGGAACCTGCTGGGGAGAGCAGAACCCCTCACTTCCTCAATGTTAATGTAAGCTATAGTTAAGTGAGACCGCTCATGAATGTTACCGAGCTCATTAGTGAGGCGATGCCCACGGATTCTGTAGGCTGTCCGCCTTGTGCAGATGTTGGAGGGAGCGGTCACTACGAAGCCTGTGTGGAGTCTGCGGGACTTCCCAGCTCACTCCTTCTGAAACTTCTCCTTGTGCAAACAATCCCCACGCTCCAGACCTCTCTAGGGGAGGAGTTCAGATCTGCTGAATGCCACCCACCCCTTTAGATGCAGACTCAGTATCAAGACCTGAGGGCAGAGGGATCCGGGATGTGTCAATCAGGAGGGAAGCCCAAAATGCCGCTCCCAAGGCTTCTGCCCATTTTGCCACTGAATGGCATTTCTGGAGGCTGGTGACACTGGCACACTAGGATCTAGCTGGCTCCCCTGCACTACACCAGGGTCTCTGCCCAGCCACGGACAGACTAATGGGCCACCTTCCTGTTTGAGGCCAGGCAACTGGCTGCTCTGTCCTCTACATTCAAAAGTATATGTCACTTCTTCCTAAGACATCACTGTCTTGTCCCCTGCCTCTGGTGGCACTGTACCATGACTGTACCCAGCTGACATTCCACCCTCACCCAAACTGTTCCTCTAGACCTGAGATAGATGGTACGGGAGGACAGTCTTGTGGAGTTTATCATCCCATCTTTTGTAACACTGACAATGAAGGTCTCCCCCACCTTGGTCTTATCTATGTTTATCATTCTGTTTACCTAAGGAAGACTTTATTCCATCACCACCACCCCCAAGTCACTCCCTAGTCTTTACATGAAGTTCTCCTGATGAACTCCCAGTTGAGTTCAATTCCAGGAAAAAATTTGTTCTGAAAGTTCATTTGTATGCTTTCTGTTGTCCCCAATCCAAAACTATGCAATCTAGTGCATTTTTGTTTGTTCCTAAGCTGCCAGAGAACTGGAAGCCAAGTTCACTGTCCAAGTGCGGTAATCCGCTCCATTCAGGCCATTCAAAATGTCCCTCTTCTTCTGCTTTCTCCTGCTGAGCATCTCTGGGTTTGGTTCTAGTTTAAGTAACCTCATCCTGTGTCCCAAACCAGCAGCCTTGCCTACCTCTTGACCTCCAGACTCCATCCATCCCTGCTGCCTCAACACTGCCACTCTATCAGGCTGCAAAGCCTAGGTCTCGCTGGCCTCAGGGCAGAGTGAGCTTTCTAAGACACAATGCTAGCTGGTCGCACTCCTACTTTGGAGTTTTACCTTGCCCTGCCTTGCTGAGACAGACCAGACACACACACACACACACACACACACACACACACACACACACACACACACACGGGGTGGTGGGGCAGGGGTGGTGGTGAGAGAGGTGGGGGTTCTGACTGTGCTGCAGCCACACTGGGCTTCTCCCTCAGGCCTGCCTCTCTCCTCTCTCCATGACTTTTCATATGTCGCTCTCTGCTCCAGACAATATTTCCTGCAGGTTCTTGAAGTGACTCCCAGGTCTCACCACAAGCATCCCCTCTGAACTCTCCTGGCTCTGTGGCAAACAGCATGAATAGCCAGGCCAGATCAGAATGGTAGTTTCTGGAAGGAAGGGGCTGTGTTAATCACTGTGTCCCCACTGACCACCACACAGAGCCATTTATATGAGTGAAGTTATGTCCAGACGGGGTGCAAATCATCCAGAATGAGCGTCCAGACATAAGACTCTCTGCCAGTGTCTTCATTACCCTACCTCACAAAGAGTCTCTGAAGAATGGCGGGCTCAGCAGGTAAAGGTGTTTGCTGCCGAGCCTGATGTCCATAAGTCCGACCCTGAGGACCCACAAGATGAGAGGGCAGAACTGAATCCTACAAATTGTCTTTTGATTTACACACATGCCTCACGGCACATACACAATAAATAGAAATATAATAAAAATTGTTTTAATTTTGTTTTAATCTCAGAGATGAAGATATAACTTAGTAGGCAGAGTGCTTACCCTCCCATGCAGGAAGCCCTAGGTTTGATCCCTAGCATCTCATAAAGGTTTGTGGCACACTCTATAATTCCAGGGTTTGTGAGGTAGACTCAGGAGCTGGGGAGAGGGCTCATCAGTTGAGAGCACTGACTTCCAGAGGACTTGGGATTCGACTCCTCGCTGCTCACAACTGTCTGTAACTCCACTCCCAGGCAACGGGCACCAGAGCCTCCTTGGTCATGCACATGGTACCCAGACATACATCCAGGCAAACACTCATAAAAATAAATTAAATCTCAAAAAAATTAATTTAAAGTCAAGTTCAAAGTCTGTCCACGATACCTGAGACCCTGTCTCAAAAAAACAAAACGAAACAAGAGTCCCTGAACTGAGCCTGTCTGCGCCTACCAGTAATCCCGCACTTAAGAGAGCGAAGGCAAGAGGGAGGGTGGTAAGTTCGAGGCCAGCCTGGCTCACATCCTGAGACCCGGTCTCAAATAAACTACCATTGGTTTCTGTTTGCCCTCAACTTCCTCTCAGAATTTCCACTTCCCTCCTAAGTGGACCATCCCCTAAACAAGTCCATTCCACTCTTCAGGTGTTTGATACTGAAGGGAAAAGGCTACAGTAACCACAGCAGGTGCAAGTGTTTCAGAACAAATCACTGTAAAGTGACTATTATAACACCATTACCACACCCCACAATTACCTGTCATTTGGGGAGTTGAAGTCACAACCCCCAAAGCCATCAGAGCCCTGGGCCAGAAGTCAGCCTGCTTCTTCCTCAGCAGATTGGTTAAATCAGGGTCCGCGCACTTTCCTAGTTCCAATGCAGGGCCAAGGAGGGCAACCCCCAGCTTCCTGTCCCTGCCCCTCACTAGAGGATTCCCGGCGCTGGGCTCCCTCTGTCTCAGTGGTCTGACTCCATATCTCGGTGCCCCCCTCCTACACAAGATTATATCCTGTGTTGTTGAGAGACTTACCCCGGGCTCCATCGGCTCCCAACTCCATCCTCGGGAGGGAAGTGGGAGAAGTGAACTTCAACGTTCCCCACCCTCCAACACTGCAAACCCTGACTCCAGCCGTCTGGACCCCCCCACCCCGGCGTACAGACGCCCTCTCACACACGCGCACTCACTCTCAGGCGTCCAGAGCTCTGGCACGGCGCAGGGCCGGGCTCTGCCCAGTTTCTGCAAGTTTCTTCGGCCCTGAAGTCAGCCCGCCCCGGGGAAGAGCTCTGGATCGCCCGCCGGCGCGTGTCCCTGGGGCCGGGCTGAAGCGTCCCCAGCGCCGCCTGCACACAGTTCCCTCGCCGCCCCCGCGCGTACCCTCCCGGGTTTGCCCGGAGCTCGCCCCGCACCCCCCGGCGCCCGGTCCTACCTCCCCGCAAGCGGCGGCTCCGCGGGTTCCGGGGCGCATCTGGCGGACGCCGGCGGGGGCGGCGGCGGCGGGGACGGGGGCCTGGGGCGCCATGGCCCGCAGCCCTCCGCGCCTTTGTCCGCGCGGCCTCCCCAGGCCGCCGCGAGCCCCTCGGGTCCCCGCCGCGCGCGCTCCCGTCCGGTCCCCGCCGCCTCCGGCCTCGGCGGCGCGCTGCGTCCCCTCCCTCCGCCCGGGCGCCCGCGCGCGCGCGCAGCCCCTTCCTCTGCCTCGGGCTGCGCCGCGACCGTCTGCCGTGACGCGCGCCCCCTCCTCCCGACCCATCCCGCCGCTCCAGTGAGCTAATCCGCAGCTGGCGGGCGCCCGGCCGGTTGCCACGGCAACCACTCTCCCAGGGCCCGCCGCCGAGGGGGAGCCACGGTAAACAGGACCTTCTGCCGCACTCGCCCCCTAGCCTTTCGGGGGGGAGGTGGGGGAGACGGTGGCTTAACCTTTTCTGTGCTGAAGATGGCCGCCTGGGTTCTCTTCTACCCCGGCCGGGGTCCATTCTCGAGATGCGCTTAGCCAGGGACCAAAGACCCGTCCCCACCGACGCGGCAGCCACGCTCCCTGCCCCTAGCTTTGTTTCTGATCAGTTAGCATGGAGCTAGGCTGCGGGAACGCCGCAGGCAAAATTGGGCTCCACATTTGCCCCCAAGCAACTGACAGTCATGAGACAGGCCTTCGAGACCCACCGGCCCACTGTTTGGCCACAAGCGACTCACAGTCATGAGACAGGCTATTAGGACCCACGGGTCCATATTTACCCCCAAGCAACTCACAGTCACTTTAGGAGCGGGCCATAAGGATCCTCGGGTCCACCTCCCTGCAGAAGGGTGCAGAAAGGGTTCTAAGCCCGCTGCAAGGCGGGCTGGTCAGGAAAAGCGATCAGAGAAGCGATTTTCTTCGGCCTGCTGGTCCTTCTTACACGATGAAAGCACACATGCAGGAGGTTTTCGGATGGTAGGATCGCTAAATAGAAGTCCACTTGAAAATGCTGTGGGCTGCAAGGGAGTCGGGAACACAGGCTGGGGCATGAAGTCCTCTGGGACTTTGATGGCCTGGAGAAACAGGACAGAAAAGGCAGTCTGGGAAGAGGCAAGCGTATCACTGGCGACTGTGGGGGAGTCCCATCATGGCATTAGGGGAACCTTTATGAAGAAAGAGAGAAGAAGGCAGATGGGTAGGCCTGAGGAGATTCCGGGGGGCTGGGCAGATTTTGAATACTATGCTGAAGGCAATGGGGTCCCAGCAGAGAAGTGCCAAAGGATAAGTTCTCAGGCCTGACAGTGACAATTTGTCTGTCCTGGGGGGTAGATGCCCGCCAATCTCTACACTGGAAAAAAAGACATTCTTGTCTATAGCTTAGAGACCTCCAAAAGAGTTAACCTATCTATGTTTCTGGAGGTAGCCTAGTGGCTTAAAGCTTAGGTTGGGTGGGGGTGGGGTAGAGGGAGAGGTGGGGGTAGGGTGGAGGGAAGGGTGGTAGTATAGACCCAGACTTCTTACAACTTCACAAAGTGGGTACTTAGAGGAAAAATAATGTTGCATATAGAGGAAGGCCCTGCCCGGCATGCCTGTAATCCCAACACTCAGGAGACTGAGGTCCTTTTCGGGGGGGGGGGGGGGGGGGGGGGGGAGCTTGGAGGGGGCGGGGGACAGACACCGAGAGGGGGGTGGACTTCAGACACCAGGGAACCGGGATTTACTTAAAGTCACGGGGGGGGGGGGGGGGGGGGGAGCTGCATCTCCTTCATAGCTGAGGGGTTTGCTCATTGCATAAGATCTTCGAGGCCTTTCTGAATTCTTCATGCCACACCCATTTCAATGAAGCACTGTCGACTTTCAGAAGAGACATTTGCCAAGCCCAAGCATTTGTTTTTGAAGTGTTAGTATTCAAATTATTGCTTTGTTTGCATCCTTCTAAGTCTTCGCTCTCTAAATAAAGATCAAAGGCTTGGCTGCTGGAGGGTTAATTACTCCCAGGGCCACAGGCTATCCTGCGGCAGCAAACCGGCAAAGTTTGATGGGAACCGAGCCAGGAGTCCAGCTGGCTGCCTCCCCCTAGCCCAAAGCACAAAAGAGCCTAGGAGCCTTTGAATGTGTGGCTTCCAGATAGCTCATCACGTCTCAGGTGGGCCTGACAAAGCACGGGCTGAGGAGTCAGTCCTTTGACAACTCCTAGGCCACAATTTTATCCTGGAATTCTGGGCGCTAACTTGTCTTAGGAAAATATCCCTGCCTCTGCCCCATGGGTCAGATTTGGATGAATGCCTTCCCATCTCAGACTCACTGCTTGTAGTGTTCTCACTGCTGGGTCATCCTGTGGCTCCTTCACCATGACCCAGATCCACTCATTGTCCTCTGCCCACTTTCTCTGTGTGGCCTTGTGTGGCCTTGTGTGGCCTTGTGTCTGATGGTGTCCCGTTTTCCCAGCAGATGGGACTTTTGGTTCCACCCAAACCCTGGTGAGTCTCTAGCTCCAGCAGTTCAAAGCAATCCCCCCCTCCCACACACACACACACACACACACACACACACACACACACACACACACACACAAGGTGGATGCTCTGTCCTGGGGCTGCTCCGAAGCACACATCCCTACTCTCCCCATCCTCAGCTTCTCTCCAGGTTGCAAAATGAGCCCTAAGGTAGGCATAAAGTCAGCTTTCTGTAGCTGAAGGAGTGTGGCTTCAGCAACTCCCTGGATACCAAAATGTTTGGATTTTCAAATTCGTCGAAAAAATGGTTTCGAATTTGCATATACCCTACATGAATTCTTCTATACTCTTTGATTCACCTCTAGATTATTATTAATTACTTCCATCTAATCTAATGTACTGTGTAATTATAAATAATATATATAATATATACACACATATATATTGATTTTTTTTTTTTTTGGGTTTTTTGAGACATGGTTTATCTGTGTAGCCCTGACTGTCTGACTGTCCTGGGACTCACTCTGTAGACCAGGCTGGCCTCGAACTCACAGAGATCCGCCTGCCTCTGCCTCCCGAGTGCTGGGACTAAAGGTGTGTGCCACCACCGCCCGCTGTCTTGAACTATTTTCAATAGTTGTTAGACTCTATTGTTGTGGCTTTTTCTTCTTTCTGAAGATGTCATGTGTGGGGATGTTTGGCTTGTACGTGTCTGTGTTCCACTTGTGTTGTGTGTGTGGTGGCAGCAGAGGGAAGAAGAGGCCTTCAGATCAGGATCCTGGAATGGGGTTACAGATGGTTGGGCTGTGAGCCACCATGTGGGTGCTGGGAATTGAACTGGGATCCTCTGTAGAGCAGCCAGTGCTCTGAAGCGCTGAGCCACCTCTCCAGCCCTTGTTTTGTTTGTTTGTTTGTTGTTTTGTTTTGATACTGTGTCTCCTATTCCAGGCTGGCCTCTACTTTTCTATGTAGCTGAGGATTTATTTTTTATTTATTTATTTTTTTCTTGTAGCTGAGGATTTTTAACTCCTGACCACTTGCCACCCCCTCCCAAGTGCCAGGATTACAGGTGTGTACCACCATACCTGACTTTAGAGTCTAATGTTTAGGGGATGGGTGACAAGAAAAAAGACTATACGTACTTTGTATGGTGGTGCCCATCTTTCATCCCAGCACTCAGGAAACTGAGGTAGGAGGATCATGAGTTCAGTGCCAGCCTGAGCTACATAAATCTCCCAGGAACCCCCAGCACACACACAGCTGTGTATTTTCAGTTGTATGTGTATCTCAGAATATTTTCCACCAACAGTGGGCTGAATCTAAGACTTTAGGATTCAGGCCGGGCAGTGGTGGGTGGTAGTGCACGCCTTTAATCCGAGCACTCAGGAGGGAGGCAGAGGCAGGAAGATCTCTGTGAGTTCGAGGCCAGTCCGGTCTACAGAACAAGTTCCGGGAAGACTTTAGGATCCACAGATGTGGAGGAGTAGATTTGGAGGGCTGACTATGATCTGGCTCAAGCTGGGAAAGGTAAGGATGAGACAAGGGGACAGAGCTGACTTCTTGTGAGCCTTTAATTCTGCTTTCTCCACGCGGCAAGAGCCTTGGACCACTACAGAACATCCGTTGCTTCCTTCCCTTCCTCTTCCTTCAGTGCCCTGGTGAAGAACATAGACTTGGACTAGATAGCCAGCTCCAGCTCCAGAACAGGTTGCTCGGCCTCCGAGTCCCATATCTTCAAGGGTAAAGTGGAAGTAGAACCACTTGTAACCACCTCATTGTGTTGGTGAGGAGGAAGTCGGGTAATAGAGAAAAGGGTCTGCTACTGTGCCTGGCCCAGTGTGAGAGGAGAATTCCCTCACTCCCTTGTGTCTCCTGTTATCCTCCCCCCCCCCCGCCCCTCTGTGTGTGTGTGGGGGGGCATAGGTCAGGAGGAAGGTGTGGCATGGCTGTGGGTATTCCAAAGCCTAGAGGAGGGTGTGATGTCAGGTGTCCCCCCTCCATCACTCTCCACATTTTCCCTTTGAGGCAGGGTCTCTCCTTGAACCCAGAGCTCACATTTTGTGGCTAGGGTAGCAGCCAACAAGCCGCAGTGATGCTCATGTCTCTGCTCTCCCCATCCAGGGCTGGGTGAACAGTGGGTACGGAAGAACACACCCACCTTTGTCCTGGGTGCTGGTGGCCAGACTCAGGTCTTCGTGGTGGCTCAGCAAGTCCTCTTTACGACTGAGCCATGTCTCTAGCTCCTTTTTCTTTCTTTCATTCTCTTCTCCCCATGAATACAGGGCATGTCAGGCTCAAGACAGAATCAGGCAGTTTTTCTTCTCTCCCGTCAGAGCCTTCTACCATAGCGTGGTAGGCAGCCAAAAGCTCACGGGCTTCAGCCATCGGCCACCAGCCAGGGGAGATGAGAGGGAGAACTCCAGGGTCCTGGGCAGGCTAGTTCCCCTCGAGGAGCCGGATAGCACCCACAGAACAAACCTCTGGACATCACCCTCAAGTTTTCTCATTTCCAGCAAGAATCCTTTTGGATGCTAATGTTTTTCTGAGCAACTTCTCTGTTCTAGGCAGTCTTTTCTGTCATGTCATGAGTCTTACTGGAGAGCACATGGGCCTAGACCTGTCCACTGAACCCAAGTCCTTTCTGTCACCCCACACTGCTTGGGAGCATGGTTCTGCCAGCACCACCTACCCCCCCCCCCCCGCCCCGCAGCCCCCCCTCACCCCCCACTCCCCCCCCCCCCAGCTGAGGACCGAACCCAGGGCTTTGCACTTGCCTAGCACTGAGCTAAATCCCCAGCTTTTCAAAATCTCTTGATCAGTATCCAATCCGTGTCTTCGTTATGCTGCCCCCTCGTGGAAGGTGAGGATCGTGCCATGGCTCGGGGCACCAGATCTGTCGTCCTCCCAGCCTGGTATGCTGGGACTGGTTTTCTTGGGGCTCTTGGCAGGGTCTTTAATTTGCTGCATTGACACTTGTCTGCCAGAGCATGGGAAAATATACACAGCCAGTGATGATGGACAAGACCATTGGTTAGCTATTCTCTTGAAAGCTGGTGTGGGGAGAAGGAACATGTATCCACTGAGTAAAGGACCAAAGAGGGACCTAACCAGAGGCAGGGAACGTCTGTGTCTCACTCTGACACACTCTTGATCATGCCTCTTCCCGTCTGGAGATCGCATGTACCCAGGGGACGCAGAGCCTGTGGAAACACCCAGGAGAGCCCTTTTCTAGTCTCCCTTGGGCACCTACCCCTTTCCTCCTTAGGAGGTCACCTTCTCAGGCCTGTCCTCTTCCCATGGCCGGGCCCAGCCTTGACCCTGGCTCTCTCAACTGGGTGTTAGCAGAATTCCTGAAAAAACAAAAACAAAAACAAAAGCAAAAAAACCAGGCGTGGTGGCACACACCTTTAATCCCAGCACTTGGGAGGCAGAGGCAGGCGGATCTCTGTGAACTGGAGGCCAGCTTGGTCTACAGAGTGAGTTCCGAGACAGCCACAGCTGTTACACAGAGAAACTCTGTCTTGAGAAAAAAAAAAAAAAAAGGTTGGCTATGATTCCAAATGCTGGCCTGCATTCAGAGAAAAAGATTATATATATATAGAAAATTTAATTTACTCAAAATTTTGGCTAGAAACGGGGAATTTTTTTCTTCCTTTTTTCAAGACAGGGTTTCTCTGTGCAGCAGCCTTGGATGTCCTAGAACTTGATTTGTAGACCAGGCTGGCCTCGAACTCACAGAGATCCACTTGCCTCTGCCTCCCAGTGCCGGGATTAAAGGCGTGCGTCACTACTGTCTGGCCCCTACAATGTTCTAGGTTTACAGTTTTGGTTCCCAGTCCTTTAAGTAAAGTGGATGAATCTGTGAGGAAGCCAGTGCAGCTCTTCATGTCCCCCATGAGCCCAGGACATACAAGATGCTAGCTCCCCGAGGCCAGAACTTCTGTATGTCCTTCTGAGCTTAGGATGCAAGGCCCTCCATCTTGTTTCTGGGCATCTTCTCTGCCTGAGCCTCCATATTTGGGAGGAATAGGAAGACAAGAATCAGGGAAGACGCCGGGCGGTGGTGGCGCACGCCTTTAATCCCAGCACTCGGGAGGCAGAGGCAGGCGGATCTCTGTGAGTTCGAGGCCAGCCTGGACTACCAAGTGAGTCCCAGGAAAGGCGCAAAGCTACACAGAGAAACCAAAAAAAAAAAAAAAAGAATCAGGGAAGAGTTTAAAAACACAAGGATGGGGCTGGAGAGATGGCTCAGAGGTTAAGAGCAGTAGCTGTTCTTCCAGAGGTCCTGAGTTCAATTCCCAGCAACCACATGGTGGCTCACAACCACCTGTAATGAGATCTGGTTCCCTCTTCTGGTGTGAAGGCATGCAGGCAGGACACTGTATAGATAATAAATAAATCTCTAAAAAAAAAAAAACACAAGGATGTGAACTGGCTCTATTACCAGCTTGTCCTCCCCCAGCTAAAACTCACCCTACCCTGCACCTTGACCTCAGCTTTTCCACCACTCAGGGACTGTGTTTCACTGTGTTCCCAGAAGTCGCACTTGGCTGGGGAGAGAGCATTTCTTCTGGAAAGGCCTAGGATCTGACTACTCCCTACCTTGTTCAGGTCACAAATTTAATCAAAATAAGAAGGATTGGCTAGCATTGAGCTAGTCTATATGAACTGCTAAGCTGGCATTATGGTCTCCAGTGAATCAGCTCTTTCCTCATCTCAGGTCCCTGGGCAGATGGGGTTAGATGGGTCCTTGGGAACTCCAGCTCCACCTGCAGCCTCCTCAGATTGGCAGAAGCACTACACAGCTACCATTCTCACTCAAATTCTGCTTTTTTTTTTTTTTTTTTTTTTTTGGTTTTTCGAGACAGGGTTTCTCTGTGTAGCTTTGCGCCTTTTTTGTTTGTTTGTTTGTTTGTTTGTTTGTTTTTTTTCGAGACAGAGTTTCTCTGTGTAGCTTTGCGCCTTTCCTGGATCTCGCTCTGTAGACCAGGCTGGCCTCGAACTCACAAAGATCCACCTGCCTCTGCCTCCCAAGTGCTGGGATTAAAGGCGTGCGCCACCACCGCCCGGCAGCTTTGCACCTTTTCCTGGAACTCACTTGGTAGCCCAGGCTGGCCTCGAACTCACAGAGATCCGCCTGGCTCTGCCTCCTGAGTGCTGGGATTAAAGGCGTGCGCCACCACCACCCGACAAATTCTGCTTTTTTCTTCCAGAGGTGGCAGGTGGTATGCATGCTTGCAGAGCTTACCTGGAAGGTAAGTCCCAAACTAGCTTCTCATTTAGTGGAAGAGATGACGAGTCAGAGGTTAACTAGTTGGCTGCCCTGCTAAGGACAATGACATCACAGCTTGAACGTCATGGCTACTGGTCAGGTTTTCTGTTGTTGTTGGGTTTTGTTTTAATATTGTTTATTTATGTGTAGGTGTACATGCCTGCAGGTACTTATGAAGGCCAAAAGGGGATGCTGGGGTTACAGGCAGTTGGAAGACATCAGACGTGGGTGCTGGGAACCAGACTCTGGTCCTCTGAAAGGGCAGCAAGTACTCTTAAATGCTAATCCATTTATCCAGCTTTGGTTTTGTTTATGAGACCAGGTATTACTCTGTAGCCCAGGCTAGCCTGAAACTCTTGGCAATCCACTTGCCTCAGCCTCTTGAGTACTGGAATGGAGGCATGAGTCACCAAGTCCAGCCTGGTCAGGGTTTCAGAACAGATAGTCCAGGCCTCCAGGTCAGCAGAACTACTGGGTGTAGCTCATCTGAGCTGGAGGGTCTCAGAGGCAGGTGCACCCATACTTCCCAGGCAGAGGAGAAGGGACTGTCCCTACTGTGTTAGCACAAGTCCAGAATCTGGGAAGGGCCAGCAGGTGCTTGAGCTGAAACTGGAATGGGAGAAAGTCTCACTAGAAGAAGGACCAGAAGGAGCAGAAAAGAGGAAGGCAGAGGGGCGCTGAGCCAGCCTTCCCTAGGGAGGGATTTGAGGGGACACCATGAGGCATGGTTGACAGTGGCTTTCTCCTTCTCTCTTGAGAATGCTGAGATTTTTTTTCCCTATGTGTGTGGGTGTATGGGGGTGGCTGGAAATGTATATAAATATATATTTAAATGATGGCATATACTTAATATGCACATACATTTAAATGATGCCAAAGATTAAACCCAAAGCCTCACACACACCAAGAAAGTGCTCTGCTCACCTCCAGCTCCATCCCACGGCCAAAGTTTTTACACCAAGCTCCAACTTTCTTAGGGGCAAATTGCAGGCCAGGTGTATCACATAGGACTTGCAGTGGGGTCAAGGGCTGACCTTTTCAAACGTTTCTTTGCTAGATAATCACCTTGACCTTGTGGAGAAAGAAGAGATGGGAAAAGACAAATTCTAGCTTCTCATCAGCCATTTTGAACTGTTTACACGTAGCCAGTTATGGCGTTTTGTTAATGCAGCCCAAAGAGACCTGTAGGACCAGGGTTGTTTCTGACATTGTGTGGGGAGAGGTCAGAGATGCAGCTAAATATCCTCCAGTTACAGGACCCTACCCCCCTGACACCACCCCCCACCACACATACACACTAGAGAATCATCCTGCCCAGAATGTCAACATGTCAAATGCAGAAATTAGAGAGCTGGCTTAGCAGTTGAGAGCACTGGCCACTCTTCCAGAGGACCTGGGTTCAATTCCCAGCACCCACATGGCAGCTCACTGTAACTTCAGTTCCAGGGATCCAACGGCCTCTTTTAATTTCCACCAGGCATACATGTGATGCATAGGTATGCATGCAAGCAAAATACCCATATACGTAAAATAAGAAAACAAACCTCCGCCTCCTTCTCCAGGGCACTAGATGTACCCCGCCTCACATCTGCCACAGGAGATGCTAAAAGGATAGGTGCCTGTGCAAAGAGACGTCTAGACAGGTTTACGTCTCTTGTTTTTTTCTTCTAGGCAGGTATGGAACCCTAGGGGAAGCTTGGCTACACTTCGAAGTGAGTACTGCCACCTAGTGGAAGTAGAGTGAACCACGCCAGCAGGGACGCTACCAAGAACTGGATACTTCATTTGCTGGGGCTTTTGTTGTTGAGAAGAATCTGGAAATCAATGGAGGCTACCCAAAGGAGGACAAATGGGCTGTTTACTCAGCGTAGGCTGTAGAGAGGAAGCCAGCGCCACTGTGGAAGAGACTTGAACTCAAGTGGAGACAAACGCCTGTGGGCCCAGGTGTTGCTGGGGCCGTGGTGAAGGAAGAGGTGGTGTTCTAGCTTCATTTCTATGGCTGTGATAAGACAGCCTGATGACAAACAATTTAGGGGAGGAATGGGTTATTTCTGGTTTACAAATTTGCTTATTTAAAAAATTTTTTTGAGACAGAGTCTCACTGCGTAGCTCTGGCTGTCCTGAAACTCACTATGTAGATCAGGCTGGCCCTGAACTCATAGAGATCCATCTGCTTCTAAGTGCTGGGATTAAAGGCGTGCACAACCATGTTTGACTGTTTCGGTTTACATTCTCAGTCACCACCCATCATCGAGCAGAAGTCAAGGCGGGAACCCAAACAGCCCCGTCCGTCACATCACGTGAACTCGCTCTCCTCTGAGTTTCTCCTGTCTCCCATAGTTCGGGATCTCCTGCCTAGGGAATGGGGCCACCCACAGTGGGCTGGGGCTTCCTAAGTCACAGACATGACCACGGGCCAGCCTGCTCTAGGCAGCCTTTCACTCTGGCTCTTTTTCTAAGTGATTTTAGGTTGTGTTGAGTTGACATTTAAAAATAGCCATCACAGCTATGAAGTAGAGGAGGTGGAAGACTCTCATAGTTCGAGGTGGCGGCTGACTCCCAGCAACCCGAGTCTTCCCTACACAGCAGGGGAGACACACATACGAACACACAGACTGTGACATCACACACAAGACCCACAGTTCAAACCAGACAAAATCCCAGCACAGAGACGGGGAAGTGGACACAAAGTCTCACCTCTAACCAAGAAGCTATTTGCAGCTAATACCTGCTTGGAAAGGGAAAATTGGTTTTCTGTAACAGAGTGTCCCTGAATATATCAACCACATTTCAGAGCAGGCCCCATGTGCAGAAGCTGTTGGCCAAGACAAAACACACTCTGTGTTTTTTGTTTTGTTTTGTTTTTTTGAGACAGGGTTTCTCTGTGTAGCTTTGCACCTTTCCTGGATCTCACTCTGTAGCCCAGGCTGGCCTCGAACTCACAGAAATCTGCCTGCCTCTGCCTCCCGAGTGCTGGGATTAAAGGTGTGCGCCACCACCACCTGGCGACTCCGTGTTTTTTGTGCGCCTTCTGTTTTGTTATATTTTTTTGGTCTTATAAGTTTTACTTTGTTTGATTTTCTTTTTTTTTTTTGAAAGAGCAGGATGAATTAGAGACGGAAGGAATGATGGATCAGTAGGAAGGTGGGGGAGGATCTGGATGAGTTGGGGGAGGGGAAAGAATATGATCAAAATATATTTTATGAAAAAAGTTTTTAAATGAAAACTTCAAAAACTGAACCATCATAGGCATGTTATGTGACTGTCGGGCTGTCTGCAGCCAGTACTGAGTCGGAAGTGGGGTGAAAGTAGGGGCAGCTGGCACTCTCAACAAGCTAAGCTTTCCTTGTAAGCCTGTAGCTGTTGCAGGGGTCAGCCAGAGTTCCATGGTGAAATATGGTCTGGCCTTCATTTCGTCTCTAAAGTAGCCGGGTCCCATGGTACCACCCTGTCTTCATTGCTTTCACGGCCCTCGCTACACTGTGGAACTGCGCTTATGTGCTCCCCCCATCCCCTCTTCCCCTTCTACAGATGCACATTCTCCTGCCCCTTTCCTAGGTTTACAGACACAGAAGCTGAGGGTGGGCTAGCCCTCCAGGTAGTTATGACAGACACTAGGGTTTGAGGTAGGTGCCATAGGTAAATTTCTAGGAGGCAACAAAGGTGCACCCACTCCCTGCTGGGAATTGGCTAAGATGTTACTTTATTTATTTTTATGGGTAGGGTGAGGTAGGGTGGATATGGGCTTTAACAATAGAAAATTGGAAAACATTTATTATTTATTTATTTATTTATTTATTTATTTATTTATTTCCGAGATAGGGTTTCTCTGTGTAGCTTTGAACTACTGTTCCTGTCCTGGAACTCACTTTGTAGACCAGGCTGGCCTCGAACTCACAGAGATCCACCTGCCTCTGCCTCCTGAGTGCTGGGATTAAAGGCGTGCGCCACCACCGCCTGGCTATTTATTTGTTTTTGTTTGTTTATTTTCAGGTAGGGTTTCCTGTACCCATGTGAGCTTTAGACTTTGATTGCATGTGTGAACTACTCCACCTGGCAGGGCTTTGTTTATTTATTTACTTAGAGAGGGTTTCATTATGTAGCCTGGGCTAGCCTGGAACTCACTATGTAGACCACGCTGGCCTTGAACTCACAAAAGACCCATCTGTCTCTGCCTTCTGAGTGCTGGGATTAAAGTTGTTTGATGTGCCACCATGCCAGGTCAGGACTTTATTTTAAATGAGATCTGCTGGTCATGGTGGCACATGCCTGTCATCACAGCACTCAGGAGGCAGAGGCAGAAAGACCAGAAGTTCAAGGTCATCCTCAGGAACATGTCAAAATAGAGGCCTCTTTTAAAACAAATTGCTTGGTAGCCAGACAGTGGTGATACATGCCTTTAATCCCATCAGAGGTTTTCTGAGTTGGAGGTTGGAGGTCTACAGAGCGAGTCCAGGTCAGCCAGGGCTACAGAGAAACCCTGTCTTGAAAAACCTAAAAACCTAAAAAAAAATCACTTGGTCTGATGCTTTAGACCAAGCACTTGGGAAGCCGAGGAAGGATTGCCTCAAGTTCAAGGCCAGCTTGGCTCTGTAGTGAGATCCAGACCAGCCTAGATTATGGAGTAAGGCCTTATCTTAAAATGATAGTAACAGTGCTAATACTGCTAAATAATCACATAGAAAACAGATGAGATCTTCCACAGTGCATCTTCCATGCCTGTTATATGACTCAGGAGAACAGAACTACTTCTGCTTTCCATTAAGTGATAAAAATGACCATGTTTTGGCAGAGACGTATTGGGCCTTCGTGAAAAACTCTCCCCTTCTGATGCCAATGGGGATTGAGAGCCCAACATGGCCAGCTTTGGCAAACATTAACGTAAGCCTAGGAACTGTAGCCATGCGGTTGGATTCTCCAGAAGGTAATGTATGGTAACTGCTTTTTCAAGTATGTTTAAGAATGTGTCACCCAGACACCTTGGAGATTAAGGATAACCCTGAAGGTCACTGACCTCCATTTGTTAACAGTAGCATGCCAGCTAAGCCTTTTCATTTTCACAATCCTCTTCAAACTGGTACAGTACCTACTTTTCAGGAATGGCTTTCTGCAACATTTATTGGCCTCCTGAAATTCATTTAGCCTCCTTTGAAGATACCTTAAAATTTGTGAGCCTGAATGTAGCTATTATGAGACTATTAGTTCTGCTCCTTGTGAGCTGCCTGTTTTTTCTTTATGGTTCTTAGTTGTTCTTTTGCAGAGCTGCCAGCTTAAGTCATGCTGGGATCAAGAGAAATGGGCCTTGGTGGTTTGTGTTCCTGGAGTTATGTCCATACCAGTGGATGCCCACACGCTCCAGAAGAGAATTTGACATCACTGCTGCTGTTGTTGCTGTTATAGCAGAGGTGGCCACTGCTGCCACTGTTTCTGGGATTGCCATTGTTAGTTAATTAGCGGCGCTCTTACCCTGCGAGGGAATGCCATGAAACACGACAGAATCCACTAACAAGAGTTTTATTAAGATAAAAGGGACAGATGAGTGCCCAGGCCTGTGGGAGAGACACGTGTGTGGGAAAAAAGGAGGAGAAGGAGAAGAAGAAGAAGAAGAGGGCAGCCAGGAATGTGGTGCCAGCTTATAAAGGCTGGGTGGCATATGCGCATACACAGGTCGACGTAACTACTCCACGCCTGCGCAGATCACATGGCTGCATTGTGCACTCTTACACAACCATGCAAAGTCACGGATCCTGGTCACGAGAGACGCCTTGACCCGGAAATGGCTATCTTGACATGGAACTGGCTAGGCAGAAGCGTCCACCGGGCATGCACAAACACGCCCAACCTTGGGGGCGTGTTGTGAACCCATCAGCCACTTCATAATTGGTTACTACAGCTAGCACAATGGAGACTCTGGCAGCAAAAGTAGCTACTACAGTTAGTTAATCTTTCATTCTATTCTGCCCTCTGGGGTTCTCCCATTGTGCTATAAGCCTGTATTTAAGACCTCCTCCCTCCTTCAATAAACGGCATTCGGCATTCAAAAAAAAAAAAAATGATGATGTTGGCTAATTGGGTGTGGGGTGAAGCATATCACATACATACAGCTTGCTTCCTTTTTAAACTATTGCTTTATGTGTATGGGTGTGTTGCCTGCATGCACAGCTGTGCATCACTTGTAGAAGTCAGAAGAGGATGTTGGATTCCCCCTGGAACTGGAGTTACAGACAGTTGTGAGCAGCCATGTGAGTGCTGGGAATGGAACTAGAGTCCTCTGGAAGAGAAGCTAATGTTCTTAACTGCTGAGCTATCTCTCCAGCACCCCTGTCGCTTTTTGAGACAGGGTTTTACCCTGTATCCCTGGCTGGCCTAGAGCTCCCTATGGAGACCAGGCTGGCCTTGAACTCTGTCTGCCTCTACCTCCTGAGTGCTGGTGTGTGTGTGTACCCTCAGAAGCCAGAAGGGGGCATTAGATTCCCTGGAATTGGAGTTACAGGGGCTTGAGAGTTGTTAGATGGGGGTACTGGGAACCGAATTTAGGCCGTCTGAAAGAACAATACACACTTTTGAAAACCGATGTTGTCTCTCCACTGCCCACCCCCAACCCCTGCCACTCCACCAAGTCCAAGGCTGTCTGACCTCCCTGTGGTTATTCAAGATTACACACACACACAAACATCAAAAGTCTTTCTTACTCTGGAGCTTTCTTCATTTGGCCTCTCTCCCAAGACCCTTATTTCTTCTCCAAAGTAGCCTGGTCCTATGGCACCACGGGCTCCTCATGGAGCCGTGGCCCTTGCTACACTTTTATTTATTTTCATCACATTTCTTTTATATGTGGGGGACACGACTTAAAGAAAACGGTGGCCTTCCACCGGGTGGGTTCCTGGGATAGAACTCAGTTGTTAGGCTTGACAGCAAGCACCGTTAATCCACCTAGCTGTCTCGTGTTCCTGTATAGACTCCCCCTACTCTCGCAGTAATTAACGGGTGAGAATAGCACGAATATGTCCACTCCCCAGAGTCCAGAATAATACCTAGTTTAATACATATTAGAGAAAGACTGATTGGGCTCAATAAGTATTCGTCAAATGTATAAGTCATTCCCTAAGGTCTAAACACCACCGCTAAGTCTTGGTAGCCTGGGATTCAAGAACCCAGGACCCACACCCAACGGCTGAAAAGGTCGCCTTCCGCTGGACACACCTGCGATCCATTGTGCGGTTTAACATTTCTAGGGGTTAAACTTCGAAGCTCCGAAAAGGAGAGGCCGACAGGGAAAAAGGGGTCACAGAGGGTGCTTCGGTGTTTTGTGCTAAATCCCTTCTGGGACTCAGTGTGTCCCTTGGCCTGGTTCGTGCCGCGGCCCCTTTAAGGAGCGTGTCCTGGGCGGAGAGGGCGGAGCCAGGTACCGGAAGTCGCCGGCGGCGCGGGCCCCGGTGCTAAGTGCTCTGCCTGGCTGCGGTTATCAACTCGGGCTGGTCCCGGAGTAGTTCGGTGTGTGTCCCCCGCCTCGCTACGGCTCTCTGAGGTCCCGCCGTCCGCTGCAGGCCACGGGTCCACCTCTCCACCCCTGGCGCTCGGTGACACTCTGCGATCTGGCACCAGACAGCCCGCGCGCGTGCTGACCCCGCGTCACCCGGGGTCCCTGGTTCAGGTCGCCGCCCACCCCGGGCCCGGCCTGGCTTAGGCGGCGGCCCTTGGAGGGGGCGGGGGGTGGGGTCGGTCCGACTTATCCTCAACTCTCCCGGAGCATCTCCACAAATGGCTTCTCCTTAAGTAGAGGGCAAGCAGCCTAGGCCTCGGGGCCTGGGGAGGATGGTAACCCTCTGGCGTTTGTCCGTCAGGGTCTGCTTGTCACACTTAAGATGCTTTGAGTTCGGGAAGGAACTTGGCCTTTCCAGACCCCTGGGGTGCTCTCGCAATGCCAGACTATGTTGGTTTCTGCTGGGTACTTTGCCCAAATTTATCTCAGCCCATGGGAATGTTGGAGAGGGGGCGTCTGGCAGCTTGTGCCAACGAAAGACCCACTGGAGTGACCTGGCTGAAAATGGACGGGTGGAAGTGACCCAAGCAGGGCCTCTGGGCCGTGTCTTACTGTGTCTCCGCCTAGGGCTCCGCGCTGGCGTTCTCTTGGCGAAATTCTTCCCCCTCCTGGTCTTGTACCCTCTCACCTACCTGTCTCCTAGCCTCTCCACCCTCTGGCTCCACCTACTTTTGAAAGCCACGGAGACCTCGGGTCCAACATACATCAAATTGGGCCAATGGGCCGGCACCCGGCGAGATCTCTTTTCAGAGGCTTTCTGTGTCCAGTTCTCCAAGCTGCATGTCCAGGTGACCCCCCACCCTTGGGCCCACACGGAATGCTTACTCCAGCAGGCATTTGGGGAGGACTGGGGCAGCCTCCTCTTTTTTGATACCCAGGAACCTGTGGGTTCAGGTTGTGTGGCACAGGTGTACAAAGCATTCGCTAGCACTGCCTTGCTGGAGGACAGAATCTGGAGACTTGGGGACCTCTCTGTCCCACAGCTGTCCTCAGGAACCGGGGCAGTCGGGATGCCGAGACAGCCCTTTGCGAAGGAATGGAAGCCTTTAGAAAACCTTGCCGATGAAGCATTTCTAGAAAAGCTGCTGCTTCCTAAAACTGACCTTGTTAGGTCAGAAGTGGGCACATCTCAGGTTCCTGGCCATCCACCTACGTCGGATCACCTCATCCCAGTAGCAGTGAAAGTAAGTGCTCTCTCAGCCTCAGTCTGGTGCGCCCCATCTTTGATCAACTTACCTTCTTTGATCAACTTACCTTGCATGTCTTTGATGAGCTATCCTGGTATAGGACCCGAGTCTAAACATGAAATATGAAATTCATTTATATTACACACACACCCTTTATACATGTAGACTACAAGTTATTGCAATATTTTTAGTGCACCTTTGTTATGACTTCAACCCATCCCCTGAGGTCAGATTTTGGAATTTTTCACTTGTGTTAGGTCAGTCCTTAGAAAGTTTCAGATTTGGGGGCATTTTCAGTTTTGGGTTTTGGATTTGGGCTGCTCAACCTGTATTGTTGTTAGCTCAGCCAATGCTTGTTAAAAGTAAGCTGTTTCATTTCTCTCTCTCTCTCTCTCTCTCTCTCCCTCCCTTTTTCCCTCTCCCCCTCACTCCCTCTCTCCCTCTCCCCCTCCCCCTCTCTCTCGTAGTGAGGATTGCATCTAGGGTGAATTAAAATTTAGTTCACACATGCTAGGCCACTAAGCTATATTGTGAGCCTTCAGTCTACTTTTGTTTGGAGACAAGGCCTTGCTAAGTTAGTTTCCCAGTCAGGTCTTGAACCTATGATTCTTCCCTCCCAAGTAGCAGGGATCACCAGTGCTACTAGGCCTCCAGGCCCAAGTTGTTTCTTTTACTTTTCTTTCTTTTTTGGGGTGGTGGTGTGTGGTTTCTTTGGTAGAGTCGTACTCTGTAGCTCCCTTGGTCGTCCTGGAGCTCACTAGGGTAGACCACAGAGATCTGCCTGCCTCTGCCCCCTCTGTGCTGGGATTCAAGGTGTATTCCTCCACAACAGGCCCTGGTTTCATTTCCTGACTTGAGGGAGTGGTGGTGTGAATAGTGTGAGGGAGGGGAAAAAAAAAAAAACTTGGGTTTTGCTACTTCTGGGGAGGAGGGACCACTACCCAAGAGCATCTTGGGTATTGTGTTACTACCCTTTGTTTTGAGGAGAGGCACTGTGGTTCTTTTGAAGGTGGGAGCCAATGCTTGCTCAGTAAAATGCTGTCTCCTGATTCTGTCTTGTCTCATGGTTCTTTCTGGCAGGTGTTACACCCTGGCTTGCTCACTCAGGTGTACATGGATTTACAGCTGATGAAGATTGGCAGCCAAGCCCTGGGGCTTTTACCAGGAGTCAAATGGCTTAGCTTGCCTGAGATTGTGGAGGAATTTGAGAAGCTCATGGTCCAACAGGTGACTCCTTCTCTCAGTTGTAAATAGCACCTACCATACTTCTTGCCATTAGTAGATGCTTCTGAACAGGTGAATGGGTAGGTAATTTCCCAACATGTCATGCAGAGCATGATCTATTAGTCAGGGTGGGTAATGCTAGCTGATGAAACAAAACAATGGCCCAGTCCCAGCAGTTTCATATAGCTAGGCTATTTCTTGCCTATACTCAGGTGACCTGAGGGAGAGGGAGCTCTCCTTTGGAGTGGCTTTAGGACCCATTTTCTTTGCAAGATTGGCTCTGCCATCCCAACTGGAAAACCAGTGCTGCCTGTCACCACAGAGGCCAATGGAGAGAGACAAAAACTAACCCTTTACAGTTTTTTATTTTACATTTTATTTCTTCTTGTGTGGGTGTGTGGAGATGGGTAGGCATGTGCATGTCATGGCATATGTATATGTCAGAGGACACCTTTGAGGAGTCAGTGGTCTCCTTCCACAGAGTGGGTCCTTGAGACTGGGACTCCCATGGCAAGTGTTTTTGCCCACTGAGCCATTTTACTGGCTCAGAATTGAATCTTTAAATTGTGCTTTATTTCGCAAGCCTGTGGTTTGAGATGGTAATAGATTAACATCCTTTTAGAAACAAAAAGACCCGCCTTACATATTTTCTCCAGTTAGCAGGCTTTATGGGGTGGGCTGGGAGTGGGGAAACAAAGGCAGCCATTCATTCCGGAGCTCAGGCTTGCCCCTCTGGTCAGCCCGTTGGCTATAGTTTTGAGGCTCGTGCCTCTCTGGCGTTCGTCACTTGCACTCTTCCTGGTTCTCTGGACATCTGAGCTCAGGCAGTTCTAGAAACACCGGCTGTGTAGTGTACAGTTATCAACCTTGTGCTTCTCCGGTGGGGACATCTGAGCAGAGGTGGGGAGCACGGCATCTCACAGCAAGCAGTTAACATGCTGTGCCGGTTACGCCATGACTAACTGGACAGAGAGATTCCTTTTTGCAATATAAAATGCAGGTATGTCTTGTGATACAGAACAAAAATGCCCTTATCTGTCCCTCCTGTTCCCTATTACCATCTCCAGCATAGTTGGTGTGGAATGGAGCTGACATGGAAGTTGGGAGAGATTTTATGGGCAGGCCAGGAAGTGGGAAACACCTCCTCCTTCCAGCTGGCCAACCAGAGCTCCATGGACCTCTGAGAGCACTGAGGAGATACAGGCTCCCTTTGTGCCTCAGGGAAAAATGAAACTAAAGGGGTCATATTAACTGCAACCACCAGAGGCTGACCTCTAGGGAAGGAAGACTCATTCTCTTTGTTTTGCTTTGTTTTTAGAGCTAATTGAGTTAGACAGGGACCTTCTCCCTGTTGGGGACCCTTGGGGGCATTTGTATAAGTAGCAAGACTTGGCCGGGTGGTGGTGGCGCACGCCTTTAATCCCAGCACTCAGGAGGCAGAGCCAGGCAGATCTCTGTGAGTTCAAGGCCAGCCTGGTCTATTAAGCAAGTTCCAGGAAAGGTACAAAGCTACACAGAGAAACCCTGTCTCAAAAAACCAAAAATAAATAAATAAATATAGCCAGACTTGGTAAACTTACATGAAGGTGTTTGGGCTTTCAAGTGGATATCTGCACTGGCTCCCTACTGGGTGGCTCAGGTATGGGCAGAGTTTCAGAAGCTATGTACCAAGGCTTCATTTATATATTCTGGGTGAAGATTTTTAAGTTCCAGGCACACATTTTAATGTTTCAATAGCATTTGGGTACCTGGTGTAGTGGCTCAGGCCTGTAATCCTAGCACTTAGGAGGCAGAGGCAGACAGATGTCTGGAAGTTCAAGTCCAACTTAATCCAAGTGAGTTCCAGGCAGCTAGGTCCTATTTCAAAACACAAAAATGGACAATTTGGGCTGTTGGCATAAGTAGAGCAGCAGTGAATTTTACCAGCAGTTCCGAAGACAAAGCCTGGAGTCGAGAGACTGTGGTTATGGAATCTTCCCAGGGTAGAAGGGGCTAGGGGCTCAGGCGTTTTGTATAAGGATGTTACAGAGCTGCACTCTCAAGACCTAATCACTCTGCAAAGTCCTTCTCGGTTATATCATTACCTTGGAGGCTAGGATTTCAAATAGGAATTTGTGGGGAACTGAGAGGTATGTGTGGAGACCTACCAGAACAGAGTAGAGAGCTTTCTTTCTTTCTCTCTCTTTTTTTTTTTTTGTTTCTTCGAGACAGGGTTTCTCTGTGTGACAGTCCTAGCTGTCCCGGAACTAGCTCTGTAGACCAGGCTGGCCTTGAACTCACAGTGATCCGCCTGCCCCTGCCTCCCCCCGAGCGCTGGGATTAAAGGCGTGTGCCTGCACCGCCCGATGAGCTTGGCTTTCTATTCTGGAGTATTGCCAGTTTGATGATAAGGCAATGAAAACGGAGCAAACAGCTTCTACTCCAACCACTGTCTCTTCATCTTGACTCTTGGCTTCGCCTCCCTCCTGAGCTTCAGCTCCCATTAAAGCCCCACAGACCTCAGGTCCCATCTCTTGAAACTACATCCCCGTATTTTACCCGTGTGTTTTAGACCAGCCTCTCCGGCCAGCCCTGACCGACAGGTGCAGCAGCACATTGCAGGCCAGGTGTGTGTGTCTACAAGTCTGCTTCAGTGCTCTGTGTGCAGTCACGGCAGTTATTCCACACTCGGGATCCACGGTGCCAGGCTGCACGCATGCCCAGCGCTCTGTAGACTTGATGGGATGTAGAGGAAGGTAGGGAGCACCAAAGAGGTGCATCCAGAGAGAGCAGCAGGAGCCCAGTCATGACCCACCTGGATGTCATTCTAGAGAGCAGCAACTTCAGGGCTGGAGAGGTGGCTCGGGAGTTAAGAGCACTGGTTAAGAGAGTTCTCTTGCAGAGAACTACCCACAGGCAACTCCAGTGTAACTCCAGTTCCAGGGACTCTGACCGCCTCTTTTGACCTCTGTGGGCAACAGGCACACATGTGGTATACACACATATGTGCACATAAAACACTTATACATGTAAAACAAACCTTACTTATTTGTTAGCTTATTTATTGTTTGTTTGTTTGTTTTTCAAGATAGGGTTTCTCTTTGTTGCCCTGGCTGTCCTGGAACTAGCTCTGTAGACCAGGCTGGCCTCGAACTCACAGAGATCTATCTGCCTCTACCTTCTACGTGCTGGGATTAAAGGTGTGTGCCACCACCACCCAGCGAAAAAAATTTTTTTTTAAAGAGTGTGGATGACACCATTCACATGACATGGATATATCAGGTAGATTAGGAGAAAAGTTGGGAAGTTTATTAAAATAAAAACGGGTTGGAGCCGGGCGGTGGCGGCGGCGGCGGCGGCGGCGGCGCACACCTTTATTCCCAGCACTCGGGAGGCAGAGCCAGGCAGATCTCTGAGTTCAAGGCCAGCCTGGGCTACCAAGTGAGTTCCAGGAAAGGCGTAAAGCTACACAGAGAAACCCTATCTTGAAAAACCAAAAAAAAAAAAAAAAAAAAAAAAAAAAACCAAACAAAAAAAGGGGAGGGGAGTGGTGGGCATTCAACTACGGCAGTTGCTGCAATAGGTTGGAGGCCCAGGCCATCCCTGTGTGGAAGTGGCTGTAGCACATTGATCATAAGGGGTGGACGGTTAGGCTAGCTGAGCACTGGGGCACTAAAAAGAGCTCTGAGGTCAGATGGGCATCCATTGGCTGCTGTGAAGGCCCACATCCTCCCAGGGCATCTGAGATCTGCCTTAGGGGAGTTCACGTGGACAGTGGATGTTTCCGCCTTTTGCGGCAGCTAGCTGGTGTGTCTTCTCCGAGGTTCCTGGTGGAGCCAGGGGAGCAGGTGAGGGGAGAGGAAGGGGAAGCTGCGGAGCTGCTTCTTGGCGTCATAGAGGTGCTCCCTGTGCACACTAACTCTTCTCTCCTCTCCACCTCTGCAGATAGACCTGCGTTATGAAGCTCAGAATCTAGAACACTTTCAGCACAACTTCCAGGACATGGCGTCTGTGAAATTCCCCACCCCAATCCACCCCCTTATTACTCGGGATATCCTGGTGGAAACGTACGAAGTAAGGCTCTGGTTCTGCATGTCACTCATAACTGGCCATCCGCATAGGGTCTTCATTCTGGAGAGAGGATGTACTTCCTGTCTGTAAACTGGGAGAGGGTTGAGAATGGTGGAGGGCTTGCCCGGCACTACAGAAAACCATCCTACCATACACCTGCCAGAGCCATCCTGCCATACACCTGCCAGAGCCATCCTGCCATACACCTGCCATAGCCATCCTGCCATACACCTGCCATAGCCATCCTGCCATACACCTGCCATAGCCAACCTACCATACACCTGCCAGAGCCATCCTGCCATACACCTGCCAGAGCCATCCTGCCATACACATGCCAGAGCCAACCTACCATACACCTGCCAGAGCCATCCTGCCATACACCTGCCAGAGCCAACCTACCATACACCTGCCAGAGCCATCCTGCCATACACCTGCCAGAGCCAACCTACCATACACCTGCCAGAGCCATCCTGCCATACACCTGCCAGAGCCATCCTGCCATACACATGCCAGAGCCAACCTACCATACACCTGCCAGAGCCATCCTGCCATACACCTGCCAGAGCCAACCTACCATACACCTGCCAGAGCCATCCTGCCATACACCTGCCATAGCCAACCTACCATACACCTGCCAGAGCCATCCTGCCATACACCTGCCAGAGCCATCCTACCATACACCTGCCAGAGCCATCCTGCCATACACCTGCCATAGCCATCCTACCATACACCTGCCAGAGCCATCCTGCCATACACCTGCCAGAGCCATCCTACCATACACCTGCCAGAGCCATCCTGCCATACACCTGCCATAGCCAACCTACCATACACCTGCCAGAGCCATCTTGCCATACACCTGCCAGAGCCATCCTACCATACACATGCCAGAGCCATCCTGCCATACACCTGCCAGAGCCATCCTGCCATACACCTGCCAGAGCCATCCTACCATACACCTGCCAGAGCCATCCTGCCATACACCTGCCATAGCCATCCTACCATACACCTGCCAGAGCCATCCTACCATACACCTGCCAGAGCCATCCTGCCATACACCTGCCATAGCCATCCTGCCATACACCTGCCATAGCGGCTCTGGGAGGAGCCGGAGGCAGAGACAGAGTGGAGTGAGCTGTGACCTGGTCCCAGAGCTGCAGGTAGCCTCAGACTTCTTAGAATTGAGAACTCACTCTGCTGTCTTATTAGCTGGGGACCGCATGGCACTGCCCAGGAGTCAGTGACACACTGAATGAAAACACGTTTGACACAGAGGAAGTGCTCGGGCAAGCATTTGCCTTAGCTGTCCCCTAGACCTGTCTCATTAGGAAATGGTAATGAGCCGGGCGGTGGTGACATACACCTTTAATCCCAGCACTCGGGAGGCAGAGGCAGGTTCATCTCTGTGAGTTCAAGGCCAGCCTGGTCTACAAAGTGAGTTCCAGGAAAGGCTCCAAAACTACACAGAGAAACCCTGTCTCGAAAAACCAAAAAAAAAAAAAAGGTAGTGTGACATCCAGAGACTTGTCTCCCAGCTGTGTGACTCTGAGGCTGTTCTTAGCCCCGCTGGGCTTTTTTTTTTTTTTTTTTTTTGTGCTCCAGCTCAGCGGGCCGCCTTGACAGACTGAACCAAGTGGTGATTTGCTAGTCGCCCGCTCATTCTTTCCCTTTTCCTGCTGGAGCTCCAGCTCAGGTCTCTGCTGGATGATTCTCTTGTTTTAGTTTGTTTTGAGACAGTTTCACACATTCCAGGTTGGCCTCAAATGATGACCTTAAAGTCCTGTTCTTCCTGCCTCTGCTTCCTAGGGGCCAGGATTACGGGTTTGCACCACCACGCCTGGCTCTTGGCTCAATCTCAGCATCTATCTACTCCTGTCTCTTCCCAGGGCCTCAAGCATCTCTCTCCTCTTAGTTGCAGAGTTGATGGCTGCAAACTCTTGGGTATTTCTTTTGAGAAGTATATGAAGGAAATGTAAATAGATTAAAACCAGTGTGTTAGTGACAGATTTATAGAGGTTTTAGGATCAGCTTCTGGGGCATCTTGCTGTCCGAGAAAGACAGGATCGATGTGTGACCTGGCTGGGGAGGGGGTGGGGTGGCCAGCAGGTTAAAGCTGTCTCTCTGCTGTCTTTAAGGAGAGTGTCCCAGTGTCCAGCTACCAGCAGGCAGGAACTCCTGCCGACCTGAAGAGGGAGATTGCAAGGCTGGGGATCAACATGCTTTTGAAGATGGTGAGCTGGGGGCCCCTGATGTTGAGGTCCAGTGCATGGGCAGATTGCATAAGGGAAAGTGGGGGGACCTAGCTGGGTGCTGAGGCTCAGTACACAAGCAGAATGTTTAAGGGAAGGTGCAGAGGGCTCTGCTGGGCATGGACTGGAAGGGCCAGCCAAGCAGAGAGCTGCAGGTTGAGAACTTGAGCTGAGTGGAACCCCCCAAATGCTTCTGTGACCCAGAGCTTGTGCTGAGACCTTGCTCTGTGGTGTGCATTCTGTGTGCTGTGGAAAGAATGGTAAGCACACTGTTTAGACCAACAGCAGGTATGATGTGGGTTAGATACTGCTTCATTCATTCATTCATTCGTTCGTTCTTCATTCATTCAGTATTTATGGAGTACCTGCTGTATGCCAAGTGCTGAATGAAGTGTTGGACTTACTTAAAAGCAGACCTGACTACAATGTTTACTGGGTAAACCAGCGGGAAAGAATCGCATGCCATTGAGGGCCTGTGCTCAAGTATTAGCTTAAAGGGACCTTTTCTGGATCCAGGGCTTCACCCAGGAGGTAGCTCCATTTCATCTGGGATGGGGAGGCTGTGGTCACCAACATGAAGAAAATTGGCAGGACTTGTCTAGAGACAGCAGCCTGTGCCAAGGGTGCGCTGCAGTGGGAGACGTGAAGGTACATTGTGCAGAGCATCTCAGAGTCAGGATTAATCCATGGGCAACAGGCTCATCTGAGTTCTAGTCCCTTAAAAAAATTCCATGTTTCATTAGTACATTTGCTGAAGTACACACACACACACACACACACACACACACACACACTTAAATTGAGACAAGCTCTTTCTGTATAGCCTAGAATGATTTGAAACTTATTATAGAGCCCAGGCTGACCTCAAACTCACATTAATCCTCTGCCTCCACTATTTAAGTACCAGGATTATAGGCCATCATGCCTGGCAAGTATACAGGTGTTAAGTATATTTTTTAATTTGCATATTTTTTAATTTATTAAGAACTTTTAATTTTTAAAAGTTTGCCTGGTGCCCAGAAAGCCAGAAAAGGGCATTAAATAACCTGGAATTAGAGTTACAAATGGTTGTGAGCTGCCAAGTGGGTGCTGGGAATCTAGTCCAGGTCCTCTGGAAGAGCAGCCAGTGCTCTTAATCACTGAGCCACCTTTCTAGCCCCAGATTTTTAATTAAAAAAAAATTTTAGTGTGTTTGTGTATGTGTGACCCCGCACATGCCGCATGGTGTGCGCATGCGAGTCAAAGAATGACTTGTAGGAGCCAGTCCTCTGTCATCACATAGATCCTGAGGGTCAAACTCAGGTGGTCAGGCTTGGTGGCGGGCACCTTCATCCACTGAGCCGTCTTACTGGCCCCTAATAAATTAAGAAAAAATCATTCTTTAATCCTGATGCAGGCAGTGGAAGAATGTGAGGCAGAGATAAGCTGGTCACGACAACGGTGACCTCAGGGTGGAGTTGGGTTGGAGGAGTGAGGTGAGGCAGGGAGGTGCAGTAGCCCAGAGGCAAAGGGTGGGTTCTTTGTTTCTTTTTTGAGACAGGGTCTCATGTTGCTGGGCTTGAACTTGCTATGTAGGTGAGGATGACTTTGGAACTCCTGATTCTAGTTTCTCCGCCTCTCAAACGCTGGGAGGACAGGATTATGGCCCACGTGTCCTGCCACACTGGGCTGATGTTGGTTCTGTAATCTGTTTGGGTCTCTCGTCTTGGAAGCCCTCAGTGAGCTTTTCTATCTCATGCCTGTACATCAGGACGGGGGGATAAGTAGAGGTCCCTAGCCTCATTCTCTCTTCCACAAGGCTGTGGCAGGGGATCTCAGTGGTGCCTTTAACCACCGGGAAATGCCTGCTCTGCCTGGGGACATACTTAGCTGTTAGAGCTGGGTCTGGGATGTGTCTGGAACCAGGTGATGTGCAGAAAAAGGCTACGGATGCCCCCACTTGGGCACTTGGGCATATAGGATAGTACTTGGCATCCCCAGCAATGAATTGAGAAGCCTGGCGAGTCGAGAGCTGAGGTTATCTCTCTACTGATGGGGTGCAGAGGAGACAGGGAGGTTTGAAATTGCTGCTTTGGTTCTGAGAAAGAACCCCGGGAGTGTGGAAGGACTGCAAGTCAGTCAAAGCCACACTGACTCCTGAGTCGGTGGAGGCACGGCTGATCTATCTGTGGTCTACCCGGGTGGCTTGGAGCGGAGTTGATCTGGTGGTGTCTGAATCCAGGTGTTAGTTCTGTCACCTACTACCTGGGGACAGGGAGGGACAGCTGGGGCAGGCAGGACCTTGAATCTCGGCCCTTGAGAGGTGAGGCAGGTAGGTCTCTCCGAGGTTGAAGGCCAGGCTGGGCTACCTGAGACCCTGTGTCGTCATAAAGTGAAAACCCAAACCAAACAGAACCAGCCCTTTGACTTGGCTTAGCCCTGCACAAACTCTTGTTTGAGAGCATCTAGCAGCAAGGGCTTTGTGGAAGGTCCACCTCTTGGGCTTGTCACTGGCAGCCAGCTGTCCCCTAAAACTTTTTCTGCAGGTACCCCAGTAGTGCTAGGGTGGGAGGGTTGACACAGACCTGACTGGTACAGTCTCTTCCAGATATTTGTGGATAACTTTGTGCATGGAGACCTTCACCCTGGGAACATCCTGGTCCAGGGTGCTGATGGATTGTCCCCAAGCCTGGAGACGCAACAGCAGCAGGTGAACGTCCGTGACACACTGGTGGCTACCCTAGCGCCTGCCCTGTGCCCACTGCGTCTGGTGTTGTTGGATGCTGGCATTGTGGCAGAGTTGCAGGCTTCAGACCTGAGGAATTTCCGGGCAGTCTTCTTGGCTGTAGTTCTGGGGCAGGTGAGACTGACTGGGGTCAGCCTTTAGGCTCTGGGGAACCGCATGAATCACTTCCTAGTCCTTGTCTCTGGTGAAAGCTCAGGGTTACCAGATTGCTGTGGTTGGACACAGGTGGAGTAGGGGTGGGCATTGACAATGTGCTGGTTCTCAGGCTGGGCAGCTTAAGGTTGGCACCCTTAGTTGGGAAGGCGTTCTTCTGCATTGTGTGACTGTAATTTGTCGTAAATTTGTGAATCTGTCAGCAAATTTGTTGGCATGATGGTGACAGGAAGCTAGCTTTAAAAAATGTTATTTATGGGGTTGGCGATTTAGCTCAGTGGTAGAGTGCTTGCCTAGCAAGCTCAAGGCCCTGGGTTCGGTCCTCAGCTCCAAACACACACACACACACACACACACACACACACACACACACACACACACATACACACACACACACACACACACACACACACACGTTATTTATTATCTTTGTGTGTGATGTGTATGAGTGGGCAGGTGAGCTTGAGACATGGTGTGCATGGGATGGGCAGGGGACACTTTCGGGACTTTCGGGAGGCAGCTCTGTCCTGTAGCCCTGCTTTTCAGGGACTGGAGTCAGTCCTCAGGCTTGTGTGGCAGACACCCTGAGCCGCTGAGCTGTCTCTCTGGTCCTCTAGCTTTCTGATAAAACAGTGGCTGTCTTCCATCTGTGCCCTTGGCCGCAAAGGGTGGGAAGCGTCCACACCACAGAGAACTTGTCCTCCACGTGGGGCGAGATGGTTGGGATCTGTGGTGTGGGGATGTAAGTGGTTCCCCCAAACACTCTGGGGGCTTCAGGGGTTGGGACTTATTATTAGAGAACACAAGTCTGACAGTCCAGATGAAGTGTCATGGCAAGGAGGCTGGGAAAACACTCTGACTGCATGGAATAGGATTTTCCTGTGACAAAATGTTGAAAAAGAGGGCTTTTTTTGAAACAGGGTCTTATTTTGTAACACTGGCTGGCCAGGAAATTGCTGTGTAGTCCAGCAGACTGGCTTTGAACTCACAGAGATCCACTTGCCCCTGCCTTCAGAGCACTGGAATTAAAGATGTGCACCACCACACCCAGCTAGAGAGCTTTTTAAAAGAAGCAAGACTCAGGGATGTCCCTGCTTAGCCAACTAAAACTGTGGTCTGAAGCCAGTTTAAGGTGCCTCCTGCTTAAACACTGGGATGCAATGTGGGTGGGGCCATCTTCCTCTGTCCAGACTTATGTGAGGGACAAAAGCCACAGTGGCCATACTTTGGGAGGTGGCACTGGGGAAGGGCCGAATGTCCTGGGAGACTGTGGGCACTTGGGTTGGAGGGTCTCATGGATCAGGGGAAAGGCTGCATGGCAGGGACCAGGACAGCTCAGCCCTCCAGCCCAGCTTGTAGGGCCTGGTGGCCCCAACTGGGCCACGTGGTCATCAGAGTCATGGAACTTAAGCATCAGGACTCCAGCCTTTCCCTGACTGAAGTACTTACTCCATGTGGCCCAGGAGGGAGAAAGAGGCTGCTTGCATCATTGTCTTGACTGGGCTAAGCATAGGGCAGGCCCGCTGGCTAGCAGAGACCTTAAACTCTTTGGCTAGCTAGCAGGTCTAGTGGATGATAGTAGCTCAAAAGGGTGAGGGCACAAGAACTGGGTGGTAGAGAAGCCAGGCAGAAGCAACTGAGAGACAGGAGCATGCAGTGTGCTCACTCTGTTCGACCAAGCCACGTTTCCTGTGTACCTTCCAGGGCCACAGAGTAGCTGAACTCATCCTGCATCATGCCCGGGCCAATGAGTGCAAGGATGTGGAAAGGTTCAAGGCTGAGATGGCTACACTGGTGACCCAGGCCCGGGAGAACACCATGACACTGGAAAAGGTAGGCAGGCACTGCGCCGCTTGGGCAGAGCTACACTTAATCGAGGGTCCTCTTTGTGGGGAGCTTGCAAAGGGTAGGATTTCTGGGGGTGGTGTTGAGACAGGATTTCTCTATGTAGCCCTGGCTGTCCTAGAACTTGCTCTGCAGACCAGGCTGGCCTGGAACTTAGAGATCTGCTTGTCTTTGCCTCCCAAGTGCTGGGATTAAAGGTGTGCATCACCTCCACCCAGCAGGAGGTAGAGTTTTTCATTTTTTATTTTTTTTGGTTTTTTGAGACAGGGTTTCTCTGTGTAGTTTTGGTGCCTGTCCTGGATCTCACTCTGTAGACCAGGCTGGCCTTGAACTCACAGAGATCTGCCTGGCTCTGCCTCCTGAGTGCTGGGATTAAAGGCGTGCGCCACCACTGCCTGGCTTGAAGGTAGAGTTTTTTTTTTTTTTTTTTTTAAAGATTTATTTATTTATTATGTGTACAGCATGTATGACTGCAGGCCAGAAGAGGGCACCAGATCTCATTTAAGATGGTTGTGAGCCACCATGTGGTTGCTAGGAATTGAACTCAGGACCTCTGGAAGAGCAGTCAGTGCTCTTAACCTCTGAGCCATCTCTCCAGCCCCCAGGAGGTAGAGTTTTTAAGGCAGGTTAAAAAAAAAAATCTTTTCTTGTTCTCAGCTCTTCCAAGAAGCTGAAATCACAGGTTCCTTGCTGGCAGAACCCCTGCTTTATCTAGGGACTAGCTGTTGTGGAGACACCTGACCATGCAGGGGAGGCAGCATCGCAGAGATGTGTCATGAGCCTGTGTCCCTTGTTTGGCCTGACCCATGGTGACTTACACTCTGTTAACTCGCCTGTCTTTGTCAAGTTGATGGCCTACATTAGCCAGACTGGCCATGCAGAGTGGCCACCAGTGATGCTGACCTGTTTTTGTTTTTTTTTTGCCTGTTTGCACAATTTGATAGACTTTAGTCCAGCATCCTCATAGGCCCATGACACTATTACTACTTTCTATTTTAGAACATCGCTGTCTTCAACTTCACACACACATATAATGTATGGTGATTACATTTCACCTTATTTTTTTAAACGAACATAATATTTGCAATTGTAACCATTTTTAAGTTCACAATTCAGTGGCATGAATTACATTCAAGATATTAATTGAACTCATGATATTCATTAATTACACTCATGATACTAATTACATTTGTGGTATTCATTGATTATATTCGCAGTATTCATTCAATAACTATATTTATGATATTCATTGATTGTATTGATTTTTTACATTCATGATACTATGTTCTGATACTACTGTCCATTTGTGGGGTTTTTCCATTACACAAAATAGAGAGTCTGTATTTCAGAAATCATTGCTCTATATTCCTTTCTTCTCCATCTTGAGATAACATCTAATCTTTCTGTCTCTATGAATTTGTATATTCTATATATTTCATGTAATACAATTCTATAGTATTTGTCTTCTTTTTTTTTAAATGTAAAAACATTTTATGTGCAAGTGCAGGAGAAATAATATACAGATAGCTTGAACATAAAAACAGGTTATAATTCAAAATTCTAGGGTTATTTGAAACTGGAAAATATTTTCTCTGTAGAAAATAGTAAAAATGATAACATTTCCCAGTAAGCCCTTTTAAGCCAAATAATAGCTGAATTACACATATAAATATTGATTAGATTCTGGGTGACTTGGTTTATGCAGATGGTTACTAATTATACAAACAAACACATGTGCCCCCCCCCCCCCCCAACTCGTGCCTACACCAGGCAAACCTCTATCTCTGCTACTGAGCTACACCCTAGTCTGTTTACTTGGGAACATTCTGAGTGTGGCAAGGGATGGGGAGAAGGATGGAGTAGACATGGCTTTAAGGCTTCTTCTGCAGGCGTTTGTGGCCTGTATGGAAGTGGGGCCTGTATTGGTAAAGTCCTTTTTTTGTTTTCAAGATAGGGTTTCTCTGTGTAACAGTCCTGGCTGCCCTGGAACTCGCTCTGTAGTCCAGGCTGGCCTCGAACTCACAGAGATCCACCTGCCTCTGCCTCCCGAGTGCTGGGATTGAAGGCGTGCGCCACCACCGCCCGGGTAAAGTCCTTGTTGTTGCTTGTTGGGCAGCCCTTCTTTCTCGAGGGAAGAAATGCTTCTGGGATGCTACTGGGTTCTTTGTTTTCCAGCTTCATGTCTCCAGCCTCCTTTCCAGTGTTTTTAAGCTGCTGATGATCCATAAGGTGAGGTGTCATTAGAGAAGGCTTGGGAAGAGGTGGGGTAGGGCACGGGGCAGTGGGGTGGTTAGACCCGCTTTTCTCCAGCATTTTTTGCATATTGATTGTGGATTTTTAATCTCCTGAAACAGGCCTAGTGGGCTCATGGTCCCTTGAGAACAAAGTCCGTGAATCTGTCAATCTATGTAGTCAGTCCACAGGCTGACTTAGACGATAGAGAAAAATGTATGTAAAGACATAGAAAGGGTCCAGCCAGATATCCCCTCCCTTCCCTCCTTGGCTTGTGTTAATGGTGCTCAGGTGAGGGATGGACCCTTGTCCTTGGGCCACCAGAAGCCCTAGTGTACCCTTCTGACTGCTGGGAGGGAGGTGGGGAGATGGTAGAGGGTAGAATCCCATGGGCAGCACAGGAGAGGTGCAGGGCTCAGTGACATGGTTGTCCAGGATGCTCAGATGAATCCTGAGCTCTGGGAAGAACTGCTGTTTTCTTTTCTGTTCCAGGTAAAGCTCGAGAGCAACTTTGCCTCCATTGTGTTCGCCATCATGGTGCTGGAGGGGCTTGGCCGCTCGCTGGACCCCAAGCTGGACATCCTGGAGGCAGCAAAGCCCTTCCTGCTCAGAGGAGGAGGGTTCCTGTGACTGTGGCAGTGGGCACACAGTGAAGGCAGATCCTGACAGTCTGTCCTGTGGCAGCTGAGACATCTAAAATTGGGATGTGTGGCAGAAATGTTACTAATTACCCGGTGACCTAGCTTCACGGTCTGTTTGAAAAATTTGGGGTTATTTAGGGTACAAAGGAGGGGAGCCGAAACTGGTGCCAGAGACACCATTTCAGGAAAAGACCCTGCAGAAGAAGACAAATACATTTGTTTTTCTGTTTTCCTCCCCTTTTTAACTTTAAAAATGTGTGTGTGTGTGTGTGTGTGTGTGTATGTGTATGTATGTGTGTGTGTGTGTATGTGTGTATGTGTGTATGTGTGTGTATGTGTGTGTATGTCGTGTGTATGCAGATGCCTACCAAGGCCAGAAGAGGGCCCTGGATGAATCCTCTGGAGTTTTAGGCAGTTGTGAGCTGCACAGCGTGGGTGCTGGGGACTGGAAGAGAAGCAAGTGCTCCTAACTTCTGAGCTATCTCTCCAGCCCCTTCTTTCTTTTGCTTTAAAATTATACTTGAGCCACGTGGTGGTGGTGCAGGCCTTTAATCCCAGCACTTGGGAGGCAGAGCCAGGTGGATCTCGCTTGAGTTCGAGGCCAGCCTGGTCTACAGAGCGAGATCCAGGACAGGCACCAAAACTACACAGAGAAACCCTGTCTTGAAAAAACCAAAAAATAAAAAATAGATAAATAAAATAAAATAAAATTACACTTGCTGTGTGAGAGGGAGAGCTGTGGGGAGTGTGGGGGGGGACAGCTCATGTGCCATAGCATGTGTGTGGAAATGGGAACCATAGGGATTTCTGGGGATTGAACTCAGGTCTTCAACCCTGCCATCAAGCACCTTTACTAGAGCCATGATGGTGGCCTGCTTTTCCTTTTTCTTAACTCTGCTCTTTGGTAAGGTGGTTCTTGCTGGTGCTTCCCGCCCTTAGATAGACACAGGTTAGAAAATGCCATATAATCTTGCAGACCACATTAAAAATTTTTTTTGAAAATGATATATACAGCTGGGTGGTGGTGGTACATGCCTTTAATCCCAGCACTCTTGAGGCAGGGGCAGATAAATCTCTGAGTTTGAGGCAAGAGGCAGGGGCAGGCAAATCTCTGAGTTTGAGGCCAGCTTGGTCTACAGAACAAGTTCTAGGACAGCCAAGACTACACAGAGAAACCCTGTCTTGAAAAAAACTAAGAAAACAAAACAAAACAACCCCAAATCAAAAACATCTCCCCCCAAACACAAAAAAACCCCAAACCAACCAAACAACAAAATAGAATAGTGAAGCTGGTGGTATAGCCCAATGGTTGAGGCTTGCCTACCATGTATGTGGCTCTGGGTTCAATCCTCAAAAACCCCACCCCCATAAGTGACTGCTGTAGAGCCAACAACGTCCTCTCCTTTTTGGTGGGGAGGGGATGTAGCAAGCATTTAGGAAGTTATGTCATCTCTGTTTTTTTCCTCATATACCCCCTTTTGGTGATTCATTTAGAAAGATGAGTGAATGACCTTCAGCTTACCTGCAATACTCAGATTCTAGGACGGAGAAGGTAAAATGGAAATGAGAAGTTCCCTGAGAAGCAGCTATGAGCCTGATCCTAATATCTTAAATGACTCCTGCAGATGAAGGGCCTTAGTGCTCAGAGGAGATAGATGGCTTGTCCTAATTCACAAGGTTAATTGTCACAGCAGGGGTTTGGACTCCCGATGTTCAGCCTCCCAATTTCTAAGCTCTTAGAATTTGTTATTACTGTGTGTGTCATGTGTATATGTGAGTGAGGAGGTCAGAGGACAATGTCAGGAGTTGGTTCTCTCTTTCTACCCTGGCTTCCGGGCAGGACCCAACCCAGGTTGGGTTTGCATGGTCTACCCGTTTACACACTGAGCATCTCACTGGCCCTCTATGGCCTTTTAGAAATGTAAGCTGTGTTTGTTCTGTGGCCTTCCTAGAGCTAGACAGCTCTGTAGTTTGGGAAGTGAGCTTTCTAGAAAGGACTGGCAACTCCTGCCCTTTCCATTCATGGACTTTCTTAGTGGTTTGTACATGTTGTTAGAAGGAGTGGTGGACTGTAGCCCAGAGAAAACCGTGCCATTGAATATAAACTAGAAAGTCAACTTTCATCCATAGAGAGAATTCTACAGGTTCAGGGTTCAACCCAAGGCTTGTCTTTAGCAGACACAATTTGCCACTCAAAAGCCAGTATTTGGGAGACGAGTTGGTGGGAAGGAGTCAGATTTAGAGCATGGAGGGGCTAATGTCTTCAAAGCTCCAGCTTTGGGGAACTCATCCAGGGTGTGGTCTGTTTCTGCCCTGTGGGGACCATCCCAGTCAGTCTCAGCTTCCTGATTAGTGTTGGAAGTTTTTGTCCTGCAAGCTGCTCCCAAGTAACCGCATAGAGGCTTAATATTAATTATAAATGCTTGGCCAATAGCTCAGGCTTGTTACTAGCTAACTCTCACATTTTCAATGAATCCATATTTCTTATCTATGCTTTGCCATGTACCTTGGTACCTTTTCTTAGCACGGCATGCCCTTCTTGCTCCTCTCTGCAACTACTTGCAACTCCTCCAATTCCACCCCTCTTCCTCCCTGCATTTTCAGTTTGGCTCTCCCACCCTGTTCAGCTATTGGTCAGTCAGCTTCTTTATTAAACCAATCACAGTGACATATATTCACACATTGTAAAGGAATATTCCATAGATTAGTTCCTGTGTTTTCTTTTAAAGAGAGTATGTGTATTTATACATACATGCACATGAGTGAGTACAGGTACCCATGGAGGCCAGAAGTGGGTATCATGCCTTGGAGATAGAGTTACATGTGGTTGTGAGCCATGTAATGTGGGTGCTGGGACTGAAATCAGATCCCCAGGAGAGCAGAACATGCTCTTTAGCACTGAGCCATCTCTCCAGCTTCCCTGGATTTTCTTAATATAGGCTTATCATCTGCTACAGGTTAAATCTCATAGCAATTTACATGCTTTGTGACAGTCTATGCACAGAACTAAAACTAAGGAAGGGCATTACTCCTGATGTTATCCCACACATATAACAACACACACACACACATACACGATAAAAATTTTTTGCCATCACTTTTTATGTTCTCAGAGTAGGTCTTGCCTGCTTGCCACCCAAAAACCAATATTTGGAGGCTTGGTTGGACGAAGTCAAGTTTATTCAGGGTCTCATAATCATATGTTCTGTTTGGATATAACTCCTAGGACAGGTTTCCTGTTACATACAAGGGCAAAGAGTCCCATATGTTAGCACAGAAGGCAAGTTATTAGTCATATGTGATGCAGTCGGGTCACTAAATTCAGGTCTATCCTTGATAAGTATCTATTCCCATATTAGACTCTTGAATTTGGAACACCATAGCGATTCTCCAAAGTGAGCTTGGCAGGCTAATGTCATAACTTAAAACTGCATATTCTGAAAACATACAAAGCCAAACTATAATGTACCAGGGAAGACATTGTTGGAAACAGTATTCTCAATGTTACCAAAACAAGACAAAACCAAAAACTCACTAGAACATAGCAAAAGTAACCCTGCAAGGCAATGCCTTTTTGTAAAAAGAACGTGCATAACCTAAACTGGCCTTGAAAGTACAGTAGGGCAAGAAGTTCACTTGTAATTCTAACACAGGTGATAACTTTGACTCTTGGTGAAAGATTAACCTCACAGTCTGCCTTGTTTGGCTAATTCCTAAGAGATGCAAAGGAAGGAGGCGAGGGGTCAGTAGCTTGTCATCAAGTTCCCAGAATGAAAGGCCTCTGTGTAAACAGGTTTCCCAGATGATTAAAAGATTTTACAAGGTAGAGATGTTTGGAGTATTGGCTCTTCATGTGCTAGCCACCTTTTATAGAAAAAAACCGTTTCTCACACCTCAACAATTTGGGGATCTTAGGAGTGAGTCAGAGAGGGTTGGAGTCTATCCAGGTTTGGACAAAGGCAATATTGAGAGATAAAAGCCGGCTAAGGCAGGAGGATTATTTTGTTAATGGCAAGTGGAGCCTTTGTTTCTTGAAGGGAATCTAAAGTGGAAGAAGAATGACAGTTGTTTGGAATGATGACGGCAGGCTATCCTACAGTCCCAGTGGCTCAGAACAGGAAGGTATGCCTTAAGGGGATAAGCTTGAATAGTCATGATCCCCTCCCCCGAAAAGGGACGAGTGCACCAGCGCAGCTACACAGTTCGACATGTGCTTATATTTGTGCTACAGCTTCTTCTGCCAGAATATTATTACAATTGAGGTCAGTTCTCAGGTTTGCTACCACCTTGGTGGTCGCTGGTATTAAGTGGCCTACCCTCACGTCCTCGTTTCTCTGCTTGCTTATTGCAATAATAACAACAGAAGACAAAACTGAGAATCCCGTGCTGGCTAAGAATCAAGGAGTCAGGAACCTTCACCCCTATTCCTGGCCTTACTTATTCCGAGATTGCAGGGTTAGGTTCTTCATCAGGTGATCCTGATGCCACTGCCACCGGTCCATGTACTGCGATTTAACACCCTGGCTGCCAGTTAGTCATCAGGTTTCAGAACAATACTGGAAGAAAGATCTTACAAACATTGCATGGTTCAGAAAGGATTTAGGCCATTAACATGGGCCCACAGTGGCAGGGACACCCATGAAGGCGCCGCCTACATGAGCCAAAGCAGGGAGCAGCAGCAGCAAGGTCAGACAGGAGCACTTTGCCAGGCTGCGTCACGAGACAGCCCGAGATCCTTCCGAAGGGCAGCCTGTCCGCCCGTTAGGCCGGAGTCTCCAAGGTCCGCCAAATAGAAGCTAGAGCCGCCACAGGCGCCAATAGGCCTGATCATGACCCTTGCGGCCCACCATCCGCCCAGGTAGAGACCGGCGGCGCCGTGACGTCACGGGGCGGGACGTGGGGAAGTGACGCATCAGGGGTGGGAGGGCTGGAGATCGGTCTCCGTTCCCAGCTAGTATGTCTGCGCTGACGCGGCTGGCACCTTTCGGTCGCATCGGAGGCCGTCTGCTCCGGGGCTGCCGCGCGCGGGCGGCTGGAGTCGGCGGAGTCCGTCAGTGAGTGTCGGGTGGGGTTGAGGGCTCGGCTGGCTCGAACCACCAGCGCCACTGGCCCGACGCCGTCACCTTGAGGCTGGCGCCCGGGCGGGTGCGTGCGCACTCTACTGCCCCCGGAGGAATGCTGGGTCTTGTAGTCCGCCTGGACCGAGACAGTGACTTTAACGAGATCGGTGGCGTGGAGGTGATGGGCTGGCACGGGAATCCCAGGGGAAGGCATGAACTAGGACCTGAGTGATAAGAATCCAGCCACGCACGGTCCCCGGGTCTGAGACTTTCCGTGCAGCCGGGCAGTGGAGGTCAGGAGCGCAGGGAGACGGGTAGAGATGGGCTCTCAGACAAGTGCGGGCCGGACGGGGAGTGCCCTGGAGAACTGAGGACTTTCCTTAACAGTCCTGGGCAGCCACGGGGACACCTTAAGGCAGGAAGGTAGTAAGTCCGTTATTTTTACCGTTAGGTACATTTTTACTTTTAAAATTTGGCACTTTATTTGAGACGATCACTCTAAGTAGCCTCGACTGGCCTGGAACTCGTTATTTAGACCCGACTGGCCTCGAACCATAAAATTCCGCCTGCTTCTGCGTCCCCCCTCCCCCCCAGGTGCTGGGATTAAAGGCGTGCGCCACCACCGCCCGGCTCTCGTTGGTTTATTATATTACTCTTTCATCTATTTATTATGGTACTACAGCTTGATTCAGAGGCCTAATGATTAGACAACTTGTCTTGGGTTGGAGTCTATGAGTCTCCTAGCTGCCTGCATGGACTCTTTATGAATGTCAGCCTCAGTAATTGCTTCCCAGGCATTTGTGCTTGGTTAGTAATGCTCGAAAATGGACTTCTTGTTTATTTTATTTCATTTAGCATCCTATTTTTTTATGTATATGAGTGCTCGATCTGCATGTATGCCTTTTGCCAGATCCCATTATAGATGGTTGTGAGCCACCATGTGGTTGCTGCAAATAGGACTCAGGACCTGGAAGAGCTGCTGAGGCATCTCTGCAGCCCCCCCATGTTGTTTATTTTAGTTGGAGGGTTTTTCAGAGGGTCTAGTTAGCCACAGTGCATTTAGCCTGGTTTGTAGCGTGACATAGTCATCTAGGTATTTGTTGAAAATTTAATTTCTTTTTTCTTTTCTTTTTTTTAAGATTTATTTATTTATTATGTATACAGCATTCTGTCTACATGTATGCCTGCAGGCCAGTAGAGGCCACCAGTTGCTGGAAATTGAACTCGACCTCTGGAAGAACAGCCAGTGCTCTTAACCTCTGAGCCATCTCTCCAGCCTGAAAATTTGCATTTCTTAATCATGATAATAGTTGTTATTGTTTTTCTCTCCCTAAAATTATTGTCTTTCATCCCTTTGTTCAACACCCTTTTTTCCACTTTGGACTGGGGATGTTGCTTAGTTGTTAGAGTGCTCGCCCAGCATAGGTTTGATCCTCTGCACTTCCCCAGAAACCCCCTATAAAGCAGAGGGTGAGGTGACAGAGATCTGTCACCCCGGCATTTGTGGGGTAGAGGCAGTGGATCTGAAGTTCAAGATCATTTGTGCGATGGACCATGTTCCAGGCCAGCCCTGATACTTCCTAATCAGTGGCTTCCCTGTTTTAGATCATAGTTAGAAGGTCACTCCTGTAATAACAAGATGTGTAGAGTTGCCACGATGGGTTTGAACTATAAGCATAGCATGAAGCAAAGCTTACTTTAATGAAGTTTACTGATTTGCCACTTACATGCCCAGTTTGCAGCTAACGTCTGTGGATGAGGAAATCTGTTGTTACATTGGGTTACCCAGTGTGGCTTGTTTACATAAATCGATATTGGTGTGCACAGCTAGATCTTGAATAATTAAGCAGTGCCACCTGAGAGTGGCTTAAGTAATAGGTAAGCAAGTCCTGTGATTCCAGCGCTGGGGCAGCTTTGGCAAAGGATGAGGAGTTTGAGCCTAGCCTGGGCTACACAGGAATATCCTGTCTATAAAAGAATAGAGCATGGTGATAACACTCCTTTAGTCTCAGCATTTGAGAGGCAGAGGCAGAAGGATCATGAGTTCCAGACTAACTTGGGATGAATAGTGAGTTCAAGGACAGTCTGTGCCCCATGGTGAGTGGATGGCTCATTAAAAGTCACCTCTCACACCATTGAGCTTTCATTCAGAGCCTTCCAAATGAGGGTGCTATAGCTTGGGTAAATATTACACAAAGATGGACTGTTGCCATCAAGCTGCTTTGACGACGATTGGAATCCCGATGAAGGGTTGTTTTTATGTTGTTCTTTGTGTCACTGGGTACTGAGCCCATGGTAGGCAATCACTGTACCATTGAGCTACATCCCCAGCACATGAGTTATATATTTGTTTGGTTCATAAAATGAAAAACAAAAACGGAAAAAATAACTAGGGTTATTTGCTTATAGGCAACATTCTTGGGCTTTGTCATCAAAATACATGTGTTCAATTTATGAAACAGTGAATCACAGCTTTTGTCGCATAAGTTACAAAAGTTACAAAAATTCAGATAACAGCTAATGGTCATAAGTCCAGTGTGGTACCTGCACATGGTGAATACTCAATAAATACCTGCCAGCAGTCTTTTAGAATGAAAGAGAATAATAAAAACAGCCCCAGCTTAGTTCACTGGGGAAAAACAGGAGCTGTAGAACCTGAGTTCCAATGCCAGCACTCAGAGGACAAGCCAGGAGTTGCCTTCTGCACGAGTAACCCAGTGTCTGTAGGGGCAGAGTCCAGAGGGTCCCTGGGCCTTGCTAGCCACTGTCCTAGCCCCAGGTTCAGTGGAAGACCTCCTCAAGGGAATGAGGTAGAGAGTGATTGAGCAAGACACTTGATGTCCTCTGCTAGGAAAAGAGACAGCAGGGAAGAACCATGGGAATATTGCTGTTTACAATGAACCATACATTGGCCTCTTGTCAGTACAGCCAGTTTTCCTGGTCCCCATTTTTAAAGCAAGCTAAATGAAAAACCAGTATGGGAAGGAAGTGGGAGCTGGTCGGTCTGTATTTTGGTGTAGATGAGATGTGCTAGCTTCAGTTTTAAAGATGCATCTGAAAGCTGAGCTGACTCTCTGCTCTGGAAATGCACTAAGAAGCCGTTTTTCATATTGCTTTTTCTCCTAGTGCTGGTGATGGTGTGCACATTCCGCCCAAGTACAGGGAGTTTCCCCACCTTACCCGAAACCAGGTGATCCAGGCTGAGTTCTTAAGCTCACTCATGTGGTTCTGGATTCTCTGGCGCTTTTGGCATGACTCGGATGCTGTGCTGGTAAGTGTGGGAGAATGGTTCTAGTCCTGATTTGAGAGCAGGAGAGGGAGATGGCATGGCTAGCTTAGCTTGTGTGTAGATATCTTTTTCTGTCCAGGTGTATCCCTTTACCACCATATTGTCTTGTTACCTAGTGAAATGTTGTTTTTGGACCTGTTTACGTGATGATGTACATTTGGGAGATCTGTGATTTATGGTTTCCATTAGGTTGCCAGGTAGGGGAGGGGGGCTAGAGGTAATTCCTTTATGATGGGTGAGTTAACATTTATCTTCGTTTGTAGGTTAAGTTTCACATTTAACTTTTCGTTTGAGCCAGGTGTTTTTCTTCTTCTTTTTTTATTAAATTTTTCATTCATTTCATATACCAACCATGGTTTCCCTTCCTTCCTCTCTTCCCATTCCCTCCCCCACCTCCCGTCTACCTCACTCCCCATCCACTCCCCAATCAGAAAGGTCAGGCCTCCCATGGGGGTCAGCAAAGCATGGCACCTCAAGTTGAGGCAGGACCAAGCTCCTCCCCCTGTATCAAGGCTGGGCAAGGCATCCCAGCATGGGGATTGGGTTCCCAAAAGCCAGCTCGTGTGCCAGGGACAGGTCCTGATCCCACTGCTAGGGGCCCCACAAACAGGCCAAGCTACACAACTGTCATATACATGCAGAGGGTCTAGATGGGTCTCATGCAGGGTCCCTATCTGTCAGTCCAGAGTCCATGAGCTCAGATCAGCTGTCTCTGGGTTTCCCTGTCATGATCTTCACCCCACCCCCCCAGCTCATATACTCCCTCCTCCCTCTCTTCAACTGGACTCCCAGAGCTCGGCCCAGTGCTTGGCTGTGGGTCTCTGCATCCACTTCCATCAGTTAAGGATGAAGGCTTTCTGATGACAGTTAGGCTAGTCACCGATCTGATTATAGGAGGTGGCCAGTTCAGGCACCCTCCCCATTATTGCTGGGAGTCTTAGCTGGGGTCATCCTTGTGGATTCCTGGGAATTTCCTTGGCTTAACCCTAAAATGTCCCCCTCTATCAAGATATCTCTTTCATTACTCTCCCCCTCCCTCCGTCCGGCCCCCAACTCAACCAACCCGATCCCTCATGTTCCCATCTCCTCCCCTTTACCCATTCCCCCGCACCCCTCCAAATTTAATTCAGGAGATCTCATCTATTTCTCCTTCCCAGGGAAACCCATGTGTCCCTCTCAGGGTCCTCCTTGTTAGCTAGCTTCTCTGGGGCTGTGGATTGTAGTCTGGTTATCCTTGGCTTTACATCTAATATCCACTTATGAGTGAGTACATACCATGTTTGTCTTTCTGGGTCTGGATTATCTCACTCAGGATTTTTTTCTAGTGCTATCCATTTGCTTGCAAATTTCATGATGTCATTCTTTTTTACTGCTGAGTAATACTCCATTGTGTAAATGTACCACATTTTCTTTATCCATTCTTCAGTTGAGGTGCATCTAGGTTGTTGCCAGGTTCTGAGCCAGATATTATGTAGCCCAGGCTGCCCTCAAACTACCCATATCGGTAGGACTGGCCCTTAACTCCCAATCCTCCCCTCCCTGCCTTCCAAGCAGTAGGCAGGCACCACCACACCCAGCATTAAGTTCTTTTAAATGTCGAACATCCTCTTCTCTGTCCAGAGCCCAGAGCAACCAGATTGGGGAGTACTAGATAGAAGTTAATTTGTCTTGAGAAGGGGAGTTAGTGGTGACTTTCTCTTATCCCATCATTTGTCACATTTACACGGACTCCTGTTTGCTAGGAAATTACATCTTTAAGACACTGAAATCTTGAGGTTGGTTGAGCATGAATGAGTTCCTTGTGGTCTCATTCTCAGCACTAAAAAAAAAAAAAAAGCAACAAAGATGGGCATTGAAATTTATAGGTCCAGGACACTTTGAATTTTAGTAAATTTGGGTTTGTTTTCAGGATAGGTGAACAAAAATCCTCCAATTTAAATAATTAAATAATTTAACAAAACTGCTGGCAATATTGTAGCTAGAGTTTTCCTGCCTGGCCCACAGTCAGGACAAATCTCTCTCACCCGCCAGTCCCACACCACAGCCCCTCAGACCCAACCAAGTAAACACAGAGACTTATATTGGTTACAAACTGTATGGCCGTGGCAGGCTTCTTGCTAACTGTTCTTACAGCTTAAATTAATCCATTTCCATTAATCTATACCTTGCCATGTAGCTCGTGACTTACCGGCATCTTCACATGCTGTTTGTCATCGTGGCGGCTGGCAGTGTCTCTCTGACTCAGCCTTCCACTTCCCAGCTTTATTCTCCTCCTTGTCCCGCCTACACTTCCTGCCTAGCCAATGGCCAATCAGTGTTTTATTTATTGACTAATTAGCAACACATTTGCCATACAGACCATCCCACAGCACAATATGGCTCAGCAAGTAAAGGCACTGTAGTCAAGCCTGACAACCAGAATTCCATCCTGGAATCCATGTGGTAGGAGGAGAACCGTAAGTTGACCTAAGTTAACGGTCCTCTGACTGTCCAAGGTATGCTGAGGCATGTAGGCAAATACCCACGTGCATGATAAGGAAATGTAAACAATACACAGGTTTTTATAGGTTCAGAACCACCAGGATGCTCTGCTTCTGTCCTCTTAGAACTTTTCTGTGCCCTTGCTTCTCAGGAGGGAGCTGCTTGGGCTGCACATTTCCTGCTGGAAACATCTGTATTTCACCATAGTTGGGTCGTCAGGAGTATTAGGCTGTAGGTAGTAGAAGATACTGCAGCCAGATAGGTCTCCAGGTCAGGAGTGCTTCCACCTGAGGCTCCCGAATCTCAAAGTAGGAGTTAAAGGCTTTTGAAACATTTTGTTTTGCCAGGACTATGAGAAATTGCTGAGATAAGGAGTATATATGCGTGTATATCTGTGGCCTCCATTTCCTCCTACTCTTCATCATAAACATACTCAATGACTTAGGCTGCCACCTCTGAAATTTCAAGCCACTGTGTATAATGAGCAGATTGAAGTGGGTTGAGTCATTGATTAGTTCTCATGTATGGCAGGTGCTGGCTATAGTAATTACTGCAGTCAAGTCTTGGAACTTAATTAGCTGCATTTATTATTACAAACTCTTGACTTTGTTTTCTTTTGACTGGTTGTCACCAGGGCCACTTTTCGTACCCAGATCCTTCACAGTGGACAGATGAAGAATTGGGGATCCCTCCTGATGAAGAGGAGTGAGAGAGCATAAACTCAACTCTGTACAAGTAAGTATGCCCTAACGTCTTGTTTTTTTTTTTTTTTTGAGACAGGGTTTCTCTCTGGGTAGTTCTGGTGCCTGTCCTGGATCTCACTCTGTAGACCAGGCTGGCCTCAAACTCACAGAGATCCACCTGGTTCTGCCTCCTGAGTGCTGGGATTAAAGGCGTGCGCCACCTCCGTCCGGCTTGTTTTGCACTCTTGATCGCCTTAAACATGCATATCCTAACAGCCACAGGTCTTAATCTAATTTCTGCCTAACCATTTTCACATTGCTAGCCTGCACCCCCTTTATTATCTTCTTTCTATTGATCGTATATTAAAAACAAGTATCTTTAAAGTTAGGTTACAGTTTTTGGTTGCTATCCACTCATTGAATAAAGATGGATGAATTCTGCATGGTCAAGGCTCTGGGTCCATTTGCCAGTGTAACCAAACCGAAACCCCAGGCTTGCTGGTCTGTTCCTGCAATTCCAGCACTCAAGAGGTAGAGGCAAGAGGATAGGAATCAGATAACAAGACTGCAGAGTGAGTTGGGGCCAGCCTGAGCTAGGTAAGACCCTGCCTCAAAAACAAACAGCCTGGCTGTGGTGGCACACTCCTTTAACCCCAACACACTCAGAAGGCAGAGGCAGGTGGATCTGTGAGTTCGAGGTCAGCCTTATCTGAGAGTGAGTTCCAGGACAGCCCGAACTACACAAAGAAACCCTGTCTTGAAAACCAAGACAAAAGAAAAGAAACCAGCTATGTGATGTTTCCTGGAATATAGTGGTTGGTTAGAGTTTATGGTCTGTAGCTGTAAAAGCATGCCCTACTCTTATTTGGAATTAACACTTTAATGACTGGACTAGGAAGGGTGATTTTGCTTTTCTCTTGAAAGGCTATTCAGTCAGAGCTCCAAAGAAAAAATGCTTGAATAATTGGATAAACAAGATTATGGACTTGGATTAGTAAATGTAGTAGTTCTTAAAACTTGCTTTTCTTTCCCTACAGGAACAAGGTGAGAAGTTTCAAGAAATTACAGCCTTCATATTTAAAGTTGTAAATTAAAGTGGTTTGCCAAGGATGAGCAACTGAGTTGTTTCTGGTGACAGCTGGCCTTCATTCTGTTCTCTAACTGCTTGCTGGGCTAAGTGGTGTGTGCCCTTTCAGCTCATCCTCGTGGGTCCCCTATGATGTAGGTAGCCGTTATCTCTTTGAGGCCCATAGGAACAGGAGATAGTTTCTTGTTTAGCATCACACACTGGTGAGTGGTTAGGTTATGTCTGACTCCAGCTTATTTATTTATTTTTTTTAGGTTTTTCGAGACAGGGTTTCTCTGTGTAGTTTTGCGCCTTTCCTGGAAACTCACTCTGTAGCCCAGGCTGGCCTCGAACTCGCAGAGATCCGCCTGCCTCTGCCTCCCGAGTGCTGGGATTAAAGGCGTGCGCCACCCACCGCCTGGCCTGACTCCAGCTTATGCATGACTTAAGTACCACGCCTCTCCTTAGCTCCTGCCTTAGTTACATATGTGTTGACAGGTGATATGACCGTATAGCTGCTGCAGCTTGCTTGTTGCCCTAGAGGTTAGGGGTCAGCAGAGTCCATTCTTTCCGAATCTCCTGTAGGACTCATAAGCCATGCCTAACTCGGAATTTCTTAGTACTGGGAATAAGGGTAAGATTTCCTACTTTTTCCAGAATTTTGTTCCAGGGTATTTCGCTTTCTGTGGCATCATAGCAGTTATGAGGAAGATAGAATTTTCATCTATCTACAGAGAAAAGTCTGGTGTAACATAGCTTGAGGACCTAACTACTTCATTATGTTTTGACCAACTTAGCCTTGGGAGTACAGTGCCAAGATTGATTGAGAGGTGGGGATTGGGGTGTTACACACCTATAGTTTTTCTTTTTTTTTTTTTTTTTCTCGAGACAGGGTTTCTCTGTGTAGTTTTGGTGCCTGTTCCAGATCTCGCTCTGTAGACCAGGCTGGCCCTGAACTCACAGAGATCCGCCTGGCTCTGCCTCCCGAGTGCTGGGATTAAAGGCGTGTGTCACCACCGCCTGGCTTACACACCTATACTTTTAGCATTGTGGAGAGTGAGGCCAGAGGATTGTACCCATCTCAAAATCACACAGACAAAAGGATTCTGTTTTTAGAGGGCTTTAAGAAGGAATGACAGGTGATAAGTCAGTACTTGTGAGATTTGCTCAGAGCTTGGATGATGTACTAAGGCGTTTTAACTGTACCCTGAGTAAGTAGGATTTACAGGAAGTGTGTTTAGGAACAAGGTGACCCATTAAGGTCTAGATGAAGACCAATTTCGTCTGAGAAACAGCCTACTGTGGCTGTGAACAAGTAAGGAGAGGGTGGGAATAGATGGTAATGGTTGCTCGTTTGTGTTTGACAGTAAGTATCTTGACCAATTTGTGGCAGGCTTCGAGCTGGAATGACAGGGTTTCCTGTAACATACAGTTTTCTACTTTTTCTTCAGTTTCCAGAGGTCACAGTAGCAGCAGCAGCTGAAACAACTAGAACAGCTGTCTTTTTCACTGGCAACCACAGTAATCCCAGCTGTGGCACTGGGGGCACTTCCATGGGCGATGTGTTCACGTCTGTGTGAGGGTGAGCTGTGCTTTCCAGGTCTCCTTATCTTCCCACTCCTTATGCATAAAGCCACCTAGAACATGGTCTACAACAGTGAATTTAAGCAGGATAATCCCCTTAGTTCTTTTCTTTAGAAGCAAAGAATTGCTTAGTAGCAAACTTGAAATATTCTTTTGTTTAGAAGAATGTTGGAATCCTCATTTCCATGTTTGGGCTGGGAAACTGATGCAAGCCAAATGTCAAAAACTCCCCAACCTGCTCAAAGAAATGCCCTCTACATGGCTGTATAGCACATGAGAAAATATTTAAATGGAAGAGGGTCCCAAAGAAACATTAAATATAGCCATGTTTGATGGTGACATATAATGGAAACTCAAAGCAGATTGTCACACAGGCCAGACGACGTGATAAGCATGTGTTAGTTCATTAAATCTTCACAGTACTATTTCTGTTTTATAAGATGGAGTTGAGTAGATAGGTTGGAAATTTGCCAAGCCAAAACTTAGGTCCTGGCTGTCCGGCTGTAACTGTAATATGAGTACAGTCACTCTTCTTCAGTCAAATCTTAGTTTTTCTACATGATTCAAAGTTCCCAAACAGTACTTTCTGTTTATTCTAGTATGTGGACTTAAAACATGACCAGTGGAGTCAGGCCTGATGGCGTATGCCTTTAATCCCAGTGCTGAGGAGGCAGAAGCAGTCGAATCTCTGTTGAGTTCGAGGCCAGCCTGGTCTACAGAGTGAGATCCAGGACAGCCAGGGCTACACAGAGAAACCCTGTCTTGAAAAACCAAACACAAAAAGACATGGCCAGTGGAGACATCCCAAACTGGTTTTACAACCCACTCATGGGCCTCAATGTACAATTTGAGAGAGAAAGCATCCCAAGCTCTGGAATTAAATTGGCCAGATCTGATCCTAAGCCTACCTTTTATTTGCTGAGTGTGGGCAAAGTACTTATTTTAATCTTGTGCCTTAATTTCTCTATTTGTAAAGTAGCTTAGACCTATGGCTAGCACAAGGAAATAATCTCTAGAGCAGTGGTTCTCAACCTTCCTAATGCTGACCCCTTGACATTTCGTTGCTATTTCATAACCGTAATTTTGCTACTGTTATGAATGTAATGTAAATATCTGTGTTTTTCAATGGTCTTAGGTGACCTGAGAAAGGGTTGTTTGACCCCCAGGTTGAGAACCACTGCACTAAATAGAAGCAATTATTTACTGTTTGCAATTAATATTTTTTAAAACATTTTATCTAAGCTGGGTCTGATTTTCACAGGAAAGCCCACACATGGAGACTAAGCTGTAAACTTTTCACAGATGTGGTGCCACTTCTCTTCAAAAACAAAACCAAAGAACAAAACAAAAAACCCAAGCAAGTTTAGGGGCTCTCTTACTGGCTTCAATGAGTGCTGAAAGTGTATTCCAAAGTAAGTTTTAGCGTGAAGCTTGGTAAATAGCTAGGTCTTTGTAAACAAAAGATGAGGAATGACTCACGGCAATAGTGTAGTATGCTTCTGTAATTTTACTAGTTTCCTATGGCGTCTTTAATAAGACAAGTAGATAATAAGGCTGAGATAAAGCATTATATAAGAACACCTGTTAAATGCTATTACAGGAAGACATGTCATTTTTTTTTTAAGACAGGGTTTTTCTGTGTAGTCTTGGCTGTCCTGGGATTCACTTTGTAGATCAGGCTGGCCTTGAACTCAGAGACCCACCTGCCTGTGCTTCCCAAGTGCTGAGATTAAAGGCAGTGTGCTACAGATGTCATTTTGTGTGGGAGCCCACAGAGGTTTCCTAGTGAGATCTGAGCTTGCTTTACCCAGCAGGGCTGCATTAGGGGTTGGCTCACCAGGTGTTTAGGATGGTCTGTACTTGGCTGTGCTGCGGGGAGGTCTTTTGCTCTACCCTTTGGCATTCCTTTAAAAAGCCCTTTAGAAGAGACAGAAGGGGCTGATGGGTTTTGACCCAGGCCCTCCCGAGGCTGTCCTGTGTTTCTGTCTCTCTCCTCTTATTTTTATCTAAATATTTCTTGCTTCTGCCTGCTCAAGAGTACCCATGGGGAAAAAGTGGGGGCAGGCCTCCCACAATTTTGGTTTCACTTGTCCCCAAACTATTCTCTAGAACAAGCTGGCTCTTCTGCTTTCCAGTGCCATCTTTCCATCTACAGGATAGAAGTGTGTGCTGTCCAGGAAATGTCAGTAGGCTAAGCTGCTGTGCTGACCTACCTCAATAGCCTCCACTTTCTCCACTTCTCAGTGACTTACCTGGTTGATAAAGACAACAAGTGTAAGTGGAGCATTGTCTGGCAAGCATCCTCTTCTGTGAACTCTCTGTTGAGAAGTAAACACCCATTTCCATTTAGGTTTCATCTTGTCCTGATGGTTTCAACACCATTGTGTACTGATCTTGGGTTCTGGCTGCATAGACTTAGGTGAGGCATGTCCTTCAGAGTTTCTTGGGATTAGTATTCTCTTTTTAATGACTCTCTATTAGTTTTGTGAGTTTGGGAGATTATATATAACCCAGACAGTAAGGTATGATGACCACAGCCCTTTCAGAAGAGCTGGCATGGGAGAGTTCTTTGTAAAAGCATTTTGAAATGTAAGTAAAACATCCATATTTTGGTGACAAATATTATAGAAAACTTCCATGTATGACACATTGAAAAGCAAAGCAGTAATAACTTGTAATCAGGAATGGTCATTTAGAAAACAAGTTCATAAATACAGAATAACTTTTTCTTCAGTTGAGAAAACCATAGTTCAGAGAACGCTAAGTCCCGACAGCATCTTTAGGTTAGAGACACACATAGTGTGGAAAGGTCAGAAACAGATCCCTGAAAGCCTGCACCCTCCTGGCAATTTTTCTGTCCTTTTATACTGTTCTTAGAGGGTTTCCAGGTGTGTAGTTTTAAAGTCATCTTTTTTTCTGGAAACTGGTAGTTTGTTTTGTCTGAAGATATTTCAGGTGTTTTTCAAAATAAAGATTCTGAAATTAGATACATAAAGTCGGCCCATCCGGAACCATCCCTGAAAACATGTTCAGCTTCAGATGTGTGTGTAGAGTCTGGTACTACAGAAAGTGTGTGATTGCAAGCTGTGTCACAAAGGTTTGTTTTTGAACAGTTCTGAGATAACTGAGATAATTTCTACACACCAGCTTGCCTCTTTTTGGAGACAGGTTTTCTCTGTGTAGCCCTGGCTGTCCTCAAACTCAGACATCCACCCACCTCTGCCTCCCAGCTGATGAGATGAAAGGCCTGAGCCACCACCACCCAGCTAAAATTTTAAATTATACTTTCAAGTATGTGGTTACACAGAGAACAGTTACTTTAAGCCAGAGATGCAGAAGGTCAAACAATACTTGAGGGTCATCACCAAAACTTGATAAAAAGACTATTACAAGTTGGCTAGACCATGCAGGAATCTGGCCAACTTTAACTTCTACCCATCAAGCAGCAATCAACATTTTGAAATAAAATGTGCATTTTAGCTTGGACTGTCAATAGCCAGTAACTACTATTATTCGATGTCAATGCTAGAAAATAATCTTAAGATTTCTCCATGCAGTCAATCTTTATTATAGCAGTATTCGCATATTCACATCAATTACATAGCACTTTTTTGGCCTTTTTTTATAATACAGAGTTTTTAAATAACTTTACACAGAAATAAAGTTCTTCAATTTGATTTTCAGCTATCTTTTTATTTAATTCTCCATGCTTTCTATCCAAACTGAACAATATTTTCCATTATACAAATTTACATGAGAAAAACTCCAAAGTACAAATGAAGGGACCTGAGCAGGAAAGAACTAAGTAATAGGAAGTAGGTATAGAGAAGAAAAAAAATTCAAGCAAACATTGAGGAATACGGGATAAGAGGGAGACATCATCCATTTGATTGAAAATAAATGTCTTTTTCTTATGAATTGAAAAATAAGCTTTAAAAATAGTTACTCCATTATAATTTTTGCAAAGCAGGTATAGAGAGGTTTGTGGATAATGAAAAAGTTCCCCTCTTTTCACTGGGCACACCCCAGACTCCAGAGAACCTTTTCAATGCTTGAGTGGAACTGAGGTGACAAACCCAAACCTCTGGCAATTACAGACAAGAGGAATGTGTAGGAGTTGCCATAGGTTTGGGTGGTGAAACAGGAGCCGTAACTCACTGCAGTTCAAACATGAAGCATTCCCTCTCCTCTCCCTTATTGGAGACTTGTCCTCAGACCAAGAAGTACATATGACCATTTAGAGTGAGGCTTGGTAGATGGCTAGGGTTGTCTCCTTTTTCCTGGTCTAAAGCCAAAGAGTGGTCTATTTAATAGAATCCAAGAGACATGATGAGTGGTGAAGTCCATCCCCTGATCAGTTAGTTGTATGACTATCTTAGGAGAGGCAAGTGCTGTAGAAGCAAAGGATCAGAAGTACACCCAACAATGGGAATACCATAAATTCTGCTACCGGGACACAGTCCTTCAAATATGGTGACATGGAAGCCAAACCAATGCTGTATTGTGGAATGGCCAAAGGAAATGACCCAAAGTGTTTTCAAATAAAGGGAGAAAGAGTACAGCATACACACACATACCTGGTATGTAAACTAATACAACATGAAGATAAATAAGACATCAAGGTTAGCCGCTTATACTGGTAATTAACATGAATAAAAAGGCCTATGTTCACATAACTGGTTTTAGTCAGCAATGGAACATCATACATTAAATGTATTAGAAAGGAATGACTTAAAAAAAGTTCACAGCTTAGAATAAGAAGCACATTTATTGCACTCTTACATTGTATTTCAGGTGACTATAGTTCATCTCCCACCTTTAGTTTTTTCCTAAGTCCCAGATTGAAGTGTCACCCTACCTTATTTTGGTCCATTTTCTTCCATTTGTGCCTGTCTGTGAGCTTTCTAGTCTGCAGTTTCTTCCTATGTAACTCATAGCCCAGCCAAACACACATGGGTCTTAAAACAACAGTGATTTTCAAGGCAAAAATAAGACTAAATCAATCACTCCCATCCCCATTCCAGCTCTGTAAACACACTTCACACACTTCCCGTCTGTCTCCCCTGTGTACACTGTAGATGGGAACCAGCAGTCATGGGTGCTGGCTAATGTACTCAGCCTGCCAGGAAAAGCAAATGATTTGCACAAAACATTTTTTGATACTCACAAGAATAAATATATTTCAGTTCTATTCAAAGAGCACTTCAATCTACAGAATTCTCTACAAAAAAATGCACCACAAAAAACAAAACAAAACAAAAAAACAACACCACACTGGCTGTTGTCCTCATGCACAACTGGTTATATCACTGCAGTTAGTCAAAACGGCTAAATAAAAGTAAACAATTTAGTGATACTGATTGAGTAATTAATAAAAGGGATAGTTGGAGTTGTGGAGACTGAAATAAAGGATTCACCTTTATCACTTTACTAAAGTGGTAACTAGGTGTCCCTAAGAGAGAGAGAGAAACAGTGAGCGAGAGTTTTAACTTAACATTTTATATAAATGTGGATAAATGTGGCTCAGTGGTAGGATCCTTGCCCGTGCATATAAGGCCCTCGCTGCACACCCCAGTGAAAAGAAAAAAAAGGAACTGTTAATGTTTCCTTTCAAATGACAAAAATTAGATCTGAATTTCAGTTTAAGTATCTCTGCCCAAATGGAAGTAGAAATAAATTAATCTGAAACTATTAAATTATTGTCTGGTGTACTGACAGAACAAGCATCTGGCCAGCATCTTCAACTCTACCAGAGCCAGCAATTAGGACCACAAATACACCAACCACTTCAGTCCCTTCTGGTATCAGCAATTCATCTTGGAATCTGAGTGAAACAGCTAAAGGACACACTGGGGAAAACATTGAGTTTCTTGGGGCTAGTGAGGAAAGGATGCAAGAACCACAGCATGGAGTGTCCAGTTTATATGCACTGGCCAAGTCTTTCACTACTCCAATGTCCCTTTACAAAAGACACTCGCAGAGACAGCCCTGTCTTCGCCACGCACCAGAGCACTCAGTAGCACTAGCCAACTTCATTTGCAAACAGGTCTTGGGAGGCAAGTTTACACTTCAAACTCTGAACACTCAGTGTCTAGGTTGGCAGCATTTCTCTGGAAACAAATCAAATCTACAATGTGTTTTTTCTCATTGAGTTAGAACATGATTGCTGCCCAGCACACACTACTTCAAAACTAAACTACAGCAGTATCTTAAAATGTCAAACATTGTGTATAAAAGTTCCATGCTTTGAAGAGCCTATGGGAGTAGAAAAAGTTTCTCTAGAAATGTCACTGAACTGTATTTTCAACCTAGTTGCTCTATGTGGTAAATATTTCTGGCTATACTAGGGATTATGTGCTTTAAAAAAATAATTTTGTTCATTGAAAATTTACCATTTTCTCATGTTTTTTGATGTGATTTTGGCTATAAACTCTTTAGTGCAGTTATCTTCGCAGTCTAAATTGCACTCTAAAAAATATTAACACAGCTGAGTTAAACCAGACTGGCTGTTCTCTTCATAAATCACTGGTTTCTGCTAAATGTTAGCTTTTTATTGCATCATGAAGGCACAGTAAGATCATTTGGCAAATTGTCAAGGTATTTTTCTCGAGCCTCCCTACAGTGTTTCACCCCTGTAAGCTACCTGGTGTTTCTACTCACAGTGACCTTTTCATCTCGGGCTGTGGTTTTAAAAATAGCTTATTGGCTGACATCTGCTGGTCAAGGTGCTGGTATTAGAGCACAACAATGCCAACTTAGACAAAGAAGAGAATCTTATAAAAAGGGCATCCTTCTACCCTCTTAGCTGGGCAGTCTCTTTAGATGAACATCTGGGCATGTGACAAAGCTGTGGCCAACTCACTGTGAAGGTATACTGTTTTGCCAAACCTACTTACTGAAAGGTAGAATTATATCATGGTTAGCAAAGTGTTACCATAACTATTTAACTTCATGCAACTGACTGAAGGTTAAGATTCTGAAATATATTAAACAGACTCTGGCACCAATTCCAACAACAGATACTCTGAGCTACACCTTTAAAGAAAAAAAAAATCTTCCAACAGTATCACTGCTTAAATGTATAATGCCCTTTAGGACAAAACGAGTGCTCAACTACAAGTACACATAAAAGTTAAAATCTTCTATCATCTTCATGTTCTAGAGCTCCTGACTTCTCATACTTTAAAATAAATAACTGTTCATTACCTCATTCTGAGGAGGTAGTTTTTTGAAGAGGTCACCTGATCCCTGCACTGTGTTTCCAACTAAAGCTAGATGCTGAGGTTTGCAAGAGGCTGGGAGGTGGATGTGCGGTAGGGACAGGTGAGATCTGAAGAGGGACAGACAGCAGCTCTGACAGTGCCTGACAAGACATCACGTGATAAAAGAAGTGGGACCGCACCAAGACTGAGGAGTATTTACAAGGTTTCTGGTTGACAGTGCTGAAGTCCTGAATTACATCTTTATGTAATTCCTTCTCCTGTACCAGCATAAATCTAGCATACAGTTTATATCAGATCATCTTTGAGGATGCCTCATTATGCCCTCCCAGACCTCACATATGGACTTAAGAGATGGGCTGTTCAGGAACCAGAATCTGACAGTTACACAGAATATTTGCTGAAGATGCATGTAAGTACAAATGACCACACTGGATACTCTAGTCACAAATTCCTTCTATAAACTACATTTTGAGGTTAATAATATCTCAGTGTCAAAAGTTTGGGTCCTGTAGCTTAATGGTGAAAAGGTCCATCAGGAATACTACATATTTAAAAACAATTCTATATAGTTGCTCTCAAACCTTTCCAAGACTTCACTCCTAACCCAAACAAAACAGACCTCAGGAAGCACTGCAACCACTTCATGGCCCGACAGCTCCAGCCTTACAAGACAGTGAAGCAGCCACATTCTGTCTATACAATTACTCATAAAGTGCTCTGCACAAACAAGGACTTCCTTGTATTTCCTTAGGAGCTCAACAAGATTATCTGCAGTCTAAGCATAAAAAAAAAAAGAAAAAACCCACAAAGGATACCTTTCTCATGTTTGTAAACAAGAAGAAAAACGTATCAGATAGAAAATAAGGAAGGCTTAAATATTTATTTCTACTTTTTATAATCTCTATTAAAAACATCTCGCAATCCCCTGAGCCTGGCTTCTGGGCACAGCTTCATTTAATATCAACTCCACTTTCCCTTTTCAAGTGAGATAGCAACCTACATTAAAATGAAAGTTAGAAGGGTCCCTTTGCATTCTGTCTAGACCACTCACATGCTAAGCTCCCTCCTTAAGCTTGCTGGGTCCCCTCTTCCAGCAAGGAGGTGGCCCTGCACCAAGGCATGCCTGGGAGGCTCTAACTCCTCAGCAGGACCTAAATGTACATTGACGGCCAAAGCCTAGCTCTTTCTAGCTAATCCTGGGTAAAGGAAACAAAGCCATGCTAAAAAGCATTTAAAAGGGTAAAAATGCCTTTCAAAGAGTGGCACATCATATGCAGAGGCTATTTTTCATATCAGCATGAATCATTTTCATCTCAGTTTCTAACATTTTTAAGGTACTCATCTAAGACTTAAAAATGCATTGCTGCTAACTGATTAATGGGGATTCATAAAATTTTCAATAGCCTTTCTTTGATGACAGATATTTGAGCAAAAATCATCTAGCTGTTTTGTATAGGCTTAAATATATAGTGGGATCGTTATAATTTGAAACTTGAAATAATTTAAAATTCCATTTTCTTTTAGATTCCATAGTATTTTTTTTTCAAGTTCTTGGCTATAGTGTAGTTGCTAAGTCATCTCTTTTAATTTGCATTTCTAAATTCAAGATTCAAGATTCCTGGATAAGAGAGGTACTGGCCATTAATATATCCAGTCACTTTCTTTGCTACTATGGTAATTTATTACCCTTAAAGCCAAGGGAAGCTATAACTCGGTTATACTTTTGATCTGTGCAAAGACAAGATTTAGGGTTCTATAAAAAAAAACCGATGACAGGCCTCACACCTTCCTGCAACTCCAATGTCCCTAACAGTTTTATTTCTATCTAGGGAACTCAGCTACCAAATTACCCAACCTTCTGAAGACCAGGCTTGGGAAAAAAGGAAGGAGAATGACTGGAGACACCACCATTTTTATTTTAGGTTGCATATTATAGATCAAAGACTAGAAAGAGGATGTAGGGTGTAGTGTAGACGTTAAGTTGGAAGAAACAATGGGATTGTTAGCAAAGATGTTAGTGTGGATCCAGCAAGTACCATTAATTTAAAAAGTATAAATAACTCATTATGCTAAGACTCCCCACAATTTTAGGTAAAGAAAAGGATAATAATCATTCTTTAAAAGTTGCTTACAATTAACAAAAATATAATTTTCAGGATATATATTCTGGTGGGAAGTATTCTTTTATTCCAATTAAACCTGAAAATTATTTTCTTTTATTAAAAATAAAAATAGACAAAAACTCAGAAATTAAAACCTGTACCTTACATTTAAATTACACTAATCTCTCACATTCAAAACTGTCAGTAAGCAGTTTTGTAGGCTTTTAATTAGATGCTGTCCATGGCATTTTGTGCCCTGGACAAGGTAGCCACATAAGTATTTGGTGACTGGAAGAGCTGAGAGGAAGCTATGGACTGTATTTTCCTGAGAATTTGCTACACTGTGGAGGAAGCAATCCCCCAACCCCCATCTCTATTGCTGGACCCAGTGAGAAAGAAGGCAATGTGTGCCAGCACTGTCCAGCCCGAGTGCTTAGGCAGAGCCCAGGGAGCCAGGCAACCCGAGGGGAGAGAGCTGGAGGTGAGGAAGAAGATGCAGCATCCCCCTTTCTCGGCCCCCAACACAGGCTCTCCTCACCTCTCACCCTCCACTGAAATTTAAAGAGCTTCACTGTGACGTTTGGTGAGGACTGAACAGGCGCTACACAAAGGGGATGCTGCATTTACTCCATCCCTCAGAAGTTAACGGTGGTGGATAGGGAAAGCACTCCACAACACATCCCAGAACAGGCAAGAACGATGCTTGGTGATTGAAATCGCCCCATCAGATGACCAGCCACAAACTGATCTGGTAGTTAGCAGGGCAAAGTTGACTGGCAGACTTTCCATAGCAGATTTCCCAAGCTGCAGCAGCAAATTCTTTCCATCATGCCTGACCACCAAAAGGGCAGAATTCAGGGTCTCTCCTCTTTCTTCCTGGGAATGGGCAGACTTGTGTGCACGTGACATTTGTGTTGAAGAAGAAACACGGGCAGCAGAGAATTCTGGTTCCTAAAACATTCTTCCCTCTTTTGTTGAATAAGAAATTCCACTCTGTTCCACACGAGCTTAGGCATTAAAAATTTTGTATCTTTTAGAAAAAGATGTGAGGAACAGAACTGTGTTTTGATGTTAACAAACTGTATGAACACAAGACATGAAATAAAGAGCAGATGCTGCCATGATGGAGTGGTTACTTGAAGGCTGCAAATTCTCCTGTGGAGGGAGGACAAGAGCTGATTTTAAAAAGTTATCTCCAAAGAATTTCAAGATAGAAAAGGCTCACTTCAATTTCACTGAAAGGTGACTAGTTAAAGATATTACAAACCTTGTAACACAGTCACTAGTTGAAACCTCAATTCATTGGACTCCACAAAAGAACACAAGTGTATGTGCATGCCATGTGAAGATCAGCTCAACTGTATCAAGAAAATAACAGCTGCAGGGAGTTTCACAGCTGGATGTCATGCTGCAGTTCAAGCCTCAAATTCATAGTGCAGGCAGGTGGGCCCCTCAGCACACAAAGTCTTCCTACCTTGCCTCCTCAACTGGGATTACAGGTTCTATGCTACCTTGCCTGGTCCTAAATAATTATTGCTAATGACTGGTAGACTGAATCTTAAGATTACATGTTGAGAAGGTCAGCAAGGTGGTCTTGACCATGCCATTCTGGGGCCTCCTCTTCCGCTTGCTGAGATTACAGGTCTACCATTTTTCTCAGCTCTCTAAACAAGTTTTAATAATTACGGTTTGCTTTCCTACTCTGCATACAGCTAATTGGACTGTAGACACTCTTTCCATCAAAGAGTCTTCTTAATGAGTAACTAACCAAGGCACCGTTGAGCTGAAAGACCAAAGAAGGAAGCTAAGCATAGTGGTTCATGCTTGCAGTCCTAGTGTTTGGCAGGCAGGCAGTGGTAAGAAAATCCAAAGTCCCAGGCCAGCCTGGGCTGCACAAGGAATTTGTTTTACAGATGAGCAACCTGGGGTTCAGAATGGTTAGGAAACTTGCCCAAAATCACACAACTTAGAAAAAAAAAATTAAAAAAGGTCTAGAACAGAACATTAGGGTATAATCCTTTATGAGAAAACTAGAACTCATGACAAAACAAATGAACAAAATAGCACCACTAACCCCCCCCTCCCAAAAAAAACCCATAGAGAAACTGATTTAATTCTAGTGCTTCCTATTTTTCTAGATCTACATGATCTACACACCTTACCTATCATATTTTAATATTCTTCCTTTTTTGCCATCCTGTGGCCAAATGTGGAAGGGGAAATCAATTATGCAATCTATGGGGGAATGCTTGGGTCTCTATGGTTGTACATGAGTTTCTGAGCAGCTTGAGAGAGTTTAGGAATGCCAATGCCGCTCATAAAGAAAGGAGAAGAGAGGAGGAAGACAGGCAGGGGGGATAGGCTGGGGTGTGTGTGAGTCAAATGAAGATGGTAGAGTACTGGCACGGCAGTGCCGAGAAGACAGTGAACGAGGAGAGGAACACGCTAGTAAGATAGGTGTGCGGGGATTACAGAAAGAGCTCCAGTAAAAAAATCCCTCCACATACTAGGTTTCATATGCTCCAAATATCTGGGTATTCTATGAGCCATGTCAATTTTGTAAAATTTTGTATCGTTGCTACATGCAATGATATGTGACAATAAACTCATCATCTTTATGTTAATGGAAGATTTAGAAATCATGATTTTGATGGTTTCTAATACATTACATTGTTTGATTTTTTTTTCTCATTTCCTTTTCCCATGTGGTGATCAAACACTATAGAAGCACTTGCCCATTCTATAAAGTCAGCTACCACTGAGCTGTATCACAGTCCTAGGGTTTCTGAGACAGGGCCTTTATGTAGCCCAGGCTTGCCTTCAAGTTGTGATCCTCCCGATTCCAATGTACTGGCTTTTTATATTTAGAATCATGAATCAGTATATAAAATTACGATGGCATTCTCAACGTACCCAAGTGAGGAACAAAAGACAAGTCATAATAATAAGCAGTTTCCTTATATGAAATACAAAAATGTAAGTAAGGAAAGTATTTCAGAAGAGTATCTGTGGTACTTACAAACTCAATTATCATTAAAGTTTTCCCAATTATCTGCTTATTGTTTTCAAAGGAGGATCATGCAAACATGATCTGTCTGTTGAATAATTATTTTTGCTTTGGGTTGTATTTAAGCATTATCACAAGTCTAAACTGAGTAACTGATTATCAGTAAGTTTTGGTTGCTAGGTGACTATGAATGAAGTAGAGATAGCAGGATATTTTAGAAGACCACATGATTCTACTTTTTTGCTTTTAGATTCTCTCCAAATCACTAGAAAATTCTATTCCATCATGGTTACATTATACTCATTTTCTATCCATAAAAACTGTAAACACTAGAAGGACTTCACACTGAAATGCAAGAAGAGAGTCAGACATTCTTTATGGGGGGGATCTTGTTGTACAAAGGGTATTAGGAAGAAAGTTATGAGACACAATGCTAAGTGACTGCTGTAACATACATAAAAAAGTAGGCATAATCTAATATAATAACTTAAAAAATTACTTGGTTGTTTGGCAACCAATTATCTAAAAGCAAATAGACACCCTAAAGATTCTCAGAATTTTGTAGTTTCTTTTGGGGAAGGGAGTGAGAATAAAGGGTAAGGCATTTGCAAAGACCTTTGACTTTTTTGCACATGTAAGACATCTTTAACATATAAATACCATCTAAGAAGAACCTTAATTTGTACTCCCCGGTAAAAATCCAAAGTTAAGTCATGTTACCTAGGTCAAATGTGCCAATGACTGATATTTTTGGTCACTCACACCCAAAATTTATTAAAAGAAATTATCTATTGCTTCAAGGAAATAAAGGACTTGTATACTTTCTAAACTGTAGTAAAAAGAAACAGCTACAGGAAAATGGGAAGAACAAACCCCAGGATTCTCTATCGAGTTTGTCTAGCTGACAGAGGCCAGCCTCCTGGGGACTCCCCACCCGTGAACATGGAGAGGGAGCCTCCCTTTCTCTGGATGTTCTACAAGGGACAGGTAATAAAAGCTGCACGAGCAACTGAGAGAGAAACCTAGAGTTTAACAACAGGGATGACCAAGTGAACAAAACAAAGTCAGAACAGGAAGTAAAGCCCCTGGAAGAGGCACTGAAAATGTTTAGCAGTGTTTGTGTATTTTAACCCCTTGACGTTGAAAATTCAATGTTAAGTATGATTTTAAGATTTGGAAAGCAATGCCTAAGTTTTTCAACACAAACATTCTTTGGCTCCCCTGTGTACAGCAGAGTTCCTAGTTAATTTAAATATAAGGGAAACTATTCATTTGTTTTGGTTGCTACCTTACTTTAATGTCTCCCTCATTTAGTTTGTTTCAATGGACTGGAAACGCACCATAGCCCCCTGCTTGGATGGGTGTTTTAGGAGACGCACAAGCATACAGACTAAAATCTTCTGTCTGGAAACCAGCCCGGTTCAGGGAGGGCTCTGACGCACTGCGGTGAATTTTCGGCAGTGAGCGGGCCAGCAGCTCAATGGAGGCGAGGATCTGTAAGGAAGAAGGAAGGCAGGGCGGGGGCGGGGCGGGCACAAAGAGAGGGCAAGAGATAAAAAGCAGAATAAAAATATCTTTAAGAGCTCATCGTACTTATAATGAGATTTTTACCTCAGACTTTTTGTTTTGTTTTTTTAAGACAGGGTTTCTCTGTGTAGCTTTGGAGCCTGTCCTGGAACTCGCTTTGTAGCCCAGGCCGGCCTTCAACTCACAGAGATCCCCCTGCCTCTGCTGGGATTAAAGGCGTGAACCACTACTGCCCAGCTTTTACCTGAGACTTTACATTGTTTTCAGTATAATCAATGAACAAAGAGAAACTGGTATTTTCCCATAAACATGAAAGTCAAAAGCTAGCACAGTAACACAAGTTTTATATGCACACATAGCTGAATAAGTCATTCAGTTTGTATTTTAGATCATTTGCCATCCTTGAAATGGTAAATACAAATTTAAAATTAATTACAAACCTGAAACTCTGGCTCTGGGGGATCCAATAACTTCCTCTGTCCTCCTCAGGCACTCTCACAAATGTTACACACACACACACACAAATTTTAGGAAAAAAAAAAAGATCTAAGCTAGGTGTGGTGGTATATACCTTTAATCCCAGCACTCGAAGCAGAGGCAGATGGATATCTTCAAGTTTCAGCCACCTCAGGCTACATATTGAGTACCAGGTCATGATACCCCGGGGTACCATGAAGTAAGAATCCATTATAGTATGTAGTTATAGTAAGAATATAATGTAAGCCAGGTGGTGGTGGTGCACTCCTTTACTCCCAGGACTCCAGAGGCATAGGCAGGCGGATCTCTGTGAGTTCGAGGCCAGCCTGGTCTACAGAGTAAGTTCCAGGACAGGCACCAAAACTACATAGAGAAACCCTGTCTCAAAAAACCAAAAATAAAAAAATTTTAAAAATCAATATATAATAAAACAATATATAAATATATAATATAAAGCCTAAAATAATAAAAATTAAAAAATAAGAAAAATCTAGCATGAACAGAAAACTTAGAATCTATTTATTTTACCATCAAGAATAACCCCAGGTCAAAACTGTCAGTAGAGTTTTTATAAGTAAATTGTCAGAGGCAACATAGTATAAGATACTGAAGCACACTGAGTATAAAACAAAGAATCCAAGTGTGTTAACTGTACAAAAACCGTTGGGGAAAAATGAAATCAGTACCACCGTTTTGTTCTTTTTCATTGTTTATAAACTCATAATGGTTATTTTCACAAACAGAAGCCTTTTAAAGGTTTTTTTTTGTTTGGTTTTCAAGACAGGGTTTCTCTGTGTACCTTTGCGCCTTTCCTGGAACTCATTTGGTAGCCAAGGCTGGCCTTGAACTCACAGAGATTTGCCTGCCTCTGCCTCCCGAGTGCTGGGATTAAAGGTATGCGCCACCACCACCCGGCATTTTTAAAGGCTTTTAACTATTTTAAAATATGTGAAAGGATTCAAAGATCAAAATGTTGAGAGCTAGTACTGGAGAGATGGTTCGGTTCTCAGAATCCACATGATAGCTCACAGCTATTACAGATTCCAGGGGCTCTGACTTTCTTCAAGTATACAAGTGGTGCATACATATCCATGTAAGCAAAACACCCATACACAAAATAAATGAAGACAGAATACCTCTTAAGAGTTTGAGAACTGCTAGACAAATGCAAAGTCCCCTACAGGGCTTGCATTAGGATCCCAAACAGAATTCTGCTCAGCCTTTGTAAAGTCATTGCCCTGTTTGCTCATCTGGCTGTGCACGGAAGAGCAACTCAGAATCCAAACTGTACCTTCACTCTCCTGCCCACATCACCCTAAAAATCGCCTTGTGAAGGTTAGTTAGTTGGTAGCCTGGGGTATCATGAAGGGTTTCTTACTTGGGGAAAGAGTGGTCGCTCGTCTCTTTTCTTTTTGAGGCACTCTGCCATTAATCTCTTCATGGCTTTTGGACAGTTACTCCGTACCTTACTGAGATCTGGAGATAGATAGCCTCGTCCCACCATAAAAATTATCTGAAGAGAAATAGGCAAATCATACACTCTTATTAATAAACAAATATATCAGCAATGAAAATTTAACAAACTGTATACTTACGGAATTTGTACATTATCCCTGTATAAGCTAAAATAAAAAAACAAAGCTAGTATCTGGTCTCCTAACCCATCACAGACTGTTGGGAACCCATACCAACAAGATGCAAGCTTGTTTCATGACCCCAAGCCTGTGGCAAAGTCCTTTGAATTTCTCCTGTGGTCCTTGGAAACAGGGGCTGTGTCTATCACAAATGTACCTTTTTTTTTTTTTTTTTAAATCATAGAGGCTGGAGAAATGGCTCAGTGGTTAAGAATACTTGCTGCTCTTGCAGAGGATGTAACTAAGTTCAGACCCAAGCACCCGGTGGCTCACAAACACCTGTGACTCTGGCTCCAGGGAACTCACTGCCTTCTTCTGGCCTCTATAGGAACTCACATGTATATGCATATACAGCAATAAAATAAAGCTTAAAACTTATTTGCCAGAGAACCACTTAGGTGTATGTGTAAAGAATTTTCCCTGTTGCACCTAACCTCTATTTTACGAAAGGCCTTTTTTTTTTTTTTTTACATTTACCAATATGGACTCTAGTACGTATTATTCCAGGCTACAAAATGTGGTGGCTCACGACCATCTATAATGAGATCTGGTACTCTCTTTTGTCCTGCAGACATACAGGCAGACAGGACACTGTGTACATAATAAATAAATAAATGAATCTTTAAAAAAAAGTTATATTCACCCACATATACATAAATTGAAGAGAAAATGAAAAACACCATGGTGTTCATGAACACACATACTTTTGGAGCTAGGAAGACAGCTCAGTTGGTAAAATGCTTGAGTAGCCACATTAAAAAGGCTGGGCATGGTGGCATGTACTTTTAATTCCCGTGATGTGGAGGGAGAGACAGGTGGATCTCTGGGACTCAGTGGCCAGCCAGTCTAGCTTAATCAGCTGGCTCCAGCCCAACAAGAGTGCCTCTTTCAACACACAAAGTGAACAGCATCTGAGTAATGATACCCAAGACTGCCTTTGGCCTCCACATGCCACCCCCGCCCCCTCATTTCTGTTAAGCAGGTGAGGCATGCTTGTAATCCCAGTACTGGAGAGCAGAGGCAAGAAGGTCAGGAGTGCAAGACCAGGCTGGGCTACACAGCCAGACCCCATGTCTAAAATGGAACAAATAACAAGCCAAAACTATGTACTTTCAATTTTTACCTTTTTTTCTTTTTCTTTCTTTTTTTTCTTTTCTTTTTTCTTTTTTTCTTTTTTGGTTTTTCGAGACAGGGTTTCTCTGTGTAGCTTTGTGCCTTTCCTAGAACTTGCTTTAGAGACCAGGCTGGTCTCAAACTCACAGAGATCAGCCTGCCTCTGCCTCCCGAGTGCTGGGATTAAAGGGGTGTGCCACCACTGCCCGGCCAATTTTTACCTTTTATGTGATAAAATTTATCAGTTATACATTAAAAACTATAACAATGGCAGAACCCAGCATTTTAAAATAACTCACCAGAGCTTAAAGTCTTAAGAAAAAAAATTTAGAACTCTCAATTTAACCTTACATTCATATTTTTTCTTGAAGATATATAATGCATAATAAAAAAGCCTTAAAAGCACAACAGTATGCTACATTAGGACAGAATTCCATGAGGGGTTAGAGCATACTACAAATAGCTTGAAGAGAAAAAAAGGAACCATGCCACTGTAGAGCTTTTCTATATTTAAACAGGGGCTAGTCTTTAGATTTTACTGGATACATTTCAGGGTTTCTCTGTGTAGTCCTGGCTGTCCTGGAACTCACTCTGCACACCAGGCTGGCCTTGAACTCACAGAGATCCAGCTGCCTCTGCATTCTGAGTGCTGGGATTAAAGGCGTGCGCCACCACCGCCCGGCTTAGAATCTCCATTTTAAAGCAGTCTTTTATGTGATTATTATGCAAACCACAGCATATAGCAGAAATACTCTTAATCATTGCTTACATGGGTAACTATCTTCTTCTAATGAACAATTTAATTGCCATTGCTGTACTCTTCACACGTACATCTACACACACTTTAAAATGTTGAAGCATCTAAGGTAATTTAAGTAAAGACAACTTATTCACTTTCTAGCATTAGTAAACTGAAATCAGTGGTACAAACTGTAATTCCCAATATTCTGTCGACGAAGGCAGGAAGATCTACATCTCAAGTTCGGCCAGGATTACAGAATACTATTCTGTTGAAAGATGAAGAGAGAGTGGGAGAAGGGATGGAAATAAAGAAAGAAAACCTAAGGGAATTTATTGTGAAAACACAGAGGAGCAAAGCTTTGTGAGCTGATACTGGCTGGCATCTTTTGGAAGGAAGAAACAGAGAATGAGAACTTAGGAAAGGAAGAAGTAAAAATTTACCCTTCTGGCTGGGTGGTGGCGGCGGTGGTGGCGCACGCCTTTAATCCCAGCACTCGGGGGCAGAGCCAGGCAGATCTCTGTGAGTTCGAGGCCAGCCTGGTCTACAGAGTAAGACCCAGGACAGGCACCAAAACTACACAGAGAAACCCTATCTTGAAAAACCAAAATAAAAATAAAAATTTACCTTTCTGCTGGAATTTTCATTAGAGAAAAGATACAACATGATGTAACAGCCATTTCCTACCCCCCTTTTTGTTGTAGGTGTGTGTGTGTGTGTGTGTGTGTGTGTGTGTGTGTGTGTGTACACGTGTGTATGCATGTGAGTGTGCTGGCCTGGATAAATGCTGAAGCCAGAAGTGGGTATCAGGATGTTTTCCTCAATCACTCCTCCACCCGTGCTTTGTTTTTGTGTTTTAAACAACATCTTAACAATTCTGGAAGAATTGGATACAAATATGTTCATAGCTGAACCCTTGCTCTGACAGTACAACTTGTGATACAATCAAAGGATAAAAGTATACCTGTGATCACAGCAAAGTTCATTTTTTCTTTTTTTAGAAGACAGGGCTGGCCTGGAACTCTAGACCAGCCTGACCTCAAACTTAAAGAGAGATCTGTCCACCTCTGCCACCTGAGTGCTGGGATTAAAAGCATACACTACCACAACAGGCTCCAGAGTTCATTCTTTTAGCTCTGCTATGACCAAGAAACAGGTATTACCTCAATTGTTATACTTCTAATTTCTAGTCATAAAATTGGGGATTTTACTCCATTGTAACATTTATGACCAACATTTCAAGCAAAAGCCTTACAATTGTCAAATGCACACAAACATTTTCTAAAGTTGATTACAAAGATCAAGAGCTCTATCTTTCATGTTTACCTCCATTTCCAGACTTCCTTCCTACAAAGAACCGAAGCCTTAAGCAAAACACTAAAATAACACCCAGAGATGATAAATATTTACCTGATCCCTGTTGTTGATGTTCGAATAAGGTAGCTGGCCAGTCATTAGTTCATACAGAACAATCCCAAATGCATATACATCTGACTGAAAGCTATATGGGTTTTTATCTTGCATTCTGATTACTTCTGGTGCCTGTTAGATAAGGAAAAAAAAATTCTAGTTTTATCCTTAAGTTCAGCTGAATAAAGACTGAAATACAAACTATGATAACTAGAGCAACACCTTATTTAAAGAAATCTTCTACTATGTAAGTCCCCTATTAATGGTCAAAGAAATAAAACCAACTAAGAAAAAGGGGGAAAAAAAAAACCTGCTTTATAAATTCTGAAAGGTGGCTCAAGCCAAATTTCCTTGATGCATTACTATGGTTTTATATAATTTTATCAGCAATCCTCTTTCTGAACAAACACCATTTCTCAACACTATCCTATCAGAGTTAGTCTCCACTTCCTCTTCTTGATTCACAAAGAAATACTAGATTTGCACTTACAAAAAACTTGGGAGTAGGCACAAGCAATTAATATCTTTCCAAGTTACATCATAAATGTGTGGTATAAAAAATGCTTTACTGGTTGGGCGGTGGTGGCGCACGCCTTTAATCCCAGCACTTGGGAGGCAGAGGCAGGTGGATCTCTGTGAGTTGGAGGCCAGCCTGGTCTACAGAGTGAGTTTTAGGACAGCCAAGGCTGTTACATTACACAGACAGAAACCCTGTCTTGAAAAACAAAATAAAACAAAAACTTTACTAACAAGAGTAACACACAACAGGGTGACTTACTGGAAAACTCTAGTTGTTGCTTCTAGGGCAAACAAAGACCAAATCATATTCACCAGATTTTAACGTAATTTAGTCACTATGCTGTACAACTCAGTTTCTTACTTATATTAATTATTAATATTAATAAAATAATTCATTTACATTAATGATAGGTGAAGAAGTAGTGGGTTTCTTCCTTCATCTTGCATCTCTTATACTGTTTTGTTAGAAAGGAACTGAAGAAGTGGTAAATGGTATTAATGAAACTTTGCAAAAAGAGCTGAAGGACAAAGTTCCTGGTCGCGGCAAGTAAGTATCTGCTGAGGAATAACAGTACTCTACTGTAGCAGCAAGTCAGAACTGTCTGGGGAGCCTGCTCAGTGCTGCCTACACTGAGTCCAACAGAGACCATCAGAACCTACAAGTAGGACCCACGCTTTACTATGCTTCAAAGTTCCACACGCGTCTGCTGTCGGCCCACGTGAAGGAACACTGAAGGCAGACCCATGGGACACCCCAAGAGTCAAAGGACTGGGTGGAGGGTTTTCTCTTATTTGTTTTGTCACACACTCTGTTGACAGCGGCTGTTTTAGTAACGTGGTAACAAAGTAGTCTTTCTGGCCGGGCAGAGTTTAGATCAGTTGAGAACTGTCTTTTAAAATCTACTTTTCTTTCACTGCTGGTAGATGATTTGATGAAAAGTTGAATGTCATCTATTTAGAAGAAATGTGTGATAATCTTCAATTTTTTTAATTTACAAAAATTTTTATATAAATTTCTCTCTTCTAAGATATAAATAAAAGTAGAAAAGACTACTGTAAATAATTCAGAGGACCACATAACCTGGTTTATGACCAATTATTATTTTAGGCTGTGAATATTCCACATACCCGAAAATTATTTACTTATTTATTTTGAGACAGGGTTTCACTATGTAGCTCTAGCTATGGAACTCACAGAGATCCATCTGCCTCTGCCTCTGGGATTAAAGGTGCATGCCACCACACCTAGCCTATTTAATTTTTATGTGTATGGGTGTTTTGCCTGTATATGTCTGTCTGTGCACTGTGGAGATCAGAAGAAGGCATCAGATGCCCTTGAATTGGAGTTTACAGACAGTTGTGAGTTGCCATGTGGGTGCTGAGAATTAAACTGAAGTCATCTGAAAGAACAGCCAGAAAGAGCTCTCAATGACTGAGCAATCTCTCCAGCTTATCCCATTTTTTCCTGAAGGCAGATACCAATTGGAAAGATTTATTAAACAATGAAGTACACTGCTGGCTAATCTTGTTCTTTTAAAATTCAGCATGGTAGAATAAAAGATGACCTCATTGATCCAGGGTTATCAACAAAAAAGTAATCAGAATTAAATATAAACAACTTTATAATATTCTACTAACTATATAAACTAAGGCTTTTGAAAAAGAACAAACCTAGAGAAGCATGTGAGTGATCTGTTTTAAATTTTTGCTTCTATAATTTCAGAAGCAAAAAGCCCCTTCCCCATCCTCTTGGGACACACTGCCTACCATCTTTGTTAGAAGTATGTGCCTTAAAGGTGCCTGAAAGCCAGAATACAACCATCAAATAGTCTCTTCTAATAAATTAAAACAGTTAAACATATATCAAGGAATTTTAAAAAGAAACTTAGCTAACTGTAATATGGAAGCTAAGAAAGGATCTTGTCATCGACTACTCTGACCTAACATTTCCAATGAGGAGACTCAAGGAAGGTTAGGAAACTCTGAAGTTAGTGGCCTGAGCACAGCTCTCCTGCCTCTTCCCCTCGCCACTTGTGGTATCTTCATCACTCATCCAAGACAGCACACTCGATTTAACCCTAGGCTCACTAGACATCATCCAAGAAAGCACACTCGATTTAACCCTAGGCTCACTACACAAACTCGGGCCACTACTTTGGAGAATCTGTTTCTTGGAGACTGCTACATACTGTTCTGGGAATTTAGGCAAATATGGCATCGAAAGCTCTCCTGATTTTTCTGTTTCTAATAAGTTGACCCAAAAATATTAGAGCAGATTAATTTACTTAAAGATTAAAACTACACAAAGATGTTTAGAACACCTGTATTCCACTTAGAGCATATATTTCAAAATTCTTTGGACTCAGGATTGCTTTTATTCAAATATTATCAAAGATCCTACAGAATGTTTGTCTGCAGGGACTACCTCTGTGAATATTTAAGATATTAAAACTCAACTGATGATTAAATTATTTACTAATTCACTTAAATATTAAATCAATTGTGAGATATTAGCAGAGAATACCTGCTTTCAATGAAAACTAACTATATTTTCAAAAACAAAGTTTAGTGACAGAAGAGCTACAACTCTCTCTCTCTCTCTCGTGTGTCTGGCTTAACAGCAGCTAGTTGGAATCTCCTATGTGCTCCTACATTCAATCAGCTGCAGTGTGTCATTTGGATTGTTGGACAGGAGGAAAAGATGGTTTCACAAAGGAAAGACCTTTGGAAAGGTCACAAAGAACCACTGTGGGTTCACAGCAGTGTTCCTTGAAATGACTCTTCAACAGCCTGCTGCAGTAACCGGGATCCCAACTGTTAGAACCTCTTTCTACAAAGCAGAAACAAGGAGAGACAGACCTCTGCAGACAGCACAAAGCTCACTAAAAATATCCCCGTCTTTTTCTTTTGTCTTTCCTCTTCCAACTGCCCCATAATTATAAAGTTCTTTCTAGTGTGAAGAAGGTCTATTTCCAATATAGGCTCAAATACAAGTGTGAAACAGCCTTTCTGTTAAGAATAGGTCTCTTAAGACATGTCTTAAACTGCAAACCTTAAAAAAAAAAAAAAAAAGAGCAGGGTATACAGACCATTTGAACATAAAGTTGTTGTTTTCTTTCTTTTTTTAAAATTTTTATTTTTAGACAGGGTCTCACCTAACTCTGGCTAGTCTGGAACTCACAGAGATCCACCTGCCTTTACCTCCTGAGCACTGGGACTAAAGGCACGCACCACCAAATCCTACAAAGTATTTTCAATAACATTTAAACATTTTATACCATATATGTATTATGTTTGAAATATATTGACACTAATTTTGCAATAATTTTTTTAAAGACAAGAAAAAAGTTAAAGACTACATAAAAATAAGAATATTGATTCTTTTGTTTTTGTTTTTATTTTTTGAGACAAAGTTTCACTAGGTAGTTTTGGCTATCCTGGAACTATGTACACCAGACTGGCCTCAAACTCACAGATACCAACTGCCTCTGCCTTCCGAGGGCTAGGATTAAAGGCATATGCCACTATGCCTGGCTTCTATACTGATTCTTGTGAATAGTGGGAACTGTAAAAATACTGTAGTTAAGACCTTCAGTGACTTTCTACTAACTAGTCACTAGTTTAGGATTAAAGAATGTGATCAATTGAGAAATAGCCTCAATTCTTACCATCCACAAGATAGATCCAGACAACTGTTCAAACTGATGGGACCCACTCCATCGAGATTTCACTGTAGCTAAACCAAAATCACCTATTTTTACCGTGAGGTCTTCATGAAGAAATATATCTGAAGTGTAGTAAGTAAAGGAAAAAAAAATAGATCTCATTTTCGTACTAGAGAAAGTGTTTTGATGATTTCAGGTAAAGGAGCTAGTTTCTTTAACTCTGTAGTAAGATTTTCTTTTTAAAATATAGTAATTCATATTTCCCCCTAAAGTCAACAAACATGTTTTAAACAATTAGTTCTCTTCGGCTTTTATGACCTGCTTTTAAGATTTCTTGGGTTAGAAATATGTGAGCATAAGGTTAAGGTGTTTTTTTTTGTTTGTTTGGTTTTTCGAGACAGGGTTTCTCTGTGTAGCTTTGCCCCTTTCCTGGAACTCACTCTGTAGACCAGGCTGGCCTCGAACTCACAGGGATCCGTCTGGCTCTGCCTCCCGAGTGCTGGGATTAAAGGCGTGCGCCACCACCACCCAGCTAAGGTACTTTTCTAAGCCTATGGGATATGTGGAAACTTTCTAATTTGAGTTGGTCCAGATATCCTTTAACACATCAGGGAAAGCTACACAGGTTCTTTATTAGAATAAGAATGATATCAGAAAGGATCTGTCTGGACTCAGAGAAAAAAAGAAATTGTTTTCTTCATGTCACTGTTACATAATTTTGAACCTTCAGTTTCATATCTCAGTTACTGCTCAGCAAGATTAGATGAATTAAAGCAGTAGCCATAAAATATTCACTTTCTAGGGCACATAAAATGAAAGCAAGCAAGATAAAAAGCTCTATTGTAATAAAGACTTTTCCTACAGGGCCCAGTCATACAGAAATGTGATCAGGTTGAATCCTGTTCTATTATACTCTCATGCAAATCGACTCATTTTCTTTACAGCATATTACACTTAGCATGGAACTGTTTTTACATAACATGAAGACAAAATGCAGAAGAAAAAGTCAGGATGCTTTCAGACTTCGCAGACCAGTTTCAGGAAGGATACTATTACTCTTGAGGTCTCTGTGGATGATTGACTTGGCGTGTAAGTAACTGAAAAACAAAACATCATTTAACCTGAGTAAGACTCTGAGTAGGACTCTGGCCTCAAAATCTACAGAACATATTTCGGGATGTAAAGACTTAGAATAATGATACAACTGAAATTGCTATATTGTGATAACCTCTTTACCTAATAATTGATGGTAAATTGAGGGTTATAGAAACATACCACTATTATATACAGCCCAAATCCTGTTGCATATGAGGACTCTGCTTTATCTTTTACTAGTTACAAATACAAACCTTTCACTCAGTCAAGCCTACTTATCCATGTCCTTCAGGTTTAATCCCATCTCTTTCAATGTTTCCCCTTCTGTACTTGTCCCCAACTCAGCACCATTCATTTCTCCACCTATTCATACTCTAAGATGAACATTCTTATTTTCTAACAAAGAACCCAATGGAAAGTGATCTTTCACTGTTCACTTATGTAGTAATTAATGCAACAGCTTGATCTTTGTTTTGCTTTGTTTTTCATGTGCCTATGCTTGCTTTCCATTTAGAATGCAAATTCCACTAGACTAGGAAAGTTTGGTAAAGACAATTAATTTTAAAGGAGGCATGATATATTTGTAAAACATTAATGCCAGTGAGGAAATTTTCTCATAATGACCACATCATATTGTTGTTGATGTTATTATTACTATTGCCTTTTAGAGATAGGGTCTCACTACGTAGCTCTGGCTATGCAGTCCTGGAACTCACTACATAGACCAGTCTGGCCTTGAACTCAGAGATCTGCTGCCTCTGCCTCCCGAGTGCTGAGACTAAAGGCGTGCGGTGCGCCATGATGCCCACCAACATATTATTTTAAAGTCAATGATAGGTCACCTATCCTTAGTTATCCTAAATTATCCTTAAAATCTACTTTAGTTTTAGATTTCATTTTTATTTATTTCCAATGCATAGAACAGGACCTGACAGGTGTGAAGCACTGAATACATGCCTGTCAAATCAACTACAATAGATGCAAGTTATCTGTTTTATTACCAGAGAAAACAGATATAAAGGACTTCTGAAACCTAACAGTGACCACATTAAGTCAGTTCTGACTTAAAATCAATATAAAATCAAAGTCGTACCATGAACACTATTAAAAACAGATTTATAAATAGTTCAGACTGTTTGCACCCCTTTTTTTGGTTTTTTTTTTTTTGTTTTTCGAGACAGGGTTTCTCTGTATAGCTTTGCGCCTTTCCTGGAACTCACTCTGTAGACCAGGCTGGCCTCGAACTCACAGAGATCAGCCTGGCTCTGCCTCCCGAGTGCTGGGATTAAAGGCGTGCGCCACCACCGCCCGGCTGTTTGTACCTTCTTATGTTTATTAAATGTCCTCATTTTCCCAGACAGACATCAAGATCTGTAACTATTTTTTGAACAAAAATTTCATTTTAAATTACTTTATCCAAAGTAACCCCTTTTCCTCCATTACTCTTTCACTTCATGCTATTTCCTTCACAACACTTATTACAAACTAAAATGATCTTGTCATGACTCTGGCTCTAGGCTTCTGCTATATCATTATCACTATTCTTATAGCAAAAGAAATGAAGAGGTCAGTTATAGATTTCATCTGCTTTAAACACTTAAAGGTTTATTTTCTTATTTATGTATATGTATGTATTTCTGTCTGCCAGCCACACCTGTGCAGGTGCCTGTGAGGGCTAAAAGAGGGTGCTGGACTCCCTGGCACTATACTTACAGGCAGTTATGAGCTGCCCAATGTGGGGTTTGGGAACTAAACCTGGGTTCTCTGGAGGAGCAGCAAAGTACTCTTAACTGCGATCTTGCTAGCCCTATTTTATAACTTTTGCAAAAGAGTAGAATAGAAGGCTGGAAGGAAAAGAAACTCTATTTGCCCAGCTAGAAAAATGGGGCGAGTATCACACTCAAAACCTACACCATACAATACTTCAATGTAATTACTGCACTAAGTAATTCTATACAAATTACCTCTAAAACATAGTTTACTAAGCTTGGACTAATTATAATGGAAGATGTCAATAAGTACATAGTTGGCTGGAAGTAAGGAAGGGAACCACACTAAATAACCTATACTCTGACATGATACAGAAGTGTATCAGTTATTTAGGATAATTACAGTGGATTTCCTTCCTACCTTCTAAAACATTTAATTTAGTGCTTGTGTATGTGTGCCCACCATTGTATGTATGGAGGTCAGAGGTCAGCTTATGGCATCAGTTCTCTTCTTCCACTATGTTGGTACTGAGCATTGAACTCAGGTGGTCAGGCTTGGCGGCACATGCCTTTACCCACTGAACAATCTTGGTGAAAACTTTCTACTTTTTTAATATGTTAGGAGAGCATTACAGGTGTGTGTGTGTGTGTGTGTGTGTGTGTGTGTGTGTGTGTGTGCGCGCGCGTGCGCGCTGTTTGCAGCACTAGGAAGGAACAAACATGCTATCATTTAAGTAAGTACCATACTCTCTTGACATGATTCTTTTGCCAGTTTCTTTGCTTGGCTAAAAGTGTGTGTTGACAGAATCTACTCATACAGCTGCAAAAGCACTTGATAAAATCTGTCTTTGTTCTACATCTTTCAAAATCTTACACAAGACTGACCTTTCCAACATTCTTTGAAGAGCATAAGATGATGCACCAAATTAATATGCTTCAGACTTGATCTGACCAACACAAACTAGGCTGAGATTCTCATCTTTATCTCCCTTGTGGTAGGCATAAACTTTATAATCAAGAGCCTATTAATTCTAGGAATCCTATAAGACTATATTAATTACAACCTACAATAATTTTTCTTGAATTGCTTTTATAAAATACTTCCTTGATCCCATATTTGTATATTCTCTTCTTCGTAGGTAGATAGGATTTTGTTTTTAGATATGGTTTAAATTTTTAACTTATTAGATTTCATTTTCAGTTAACATGGTGGTTCATGTCTCTGTAATCCCAGCACTTCAAAGGCTGAGGAAGTAAGATCACTGTAACTTCAAGGCCAACCCAGGCGCTGTTATGTGTGTGTGTGTGTGTACATATATATATTAGGTTCAGTCTGTGGTACAGTGTGAAAACAGTTTCAAAACACACAGCAGCAACAACAAAAACATCCAAAACAAATCTTAATCCAAAACAAATCCTACTCCCAAACCAAACAAATTTCACCTGAAGGTTTTTACTTATATTCTGAGACATGATTTTGCTTCCTAAACTGGCCTTGAACTTTTAAAACAATTCTCCTGCCTCATCTCTGGAGTGCTGAGATTACAGATGTGCACTATCATGCTAGGTGTTAAAAGTAAAGCTTTAAAGATCAGAATTCTAGTAACTTCTATATCAGCTCCTTTTTATTTTTATTTTTTTAATGGGTCTCACCCAGTAGCCTAGGCTGGCCAGGAACTTAGTATGTAGTTCTCAAACCCGTTGTGATTCTCCTGTCTCAATATTCTTAGTGCTGAGAATACAGGAATGAGTTGCCAGACTTGGCTCTCAGTTACTTTTGAAGGTTTTTTTTTAAATTAAAATTTATTTATTTATTTATTTAATTTATTTATTAATTATTAATTAATTATACGGTGTGCCTGTGTGTCAGAAGAGGGCACCAGATCTCACTATTGATGGTTGTGAGTCACCCTGTGGTTGCTGGGAATTGAACTCAGGACCTCTGGAAGAGCAGCCAGTGCTCTTAACCTCTGAGCCATCTCTCCAGTCCTCAGTTACTTTTAAGAAGGCTCATCCTAGGGGCTGAAGAGAGGGTTCAGTGGTTAAAAGCACTGGCTTATCTTTCAGAGGACTTGGATTTGATTCCCAGCACCCATATGGAGGCTCATAAGCATCTGTGGCTGTAGTTCCAGAGGATCCAACACCCTCTTCTGGCCCCTGTGGGCCACATGTATTACACTTATACATATACATGAAGACAAAGTACCTATACACACCAAATAATAAAAATAAAATGTAAATCCTTTTTTTCCTTTTTTTTTTTTTTTGGTTTTTCGAGACAGGGTTTCTCTGTGTAGCTTTGCGCCTTTCCTGGGACTCACTTGGTAGTCCAGGCTGGCCTCGAACTCACAGAGATCCGCCTGGCTCTGCCTCCCGAGTGCTGGGATTAAAGGCGTGCGCCACCACCGAAAATAAAATGTAAAAAGGCTCATTTTCAAAGAAATGAAGTCAGAAATCTTCTAACTTGCGATCCTCAGGTACACAGTCATCCATCCAGTTTTAACACCAATTAAATTTAGCTGCTTGTGTTTCATTTCTTTAAGAATACCATGAAAGACACCAATCAAATGCTTTCCAGAAATTAAAATATTAAAAATCACCTCGCTGACAAACCAGTTTAATCAATTACTCTATTTGGGAAAGGCCTTAGTGGCTCATCTAAGTTTGTTAGTTTCTTGTATTTTTTAATTATTACTAAAACTTCAGACCTGGCAAATAAGATAGCTCAACTTAAAGCGGTCTTTCCTGAACTGTGCATAATTCCACAAATGTCCCTCAGACTTCAAGCAGGAAAAGGAGAATCTCTCCTCTGACACCCTAGCTCTCTGTGGAGTTGGGCAGCTGTCTCAACCGACAGATGTGACAGTGGTGACATAATGTCAGGTTAGTCTTGTGTATAGGTGTTTTGCCTGCAAGGATGTCTGCACACCACATGCATGCCTGGTGTCTGAGGAAGCCAGAAGAGGGTTTCAGATACCCTGGACTGGAGTTAACAGCTGAATGTTGGTGCTTAGAACTAAACCTGAGTCCTTTGGAAGAACAGCCAGTGCTCTTAAGTGTTGAACCATCTCTCCAGTCCCTATGCTTTATTATTGAATTTAACAGTTTTTTATGTACCTTGGAGACTTTTTTTTAAAGATTTATTTTATTTATTTTTAAGATTTATTTATTACATATACAGTCTGCATATATTCCTGAACGACAGAAGAGGGCACCAGATCTCATTACAGATAGTTGTGAGCCACCATGTGGTTGCTGGGAATCGAACTCAGGACCTCTGGATGAGCTGTCAGTGCTCTTAACCTCTGAGCCATCTCTCCATCCACTTTGAAGACTTATCAGATATATTTTCAAACATTTTCTCCAAGACTGTAATTTGTCTTCATTTTCTTTTGTTCATCTATCTTCTTCTGCCATACTGAACAGAGGGTCTCACACAGGCTAGGTAGTGCCCTACTAATGAGTGATATATGCCCAGACATATTTTCATTTTCATAATAGTGTCTCTGGAGGAAAACTAATTTTTTTTGAAGATTTATTTATTTATTTATTATGTATAGAGTGTCCTGCTTGCATGTATCCCTTCAGGCCAGAAGAGGGCACCAGATCTCATTACAGATGGCTGTGAGCCACCATGTGGTTGCTGGGAACCGAACCCAGGACCTCTGGAAGAACAGCCAGTGCTCTTAACCTCTGAGCCATTTCTCCAGCCCCGAGGAAAATTAATTTTAAGTTTTGATGTACTTCAAGCCATTTCTTTCTTTCCTTTACCTCTGTGTTCTAAGAAATCACTGCTTATCTTTATACTACAAGGGTTTTCTCTGTTGTTACTTGAAATATTAGATTTTGTCTTTAACCTACTTCAAATAAATGTTTGTTTTGTGCCATCTAACAGATAATGGTTTAATTTTTCTATATGAATCTCTTCCGGTTATAGCAACATTTGTTGAAGAACTGTCTTCATGAATTGCATCAACACCTTGGTTAAAAAAAAAAAAAAAAATCAGTTCGAGGCCAGCCTGGTCTACAGAGGAAGATCCAGGAAAGGCGAAAAGCTACACAGAGAAACCCTGTCTTGAAAAACAAAAACAAAAACAAGAACAAGAACAACAACAAAAAATCAAATGAAAATCTGTATATTGGATCTATATCTAAGCTTCCTATTCCACAATGATTTATATATATACTTATACAAATACCACACTGTCTTGATTACTATAGTCTTACAGTAATATTTGAAATCTCCCACTAAAGTCCAATTTTGTTATTTTCCCCCCAAATTGTCTGTCTTCTTCCCCCCAAATCATCTGTTTTGTCACTTCCATCTTTTAAAATTCCTTCCTGAAACAGGGAATCAGGTAGCTCAGGCTGGCTTTGAACTCATTATATAACCACAGAAGACCTTGACCTACCCCGACTTCACCTCTGAAGGTCTGTGATTCTTTTTTTTTTTTTTTTTTTTTTTTGGTTTTTAGAGACAGGGTTTCTCGTAGCTTTGTGCCTTTCCTGGAACTCACTCTGTAGCCCAGCCTGGCCTCGAACTCACAGAGATCTGCCTGCCTCTGCCTCCGAGTGCTGGGATTAAAGGTGCGCCACCACCGCCCGACACAATCTAGCTTTTTTTTTTTTTTTAAGATTTATTTATTTATTATGTATACAGTATTCTGCTTGCACGTTTGCCTGCAAGCCAGAAGAGGGCACCAGATCTCATTATAGATGGTTGTGAGTCACCATGTGGTTGCTGAGAATTGAACTCAGGACCTCTGGAAAAAAAACAGCCAGTGCTCTTAACCTCTGAGCCATCTCTCTAGCCCCAACCCAATCTGTTTTAACAGGGCCAAATATGCTGCTGTGTTGAAACTAAATTGAGGTACTCAAGTGTGGAAGCTGGGAGATAGATAATTCAGGTATGCGGATGGGAGCTTGAATAGGAAGATGACCTAAATAAGTGACACGAAGTTATAAGGCTCTGGATATTCTTTAAAAATAGACACATTGAGTGCTGGGTGTGGTGGTACACACCCTGGTCTACAGAGTGAGTTCCAGCACAGCCAGGCCTATAAGGAGAAACCCTGTCTCATAACACAGTATCAAAAATCAGATACAATGTTGGTAACAGATTGGTTTGTGGTGGGAAAAAAAGGAAAGGACTCAAGGATCACTGTATAATGTCTGAGATAAGCAGCTGCAAGAACAGTGCTGAAGAACAGGCTAGAGAGATCGGCAGCTGAGTTTTAGATCTAGTAAACTCGAGATCTCATTAGACAATCAAGCGGACATGTTGAGCAGGCAGTTGATATAAGAGTCTTAAGTACAAATGAAATGAAATAGCTGGAGAGGTACAGAACTGATTTTAAATTTATTTTTTTTCCACACTGTAAAACTGAATACATATATCCAACACTTAAACAAATCCAAATATGGGCCGTGTGTGTTGTATTGCATGCCTTTAATCCCCATTCTAGTGAAGCAGAGAGGCAGGAGGAATTTGTAAGTTTGAGCCTATCTGGTCTACACAGTGAATTCCAAGCCAGCCAGGGCTACATAGTAAAACCCTATTTCAAAAAAGCAAAAACAAAACCCCAAATACCCAAATATGATATATACTTTAGTGGGTTGATGACAGAACAGGGGGAATAGTTACTTATACAAACTGGTATTGTTTGAATTACTTATGTAAATTTATACAACTCAGTTTGTTAAAAAATTATCTTAGCATCTCCTTTTCTGAACTATGCAATATAACAACAGACAAACTAATATTGAACCAGATAGCATGTTGTTGCTGTTTTGGGCAAGTTCTCACATATTACAAGCTGGTTTGGACTCTGAACTTCCTGCCTCCAGCTCCCAAGTGCTAGGGGTTACAGGCAATGTATGCTACTACAATCAGCAAAATTGTGTAATAGTTTTAAACTTCTTTTTTTTGTTTTTTTGAGACAAGGTTTCACTGTGGAGTTCTGGCACTTACTCTGTAGACCAGACTGGCCTTGAACTCACAGAGATCTGCCTGCCTTTGCCTCCCGAGTGCTGGGATTAAAGGCATGCGCCACCACTGCCTGGTAGTTTTAAACTTCTTTTGCTGAAGACAACTCAAATGAATTCTAACAAACTATATAACTCCTTGTGAATTTTAAATTAACATTTAAAGGTTAAAATAAATGAAAAGGGTATAATTTCCAATGTGCTACATTATCAACACTTAAACATTTTGATATTCAATGGTAATGATTTTTAGGCAGAACATTGCTTTGACTGGCCTGGAACATGCTATGTAGATTAGACAATCTTCCTGCCTGTCTCCCAAGTGTTGGGGTCATAGGCACATGCCACCCACCATGCCTGGCTACAAATTTTTTTAGAAAGCATCTTGTTTTTTGAGACAGGGTTTCTCTGTGTAGCTTTTGGAGCCTTTCCTGGAACTCACTCTGTAGACCAGGTTGGCCTCGAACTCACAGAGATTCACCTGGCTCTGCCTCCTGAGTGCTGGGATTAAAGGTGTGTGCCACCATCGCCCAGCAGAAAGCATCTTGTTTAATGTAAAAGTCTTTTTGTTTCTTAATCTCCCCTAGGAAACTAATAGATTATTCTCTTGGTGAGAGTGGTAACCTCTCCTTTCATGGATCTGTTTTTCCCAGTGCACCCCACCCTGGTATGTTTTGACCTTTCATTTCTATCAGACTTCTTTTCTAATGTCTGGTGATTGAGAGACAATTTGTCTTATTCAGACTAAATGGGAGACTAGTAAATTGTCTGATTCATTGTTTGTCAATTGTACAGTGACACTCTTTCCTCCTGGTCTGGTAAGATTTCCTAGAGAAGGCTGGACTTGTAGGAAGAAATCAGGTTTGGCTACTGATATCTGGGAATCAAAAAGAGAACAGGCAGAACACTTGTTCTAGGGATTGGCCCTAGGTCTAATTCCTAACACTGCCCCCTCCCCCGCAAAACTGTGTGCACTGGGCAGCACAGCTGACCATCATCTGGTAAGTTCCCAGCCACCCAGTCCCGCTGTTTTGGAAAGATGTCCAAGTCCTAGACACAGCAGAATTCCCCAGCCAGAGATGGGCATTTCCGAAAGTCCTTCTGCCAGTGGCACTGGCTAGGAGAGGGATTCACAAAATAGCTTTCCCAGTGCAGGAACTGACAATTTCTGAAACCAATCTCTGTATACTTTTGAAAGTTCTGTGACGTACACGTGATGCTTTTCATTGGCAATTAATGATTTAGTCTTTTTGCTTTCTCCTAAAGCCCATCATCAGTTCTCCACTTGCTTTCCAACTTTCAAAAGTGTGACTACTGTCTTCTTTCTCTGTCTGCCTTTTTAGTTTAGACTTCATGAAAATATTTCCTTACTGTAGTTTTAATGGGGTTGAAGAGACAAAAAAAAAAAAAATCTGTCACTTTAACCCAAAACCTACCTAGTAATTTTAATAAGAGTTTTTAATCTGTCAAAGACTTTATATTGGTACATTTGAGCAGATGCAAATTACCATCTCAATTGGAAGGGAAAAAAAAGAAATGGAAAAATGCACTGTGGTTTTTTTTTTTCATTAATTTTAAACTGGTAATAAAAAGTAAACTCTGGCCAAGTGGTGGTGACTCATACCTTTAATCCCAGCACTCGGGAGGCAGAGGCAGAGGGAGGTGGATCTCTGTGAGTTCGAGGCCAGCTTGGTCTACAAAGTGAGTTCCAGGACAGGCTCCAAAGCTACACAGAGAAACCCTGTCTCGAAAAACCAGAAAAAAAAAATTTTTTTTTTAAATACACTCTTTTAGATTTGAATAGATTAAACTTGCTTTGTTGAAAGACTGAGCTTGTTTTGCTAGTAGAGAAGTTAAGGATGTTATTGAATATCAGACCGAGTCTTGGAACTGTAAGAATGCCCTAGTTAAATGCTTTCTTTTATAAGGGTTGTCTCTTCACAGCAGTAGAACAGTGACTAAGACACTATGAGTAATAAAGCATTTTGGTTAGACACAGGCTTGTTGTAAGTTACTGCCTAGTTTTGAATGAGGGAAGGTGAAAAAGTTGAGGAATCAGATATGGTTTGGAGACCTGTCTTCATACTTATTTCCTGTAACTGATCTTGAGGGAAGAGTTGTAGGTGTTAAGACATATTCACTTTTACTCTTTTGTTCCAATTTTATGATGTAAAGGTTGCATAAGTGGTTATGGGAAAACTAGTCTGAAACCTTTTTTTTTTCTCTGAAATCTTAAGTTAAAGTAACTTTGCTAAATATGAGACCTAACAGGTTACTTATACAAATTATTTAAAAGCCTGTTTCTGCTGGCGGTGGTGGCGCATGTCTTTAATCCCAGCACTCTGGAGGCAGGGGTAGGCGGATCACTGTGAGTTTGAGGCCAGCCTGGTCTACAAAGCTAGTTCCAGGACAGCTAGGGATGTTACACAGAGAAACCCTGTCTAGAACCCCACCCCTCCAACAAAAAGCCCATACCTGTAAAGGGGAAATTAAAATATCTACTTTATAATATTTTAAAGACTAAATGACATACTAATACATGCACACAGAATCAATTTGCATACTAGTTAAGACATACTTTTAAACTATTCATCTATTCATAGATGAATTTATATTCATTCAAATTTATATTTTATTGTTTTCAGCTAAGTGCTTTTTTTGAGACAGTCTCTCTAGTTAGTTCTGGAACTCAAAGAGATCCTCCTGCCTCTGCCTCTCCAATGCTGGGATTAAAGGCATGTATCACCAAGCCTGGCCTCAGCTAATTACTTTTAAAATGTTATTTTTCTCTTTTTTGTTTTGTGCTAGGGATTGCCCCTAGGGTTGGTGCTTAAGTGCTCTACTACTAAACTATATCTGCAGCCCTAACTTTTACCTTCCAACTGTTTGATTCCACTTAAAGAGTTTTATGCAAAAATTCTTTTTGAGCCAGTTCTTTTTTTTTTTTTGAAACAGGGTTTCTCTGTGTTGCCCTGGCTGTCCTGAAACTCACTCTGTAGACCAGGTTGACCTTGAACTCACAGAGATCGCCTGCCTCTGCCTCTGCCTCTTGAGGGCTGGGATTAAAGGAGTGCACCAGTACATCTGGCCTCAGTTAATTTTAACCTATATAAATCTTACAACATGTATCTTTTGAGTTATAAAGCAAAATTCAGTAGACATTTATGTTTCAACTTGAAGTCCTCAACTGGGATCAGAATATAGATATTCATTTAAAACTTTAATAACTATTTTGCAGCAGAAAATACAGGCATGCAAGAGAAAATTATTTGAAAGCACAGATAATAGTCACATATTTTCCATTAACTAGTAATGGCTTTTTTTTTTTTTTTTTTGGAGGGGGGTCCTGCTTTTCTGTACTACTGTTCACATAAATCACTGAGTGCTAATCATCATTTGCAACTGTAAAGTTCTCATCAAATACTACACTCATTGTATACTTTAAAGGCTGAACTAGGGAAATATTATTATTAATTTTTTGTTCAAGACAGGTTTTCTCTGTGTACTTTTGGTGCCTGTCCTGGATCTTGCTCTGTAGCCCAGGCTGGCCTCGAACTCACAAGGATCCGCCTGGCTCTGCCTCCCGAGTGCTGGGATTAAAGGCGTGCACCACCATCGCCTGGCAAGAAATATTATTTTTTTAATAAGCTAGTACTAGTTATTAGTTAGTATCCTTGCACAGAAACTTAGAATGTATCCCACAAGAGGTATTATTAGGGCCTTTAAAGTATCCTTAAGTGGTTCTCAAAAAGTCATGTATGAAGGTTTAACAGAACTGAACTTACTCCATGCCCTGTGCAGTCTGCCGAGCAATATCTATAAGTTTGATCATCTCAAATTTGGTCTCAATGATGTGGAGATGGTGATACAGGCTGGAGCCCTCACACCACTGGGTAACAATAGCCAGCTGTGGCTTTGTTGAATAGCCCATGAAAAGTAGGATATTCACATGTCGTGTTTTCCTGTAAAAAAGAAATGTGACAATGAGTAACAATTCTTTAAAGAGAGCCCAATCAGTCTACCAATACTATGCTCTCAGTAAAAAGTACTAGAAACAACATAAGGTTAACCCGTAGTTATCTAGTCGAACCTACAACTCTATTCAGAAATATATTATTCAAATATATTGAGTAAGGAAGTAGAGGGTGCTTTTGTTTAAGTGGTTCTATTAGGACATATTAGGAAGTCTTCCTATGTGAAAGCAAAACTATTTTCCTCTAACCTCAACAACTAGCTTCCTTGTTCTGCTCTCTGCAATGTAAGAGGACCTATGTACCCTCTTGAATACAATAGCCTTCTCTGCATTGAAATCTTAGTTTTGCCAAGCATTTCTCTCACACAAAATTGTAACTCCAGAATCTTCCCTATAGAAGTCTTATCCCAGGACTAATACAATTTTAAATGTGTTTTGACACATTTAGAATTTTTAGAGTATTATTTTCCTAAATGGAACTATCATTATACACGATCAGACACTTTCTGTTTCCATTAATTCAGTCTAGGAATATGTCTTCTATAAACAGTACTAAATGATACTGCACATCAGGAAAACATTATCAACACAAACTGTACATAGACACATTGTTTCTCTACTTGAAGTGAGTTCACTGGAAAGCAGTAATCTACAAGCTCACCTGAGGACTCCTACTTCATTTTTGAAGGCCTGTAACTGTTGAGGTGTGGGTGCTGTCACATTCAACATTTTCACTGCCACATCGCCTGAAAGAAAATTGTTATTCCACAGTTTCAAATTATAAAATATGAAATATTGGGTGTTTTTGCTAATTGTCACAGTTTTATTTAACTACCTAATAATAAACTGTACTTTCCTTCTTCTTCCTGTTTTTTTTTAAAAGGTTTTTTGAGACAGAGTTTCTCTGTTTAACAGCTCTGGTCATCCTGGAACTTCTTCTGTAGATCAGGCTGACCTTGAACTCACCAAGATCAGCCTGCCTCTGAAAAGGCATGTGCCACTACTACCCCACACAAAGCAACTAACAGTGATACTCTTATACTACTATTTCAAAATATAAGCTAAAATATAGTCAACTTTTTTTTCTACTGGGAATTTCGTTTAGCCTATTAAGTACTCAGAGAATTTTTGTAATTATTTGACTATGCTAAATGAGGTATTATTTACTAAATGAATGCTGAAACTATGGACAACAGGTCCAATGGAGCTTAGCTTAAAATAAAAACTTGCAAATTTTTTCTCCAAAACTTATGGATTATTACAATGTTGACTGGAAAATTATTAAAAATTATAATCATACTTTAACTTTTTTTGGGGGGGTTATTTCGACACAGGGTTTCTCTGTGTAGCCTTGCCTGTTCTGGAAGTCTCTCTGTAGGCTGGCCTCAAACTCACAGAGATCCACCTGCCTCTACCTCCTGCTGGGATTAAACGCGTACGCCACCATGGCCAGGCTTAAAATGAACTCTCACACACCGCTAGCAGATGTGTACTGGTACAATCAATTGACAGCATTGATGGGAGATCTATAAAACTGTAAGCATGCATATGGTGTAGTTCTAGAATTCTCTCCCAGGCATATAGCCAGTAAAAAAAAGCATACATATGTTCTTCAAAAGGCATATACTAAAAATATACACTGTAGCATCATTCAGAATAGCACCAAACTGGAAACTATCCAAATGCTTATTATACAGCAGATGGGAGAAATCACGTTACAGTCACACAGTGGAATACTACTCAGAGATGAATGACAACATTGATGGACCTTACAATATTGAAAAAAAGGAGCCACACACAAAAAGATTACACATTATATCCTACTTAAGTCAAGATGTTAGTTATCTTTGCAAGGAGAGTGAATGAAGAGGGCACGTGGGGACCTTCTAGAAGGCTGTGTTATGCTTATTAATCACAAATGTATTCACTTGGTGAATTTCAATTATCTGAACACTTATAAATAATATAGGTATACATATACATAAAACCACTATCTATCTTTTTCTTAACTATCAAAGTAATATACTATTCATTCTATCAGCTATATCACTTAATACTGTTTACTACTTAAATGTTTCAGGAAAGCATAAATAAAAAATTCCTCATAATTATGGCACTCAGAAATAACCCTTGTCACGTATGTATATATATATACACATATATGTATCTATCCTAAGTTTATCTGTGTATGCAATATAAATACTTAATGAATGCATATGAAATGATAACCTTATGAGAATTCACATAGCATTTTTATAATGTTAATATTTTTATATAGATTTTTTTAAATAAAATATTCAAGTTTTTATGATTTTCCTCATGTATTACTCTACAAGTTAAATATAATAGAAAGTAAACGGTCTTCAGGTTTAAAGCAAGGAAGAATACCATTAAGTCTTTCTACAGAAAAGCTTGTTCCTTAAGCATAGCCATTCTTAATGTTTATTGTAAAAACCACCAAGACTTTCATAAGAATTTAAAATCTCAATATTATAATGAAGAAAACCCCATCCTGTTATGTGCAGGATACATCAACATTTACTACTCATTTGCCATGTTCCATGAAAAGCACTGGGCTGTATCGGAAGATCCTCACACCCATTCTCCAGAGTGTCATAATTTAAAGATATTTCTCTACTCAAGGAAATCTATGGTAAAGCTACAACAGTTATATACCAAAGCAGTATCTAGTTACATGCTTTACATAATCCCATGAGAAAAATAATTCAACTGATCCTAATCCCTGATGCAAGGCACTTTAAAGCACCCACACAAAATGTCCATGTAAACAGCAGTGCAGTACACCTTTTAAATAACATGACTCTACATGGCTTGACTAGACTTAAGGAAAATAAAATCCATCATTGCCACAGCTAAAAGGTGTGGTGGTATTTTACTTGTACTGAAATGTGATTTTAATTGTATGTTAATAAATAAAGTTGTCTGGGGGTCAGAGCTATTAGAGCCATAGCAAGTGCATGGCGGCGGTGGCGCACGCCTTTAAGGACCTGGAGGGCGGTACATTCAGGCAGTGACGAGGCAGTCACATGTTTGGGTTTACAACCAATGAGAAGGCAGAACAGCTAGACTATATAAAGACACACACAGGAAGTAGGTCCCCTTTTTTCGGAGAGCTCTCTTGGCTGAAGAGGATCCCTGAATCAGGAAGGGTGAGGCTCTTAGCTCTGACCTCTTGGCTTTCTTCTCTGAATCGGCTCTGTGTTTCTTATTTAATAAGACCGTTGGTTACATCTACATTTGGCGCCCAACGTGACAAGAATCCATTAAAAACCGCTTAACTTGGCTTGGCGGCAGGTCCGGTCTCCCGCCAGGGCGGCCGGCTCCCTAGCCCAGGCCCAGGCCGGCTTGGCCTCAGGCCAGACTAACTTTGAGCTACTTGCTTAAAGCCGGTGCTACAGACAATTCAGGCCTGCCCTGCCGAACAGGGCCCCTGCCTGTAAAGCCAACGCACGTGGTTGGAGCTTAAGGTAGCCAGAGCCAAGGCTTGACTAGGCTCAAGCGGGAACACGTGGCTGGATTCAAGTTCTTAGGCAGAACTTGTGGCTACGGTTCTTGCGTGTTCTCTCTCTCTCTCTCTCTGGATTCACACCTCGGACACTAGGAGGCTGTTTTGAAATTCCCTCGGATTGGTACTGTTCTACGAGGACTTGGTAAGTCACTTAACATATCGAATATTTTAAAGGAAACTATTTAAAAGAGAAATTTTTTTCCACATTTAAAAAAAAATGGGTTTTCTGTGTTCATTGGAAGAAAATTGGGCTTTGTTTGCAATTTTAGACAGTCTGACAATGGAACAGCTATATGAGAAGATTAATGTTGACCGAATTATGCATTTTATTACTATGTTTATTCTCATTTTACTATTTAAAAAGATAGTCAATTTAAGTGCCAGGATGACAGCTTTAGAAAAACTTGATAAACCTGTAAAAACTCAGACAGAAGAAACTAACAGTGAAGTTGCTTCAAGATTGGATCATAGGGTTACAGAAAGAAAGCCTGTTTTCACACAGTCACCCTTAGTTTGTCCAGTAACCATACAGCAGTTGCCTGATCAAATGACTACACAAAATATTTGGGCTCCAATTGAAATGTTAGATTTACGAAGGTTTAAGGAGGCAATAGTATCTTATGGCATGCATTCCCCATATGTAAAGCAAATGTTAAACTCTTGGTCAACATATAATAGGATTGTACCACAGGATTGGCGGGAGCTGGCACAAGCTGTTCTTGAACCCAGTCAAAGGCTTCAGTGGCTAACTTGGTTCAAGGATGAAGCTAAAAACATAGAAAAACAGTGGAGGGATAAAGGAATACAAGTCTGCCAGGATCAGCTTATTGGAGAAGGTCAATATGCTTCAGCACAAGCACAATGTTTATATGATGTCCAAACCCTAATTTTATGTCGAACAGCAGCCTTGAATGCATGGGACAGAGTTGAGGAACCAGGAAAAAAAACTGAGTCATTTACAAAGGTTGTACAAGACCCAAAAGAATCTTTCACAGATTTTTTACAAAGACTGGCTTCAGCAGTAAAGAGAATGGTCCCGGATTCAGAAGCTAGTAAGATAATAATTGAATCTTTGGCCTTTGAGAATGAGAATGCAGCATGCAAAACAATAATCAGGCCATTAAAGGCAAGATCTGCACCTTTGGAAGATTGGATTAGAGACACGGTTAATGTTGAAGCTCATGAGCATGATGATACGTGGGTAGGAGAAGCAATTTCAAAAGGTTTGAGGAATGTTAGATGTTTTGGATGTGGAAAGCAAGGACATTTGAAAAGGAACTGTAAACAGGTCATTCCTAGAAACAATGTTTCTTCAAGGAACAATGGCAACAGACTGCCCCTTCCTTCTGGAGTATGCAGAAGGTGTGGTAAGGGAAAACACTGGACCAACGAGTGTAGATCAACAAGGGACAGACAGGGTAATCCTTTGCCTCAGTCTTCGGGAAACTCCCAGAGGGGCCTCATGCAGGCCCCAATAGCAAATCCAGTTCAAACCTTTCCTGCAGTCATAGAGGAAACCCCAACTCAGAGCAATTAAATAACCAAATGCCTATTGGAATAAGTCATGCTGGTCAGGATGATGAAACAGAGAGAATAGAAAATTCAGGAGAAAACATAAAGAAAATTTTTTGGCAAACTTCTATTAATGAACAAAGACCAAAATTATCGATAAAAATAAATGGTGTTTTGTTGTCTGGTCTGGTAGACACAGGTGCGGACGTTACCATAATTGCACCAGAATTTTGGCACCCAACTTGGCCTCTTCAGGAGGTAAACATTCAACTGTTAGGAATTGGGACATTATCTCAGGTGAAACAGAGTGCAAGATGGCTCGAATGTATAGGTCCAGAAGGACAGAGAGCAAAATTAAAACCATATGTGGCTAACATAGCTATGAACCTGTGGGGTCGAGACTTGTTACAACAATGGAATACTCAGATTAACATCCCTCCAATCTCAGAAACAAATCATAAACTAGCACATGTTTCTGAGAGAAATATTAGAAGGCAATATTCTGAATGGTCACCAGGCATCCATATTATACAAGAACAGGGCACAACAACTGATGATCTTCCAAAGACATCAACAGCTCTACCTTTAAAATGGTTAACAGACAAGCCTGTATGGGTCCAGCAATGGCCTTTAACAACAGAGAAACTTCAGGCTTTAGAAGAGCTGGTGGAAGAACAGTTAAATGCTCAGCATATTGAAGAATCAACCAGCCCTTGGAATTCTCCTGTATTTGTTATTAAGAAGAAATCTGGTAAATGGAGAATGGTAACAGACCTTAGAGCAATTAACAAAGTAATTCAGCCAATGGGCTCTCTACAATCTGGAATTCCTTTGCCTACTCTGTTACCAAAAGGATGGCCTCTCATAGTTATTGATTTAAAAGACTGTTTCTTTTCAATACCCTTACAAGAAAAAGACAGAGAAAGATTTGTTTTCACAGTGCCTACTTATAATAATTCTCAACTGGTTAAAAGATTTCAATGGAGGGTACTCCCACAGGGAATGTTGAATAGCCCAACTTTGTGCCAATATTTTGTACAACAGCCATTGGAAGTGATACGTAAAAAATTTCCTAAATCTATAATTTATCATTATATGGATGATACTTTATTAGCTGACTCAAATGCAGATACTTTAGAAAGAATGTTTGAAGAAGTAAAGAAAATTTTGCCTTGCTGGGGATTACAAATTGCTCCTGAAAAGATTCAAAGAGGAGATTCTATTAATTATTTAGGATATAAAATAGAGCTACAAAAAATTAGACCCCAAAAGGTGCAAATTAGGAGAGATCGACTACAGACTCTTAATGACTTTCAAAGATTATTTGGAGATATTTCTCATTTACAAACTATTGTTGGGGTAAAAAATGATGAACTGCATAATTTGTTCAAAACCTTAGAAGGTGACAAGGACTTAAATAGTCCAAGAGAATTATCACCTGAAGCTGAGAAAGAATTGGCCTTGGTAGAAAAGAAAGTACATGAAGGGCACGTGGATCGTATTGATCCAAAGCTGGATTGCATTTTGGTTATTTTACCTTCTAGGCATTCTCCAACAGGAATATTAATGCAGAGGGAAGATATTATATTAGAATGGATATTTTTACCAAATAAACCAAATAAAAAATTAAAAACTTATGTGGAAAAAATCTCTGACTTGATTTGGAAAGGAAAATTGAGACTTCGTCAATTAGCAGGAATAGACCCAGCAGAAATTGTCGTACCTTTAACTAAGGAGGATATTGAAAAATTATGGACAGAAAGTGAACCTTAGCAAAGAGCTTGCAGTAATTTTTTGGGAGAAATTAACAGCAAATATCCCAAAAGCGATAGAATTGATCTTATAAAGAGAGCTGATTGGATCTTGCCTAGAATTGTACGGGAAAAACCCCTATCTGGAGTTCGTACATTTTATACACATGCCAACAAACAAGGAAAGGCAGGTTACAAATCAGAAAATTTAAGTAAAGTGGTTCAAAGTCCTTATAATTCAGTTCAAAAATCAGAATTGTATGCTATTCTGTTGGTATTAATGGATTTTTCAGAACCTCTCAACATAGTAACTGACTCTCAGTATGCTGAAAGAGTAGTATTACATATTGAGACTGCAGAATTTATCCCTGATGCTTCAGAATTAACTTCACTATTTATTCAATTACAAGATACAATCAGGAAAAGGAGTCATCCTTCATATATAACTCACATTCGATCCCATACTGGTCTGCCAGGCCCTCTAGCACAAGGCAATGATGAGACTGATAAATTATTGATAGGAAATGTGCTGGAGGCCTCAGAATTTCATAAAAAACATCATGTCAATAGTAAAGGTTTAAAAAAGGATTTTTCCATAACCTGGCAACAAGCCAAAGAAATAGTAAAGAAATGTCCTACTTGTTCCTTCTACAATCAAACGCCATTACCAGCTGGATGTAACCCAAAAGGTACTCAAAGGAATGAAATCTGGCAGATGGACATGTTTCACTTTGCAGAATTTGGAAAACTGAAATATGTACACCACACTATCGATACTTATTCAGGATTTCAGTGGGCAACTGCTTTGAGTTCTGAAAAAGTTGATTCTGTAATCACTCATTTGCTCGAAGTTATGGCCATCATGGGTATACCTGCACAAATCAAAACTGATAATGCTCCATCATATGTCTCTGTTAAAATGAAACAGTTTTTTGCTTATTACAATATAAAGCATATTACAGGCATACCACATAATCCTACAGGTCAAGCAATTGTAGAAAGATCAAACAGAACTCTAAAGGATATGCTAAATAAACAGAAAGGGGTAACAAAAACCCCCAGAAACAGACTGCATAATGCTCTATTAACTTTGAATTTTCTTAATGCCAATGAGAAAGGAACAACAGCTGCAGAGAGACATTGGATAATAGAAAAAACTACAGAATTAAATCAGCCTATATACTTTAAGGATGTGCTGACCTCAGAATGGAAACCAGGGTATGTGTTACGTTGGGGACGAGGTTTTGCTTTTGTTTCTACAGGAGAAGATAAGTTGTGGGTACCATCAAAATTGATAAAGGTTCGATTTGAACAAGAGAAACCTCTTAATTAGAGGAGGTGATAGTTCATCAACCAGCATGAACATCCAAATTAAACTAACTTACCAGTAACACATGTCTTTTCATTTAATCAGATAATAACTTGCCAAAAAGGAACATCCCCAAAATTAGTCTTGGGGAAAGGTTTTTGTTTTTGTCTTTTAGGAGAATGAAGGTTAAGGAATCTGAAGAACACTGGACAAATGAGACAACTGAAGAAAAGGGACAAATCATCTATCCCAGGAAACAGAGTGAAACGGCGTATGGGTATATATTATCTAAAAAATTTTATGTCTTCCTAAATGTTTGTTTCTGCTTTTCTCTAAAAATTTAACACTATTGGTCTTCTAAGAGTCCCAGTTCAATTAAAATTTAAAGCTGACTTTAGAGTTGGAGAATGGCTCTCTCCTTCTTTAAACTCAAGCATGTTGTTAAAAGGAAAATGCAAACCCCCTGTATCATGCCAGAATAAAAGAGCCATCTTCTGCTATGGGACAGGAGAAAAGCCAAATTAAGTAAGGGACTATTCTATTACTAATCTCAACTCTTTGATTCTATTCTGATTCTTTAAAACTTTTCTTAAAATATAAATTTCATATCAAAATTTACAAGATTAATATATATAGATATATAGTTATATATATATTTTAAACTTTGTTAAGATATGAATGGTCATATAGAGTACTAATTAATTCTAGAAAAAAGGCTTCAATTAGCTGCATATATATGTCTTTGTGTTCGAGTCTCTTATCAGTTTTCTGCAGGAAATCACGGCCAGGCCTAATATCAACTGAAGTCTCCAGGAAGAAGTTGGGGCCCCACAACAACACCAATTCCACGTGGACAATAATAATATCACTAAGCTCACAAACATCATCTACAGATCAGCTTTGAACTACAAGGTGCTCAGAGCAATTTTGAGATGACTAGCTGAGATGATCCAGTCTCAAAGACTACTTGAATAAGGACTTGAGATAAACCCTGAACTTTGGCATTATACACAGACTGGATAATGAAGGATATGGTTACCTTTCCTACAATTTGACAATTAACCTAAAATTTTTCTTTCAGGATAAAGATAATTTCGCCCATACCCAGCAGGAAGCAATTTTAAGAATACGACACCCACATTCCCAAAGAGGTGGTGTGGGGCGGGTGGTTTTTTGGTCTTTTTAATGGGTTTTGGGTCTGGGATAATTTTCATTGTTTAGGGGGTTGGTTACAAGTTGTTGTCAAGGGTTAGAAAAAAGGCTAAGCAAAGGAGATTAGATTTAAGGTTCTTGTTTAAAAAAAAAAGAGAGAAAGAAAGAAGAAGAAAAAGACAATTACTGGTTTTAAATACTTTACATTGGATTGGATTGTTTTATATTGTATACAAATTATATATATTGAAATTGATATTGTTAGAAAATGCTATATGTATATTTCTAATTGTACTTATACCGTTCATTTAACAATGCAATTTTCTGATCCTTGAATATTATTATTACCAACTATTAGGATATAAAGAAATGAAAGTTAGTAGTTAGACATTATAATAGAACTTGTAGTCATATTAGATATGTTTTAAAAATTGAGCAGATATATTTTAGACAGGTCATCTTCAAACCCTTCAGAGATCTACAGAATATGGCATTTAAAATGTTTTAATAACTTAGAAAATTTTTCTTTTTTGTTATGATTATGAGACATGTCAGCTCCTGGCAGTACCAATCTACTTCAGAGAAAATATGGGCATTGAAGAAACTGCATATGGAGTTAACTTTCATTGTGGCAAAAGTTAGCCACTGGACAACAAAGTATCCTCGAATCAACTGCTGACAAAATGGACAGACAGGACATGAAACAAAAAACTACTGATTCTTGCCAAAACAAGTATGGTTATGGCTTTATCAAAAGGCATCTTCGGAGGCCAGGACAATATGGCACCATCCCTGAAATGGCCTTCGCAATTCGGAAAAGGTACAGTGCCCTTTTCTTCGAAGGCAGCTGAATAGGCAGTGGGTCGATGGCTTCTGATGTGCAATGGAACAGCAGCTGAAACAGTTATTCTTGAAGAGTAACTAAGCTCACCTCTCAATAGTAAACTGGCATTTGACAGAGGGATGTGGAGAAGAACGGGATGCTGAGATGAAGCCATATATACACAGCCAAGAAGAATGGACAGCTGAATTAAAAAACCATCAACAATTTCCAGAATTTAAAATCCTGAATCATGACATGGCACTAGTGGAATTCAGGTGTTTCTGGTACATGGACTGCTCTCACCCAATGTGAGGTTGAACTGTTGACCTTGTGTACATCCTACTTCACAAATGAGTCTGTCAGATATGCTAAGCCTATAGGCTGAAGATGATGCCCCAGCATTGCGGAGAAACCTCAGGTGACTGTCCAGGCAGCTGGCTGTTTCTGTCAACTCACAAATTTTTTGTAAGTTTGCTTGCATGCACTTTCTGTTTTTATTTTTGTTAGCTAATATTATTTCCTTCTTGGGTCTCTGAGGGAGTTGAAGATTAGTTAGTTATAGTTGAAGGTTAGTTAGTTATGTATGTCTTTACTACATGTATGTCTTTACTACAGGCCAGAAGAGGGCACTGGGACACATTACAGATGGTTGTGAGCCACCATGTAGTTGCTGGGAATTAAACTCAGGACCTCTGCAAAAGCAGCCAGTGCTCTTAACCTCTGAGCCATCTCTCCAGCCCTTCTATAGATCTTTAACATGAAGGTATTATATATGCTGCTCCAAACAACTTAATATATGAGACACCTTTCCATATCACTGTAGCTCTATTATGTAATTTTGACTCTCATATAACTATATATGGATGTATCGATGTGTTAATCAAACCTTCTACTAGTGAGTGTTCAAGTCTACTTTAATTTTCCATCATTATCATACCTCTGGGGAGTATACGATCCCAGGTATCAACCTGTTCATTGCTGTCCAATTACTTGCTTAGGCTCAATGTACAGTCTTCTAAATTTTCATATTTCCACATTAGCAAGAGGGAAATAAGCAGGATTATAATTGCAATCTACATGTAATCAATTAAATTTTTTTTGTTGTTGTTCATTTGGAAGGAGAGTTGTGGTTTCTATCTTTTGAATTTGTAATCTTAGAAAACTAGTGAGGATGAACATGTTTTGTCATTTTGTCGTCCCCCCTCCCCCCAGGACCAAACCCAGAGCCTTAAAACTGAGTTAAATCCCCAACTCCGAGGCTGAACATTTTTTATGCTTACTTGTGACTTATAATATCCATAAAATTATCAAAAGGAATACTTCTAAAAGGAAAACAAACTTCCTTTTGGACTAGATAGCTTAATGACCTTCATCTTTACAAGTCTCTACTGTAAAGTACTGATAGCAACCTTGGTTACTGTGAAGCCAGTTTTTATGTTCCATTATTTTTGTTAGAAACCTTTGGAGGACTCTTGCATTTGATCGAACAGTTTAATGATACAAACAGTGATTATTTTGACTTCATATTTGTTTTTGAGACAGTCTCTTGTAGTACTCAAGTTGGTCTTGAACTTTCTCCATAGCTAAGGATGACCTTGAACTCCTAATGCTCAGGCTTCTACATCCTAAGTGCTAGGATATAGGTGTGTGTCATAATGCCTGGCCTGTCATCCCTCTACCCCACAGACAGGTTTCTCTGTGTAGTCCTGGCTGTCCTAGAACTAGCTCTGTAGACCAGGCTGGCTTGTGCCACCACACCCAGCTTTGGCTTCAATTTTTAAAACGAAAGTTTTTAAACGTATCTTACTTGTGTCAATGGAACCATATTACATACATACCATGCCACTTTCCCTTGTAGACAGTTCCAAATGATCCAGATCCAATTCTTTGTCCCACTGTAATCTGTCCATCAGGAATCTCCCAATCATCACTTGAATCTCGTCTACCAAGTGTTTTCTCAAAAAATACAGTGCAAAAGTCAAGTCAAGGCAAACAAAAGAGAAAAACCTTATTTCATGCTAAATATATTGCTGCCTGACAGGAAGTTAGGAAGAGAGCAAGGTCTTTCTAAGAAAAGAAGAAAGAAAACAATAGAATGCCACCATGTTGAGGAAGCAATAGTTACAATCATGACTCAAAATATAAAACTAATTTAAGATGAGTCAATATTAGAATGGAAAATTACTTAAAAACAGAAATAACTGGGGCTGGAAAGATATTTCACAAATTAGGAACAGTGGCTATTCTTCTAGAGGACCTGGGTTCAAGTCCCAGCACCCACATGGCAGCTCACAATCATCCATAACTCTAGTCCTAGGGGATCCACTGCACTCTTCTGGCTTCCTTCAGCACTGGGCATGTACATGTTGTCTTTATACATTCAGTCAAACACCCATATACAGAAAATAATAAAATACTAATTAAATAATTTAAAAATAAAATAATTTATGTGTAGAAATTGTTATTATTAAATAGATAGTTATTATTAAAATCAAAATAAAATGGCTTTTTAACTATTTGGAGGACTACAGAGGTTAGATAACAACTATATATTTGTGGCTAGTTTTGGCTTCAAATCCCTAAAAATTTAACTTAATATGTTAACTGTTGGTACTAGATTTCCTTACATATTTTAACTGATTTGGTCATCAAAAAAGAAAAAAAAATCAACATATCAATTGCTTTGGTAAGGTAAAAGTAGCAGAAAGTTAATTTTTAAATATGGAAGAATGTCATTTGGTAGTTATTGAATTCTGAACCAGCTTTTAGAACACATATGCTTACTCATGCTTTCTGAATACTTGTTAATGCCCGTTCTCCTTATTTTAGAAACAGAACATTGTTTTCCTTTCAAAACGACCTCTTAAAAATTTGATTAGGCCAGACAGTAGTGGCACACGCCTTTAATCCCAGCACTCGGGAGGCAGAGGCAGGCGGATCTCTGTGAATTCGAGGCCAGCCTGGACTACAGAGTGAGTTCCAGGAAAAGCACAAAGCTACACAGAGAAACCTTGTCTCAAAAAACAAAACAAAAAATTGATTAGAAATGGAAGCAAAAAAATCAGTTTTGTGTGAATATACTTTACACAAAAAAACCATCAACTCAAATGTATTTGACAAGAACTTTGTATCATACAGTCCTCTTATGTCTAAATGGTAAAATTATATTTGGCAGGCCGGGCGGTGGTGGCGCACACCTTTAATACCAGCACTCAGGAGGCAGAGCCAGGCAGATCTCTGTGAGTTCGAGGCCAGCCTGGGCTACAGAGTGAGTTCTAGGAAAGGCGCAAAGCTGCACAGAGAAACCCTGTCTCAAAAAACAAAACAAAAAAACAAAGAAAAAAATTATATTTGGCTACGATTATAAGAAAAACACACCACATAGCCTTACCATTCGATTTCTGTCTTCTGAGGATGATGATGATTTCCTTTCCCGCTGAGGTCCTGGAGATTTTTGTAAGGCTTTCACGTTAGTGAGTGAGCCAGGCAATGAGGCAGGTGGGGTGGCGGACAAACCTGTAGTTGACCCTAAATTAGAGGAAGGGGAAATTATCCTCATTAAGGAAGAGGAAGCATTAAGGAGGAGCAAGCATGTTCACTTAACAAGGCCACAAAGTGGGGAGATTTAGACTTTAAAATGCAGTGCATGTCTAAATATTAGCCTTTTACAAAGGGTAGGCCAAAAGAGGCATTATTTGCGATTAGTACTGAATTTCTTTTGGTTTTCTGGCCAATTTAATGACTATTAAGATTGATACTAATAAACAAGTCTAGAAAAACACAATCTTTACACCAAGGCACACTTTCTAAAATTTACTACCAAGTTCCTCTTCCTTTGATAAAAAATTAAAACATCACAACTAATGCACAGGCATTGTACCACACACCTTTAATCCTAGCACTTGGGAGGCAGAGCGGGGAGGTGGATCTCTGTGAGTTCGAGGTCAGCCTGGTCTACAGGGCAAGTTCCAGGACAGCCAGAGCCACATAATACATAGACCCTATCTCAAAAAACTAACAAAACCAAACCAAAAACCTAATAACAGAATCACTGCAGAACTCTAAAAAAACAAACTATTTTGTATTATTTCAATAGCCTCAATATTTTAAAAAAAACATGTAAACATTAAAACTGAAACATTTTAATGGCCTTACTGTTAAAATATTTCTTTTTTTTCTTTTTTTTTTTTTAAAGATTTATTTTATTTATTATGTATACAGTGTTCTGCCTGCATGTGTCTTTGCAGGCCAGAAGAGGGCACCAGATCTAAATGCAGGTGGTTGTGAGCCACTATGTGGTTGCTGGGAATTGAACTCACGACCTCTGGAAGAGCAGTCAGTGCTCTTAACCACTGAGCCATCTCTCCAGCCCGTTAAAATATTTCTTTCATATTAGCCCTAAATTTATATATGATCTCAAACTGTAGCTCTATTGTTTAAGAGATGGTGGGCAGTGTCAGTGGTCCCTGGAATTTTTTCTATTAAATATAGATTGTTACCTTTATTGCAAAGTAATATAAACAAAGCTAAGTAGGCTTTTTCTTTTTTTTCAATTAGTATTTTATTGGTTTTTTTTGTTTTATTTGTTTATAGGTGCTTTGACTGTCTGTGTACCATTTGTCCGTTTGGTGCTTGTGGAGGACAGAAGACAGCATTAGATACCTTTTGGTTGGGAGCTGCTATGTGGGTGCTGGGAATTGAACCTGAGTCCTCTGGAAGAACAGCCAGTGCTCTTAACCTCTGAACCATCTCTCTAGGACCTGGTTTTCTTTCTTTTTCTTTTATTATTTATTTATGTTTATTTTATGGGCAATGGTGTTTTATCTGCATGTGTATCTACGTGAAGGTGTTGGAACTCCTGGAGCTGGAGCTAAAGACAGTGGTGAGCTGCCATTGTGGGTGCTGGGAACTGAACCCTGGTCCCCTGGAAGAGCAGCTAGTGTTCTTAACTGCTGACCCATCATCTCTCCAGCCCTGCTAAATAGGCTTTCAAGACTTTCTGAAAAACTTAGTATTATTAAAATGAGCAAATAAGTGCTATGGAATCCCAGTTGTATTTCAAATATACAGCAATATTTTATAAGGCAAGTGAGCTGTGTAAGTAGGCTCAGTCAGCAGAAGCACATATGGTACATGGGACACAGGAGTTTAGAGCAATGACTCCACAGAGTACATGTATGGTGAACAGGCCTGAGATTTCCAGGTAGAACTTCCATACACAGCAGCAAAAATCTCCAAGAAATTATAAAATATACTACTCTCAAGGGTAAAAAAAGAGTCATGTTCTTTCAAACAGCAAGGATGCCAATGACAGTATTTAAGTGCTAAATCTGGACAGATGTTTTATAGTCATTATATACTATTATAGCACCATATGAAAGTTCTATGCTTGCATATGCAATTTTCTAAAAGAAATTTGGAATTTCTTTTAACTAGAGCACAATACATTTTATACAAACCACTGATAACTTCCAACATTATACAGCATTAACAATTTGCCTCATGCACAATTCTTTTTTATTGTATTACTTAGTTTAACTACATCACTGAGTACTGAATGACTTCCACTACACTGTGGAACAGCTAAGCTGATGGAAAATTCTAAAACACCATCATTATATTAATTATAGGTCACTAAGGATATCAAGGCAGTAAATATAATTGTAAAAAATACCCAAATTTTAATCTTAAAATTTAAAAGTTAATTTAACAATAAATAAATGACAGGCAAAATAGGAGACTATATTACTAACTTCCCTCACATGAGGGCGTTTTAACATATATAGATTCAGTTTTTCTGAATTCATGTTTATGGATTAATCAATACACATATAAGGGAAAAAATAAAGAACAAAAAATTACTTCTATGACAAAATCTCAAAAAACTGTCCAAAGTCTCATAAAAATCTCTTTGGCCTCAAACCTTCAGTGACTCTCCTCCTGCCTCTGCTTCTCAAGTGCTAAGGTTATAGATATGAGCCAATGTGCCCAGCATAAAAACCTTAATCAAAGTCATCATCTAATGAACTAAAGTAAAAGGAATCCTGCCCATGTCCCCAGAATTTAAGAAGTTATCAAGACCAAACAGAAATAAGACAACAATAAACAAGATGGAAATCCCAACTCAGAATTTTCTTGCTTTTAAAACTTTATAATGGACAGCATACAGAAAGCTTGCAGTAGTGAGGATGTGTGAAAAGCACATTCAGAGCATTCCAGCCAGGCCAAGCAGAAATTTAGTACTTAAAACTCTCACACTTACAAACACACGCTGTGAGGGTGAGGCACAAACAGAATCTGTAATTTATATTTAGTTTGCTTGGGTAAAAACAAGAAAGAAGAGCCCAACTACCTCTGAACACTGGGCCAGGCTCAAAATCAAACACTATTTCACTGGGGACAGAATGTAGGAGGGGGCTGGGAGTCCGGGATTGGTATTTCCGAAGACAGCGCATCAGCTGGTTCAAGGGGGCTGTTAGAAGAGAAAGAGAGGGGCAGGCAAACACAGGAAGACAGACACACAGAAGAAATGAAAGAAGTCATGGGGAATAAATTAGATGAACTGAAGCCTGCTTTACAAAATAATTCTGGACGGTTTTTAAAAATCTGCTTATATTTTCATAAAAACCCCAATGAATTTTTAAAAAGTGACTTATAACAAAGATAAGAAATGCCACTTGATTTTAGGTACTAAGCAGGCTGTTTACTACTAAGTTAACTGTGATGCTAACATGATGGAACATTTAAATGCTGGATGTATTGGGTAAAATTATCAGCAGCCACAGCTATTAAGACATGAAAGTCAAACTGGCAGCAACATTAATTGGCAGGCTCATGGAATAACAAACAACAAAAACTCTTGAATAACTATATGATACAGTTCATACTAAGTACATATTCATGCTTGCTATTTGATACCCTCACAGAAGTCCAGAACCATAACAATATATGGCTTATACAGTCTTCACTCAGTATAAAATACTGAGTCTGGGTTTGGACCTATTTTGAAGATACAGAAGGTCACAGTGAAGAACCCAGCATGGTGTGCAGCTAATATGGTCTTCCTTGTAAGACAGAAGGCAGCTGAGAAGGTTAATACAGAAGACCTCTTGTAAGAAAACTTCAAGACAGTCTCAAATGCCATCTCTTAGAAAATATATGGGGCACATTATTATAGAGGTTTCTTGGTTTTTTTTTTTTGAGAGTCTTGCTTTGTAGACTTAGGCTAGCCTCAAACTCATGTTCCTCCTGCCTCAGCTAGGATCACAGGTATAAGCTATCACACTTGGCTCAAAAAACAGTTTCTTAAATAATATTATCTTTGCTGGAGGGGAGGCTAGATGGAAATTCTATAAGAAATCTTAATGTAATTTCTCATGTGTATATTTTATTTACTATACCAATAAGAGAATAACTGAATTTTTCCATTATGGGTCATTCCATGAAATAAATGTACATTTCAAATAGATCTAGAAAGTTGATGAGAAATGCTTGATGAAGTCTGACAAACTGAGGAGATGTGGCAGGCAACCCCAAAGAGTGATTTAGAATGATTTAATCTGATTCTAAGCGCCTCTAAGTATTTGGTGGAGGCCAAAAGAAATTTAGGACTCCAGATTTGAAGGCAGGAGAAATTAAAAAGTGGATAAAATAATTAAGGATCTCTCCTTGGTAGTGTATTTTAAAATCATGGATGGTACATTTAAGACTTTCTTTTATGTCTTCTCATTTTCTCTACGTGTTATGACTAATTTTAAATTCTGTTAGCAGTAAATGATAACTACTATAAAAAACAAAACAAAAACTGATTTGGTTTTCTCTGCACATTTTTCTCTGTGTCTGTTTCATGAAAAAAAGCAACTATAAAGGAGACAAGCAGCAAAGCAATTGCATTTTTGCCTTTAAAAAAAAAAACACACACACACAAAAAACTAAAATCATTACTTACCTCCATCACTACGAAACCCCTGGTCTCTAATCAAATCCTACAAACAAATAGTAAAATACATTTATTCAAAGCACACAGTAAAAAAGTAGTAACAACAAATGAATTTTCCACTATGCATTAGCAGAAGGGTTAATTCAAAACACTACCTGTCTTATAATTATCTCATCAAACAAAGGCTATGAAGTTAGCTAGTGTACATGATAAATACTCAAGCCTGAAGCACTTGCCAACCTAGCCCTACGTGAAAGTATTATTAGTCCCGATCAAATGCTGAAATCCTTTTCAGGCCACTCAGTGGCTTCATCAATACTTAAAGAAAATTCTACTGGCACATATTAAGAGCCATAAAAATGTTCATACCCTTTGATCCTGTAATTCCACTTCTGGGAATTTTTCCTAAGGAAATAATTCAGAAGAAAAAATGATATGCACAAAGATGTTTAGTGCAGCATTATCCATCACACCATAAATCAGAAATAATTATTTTCCTATGATAGGCATTTTGACATAAGGTTATGGTGTATCAATTTAATGAGTTGTACGCAGTTACCAAAAACAATTATGAAACTTAAAACATGAAACATGTTTACATATAATAAAAAAATACAAAATAAAAGGTACACTGAATACTATCAGAAAAATGTGTATGATGTTTACATATAATAAAAAAATACAAAATAAAAAGTACACTGAATACTATCAGAAAAATGTGTATGTACAACATTAAAAATGAGGGGAGAGTTAAAACAGCTCAAATAAGAATTTTGTTTAAATTGGTCTCTATTTTTTAAAACACAGCTCTTACAACAATGTTGGTAGCAGGGGAAATTCCATCAGTAATGAAATTTGGATTCTAGTCCTAAGAACTTGGATTAGTTTACTCAAGTTTAACTTTAGTGTGAGAGACTGAATGGCCCCAAATGTCTCTAAAAAGGTCAGTTGCAAATAGGCACCACTTGCAAATAGGCTTACTGAGTAAAATGAAGAGTAAATTCTTTACTGGTCTATTTCTATCATGTTCAATGTACTATATAAAACCTTCAACACTGTCTACAGAATAATCAATAAATACTCACAATTTCAAACAATGACCTAGTTGTTGGGATCATCTGGCTACTATTATATAAAAATCTTGGTGGTTTGACTACCTTTCAGTGGTTTTGAGAGCTTACAAACACACTGTGAGATGTAGACACATGGAAAATAAACAGCTTAAGAAGCAAGGAGAGGTAGACCAGCTGACCGCTAATTTACTACCAATTACATGGTAGTGTTGACAAGGCTTTTAGTGACATACAAAACTAAAGACTTATATATAAAGACATACTGAGACTAAGATGATTTGATAGTCTCCAGATCCATGAAAATTGGCAAAAGAAATGACACTAGGAATTTGGCTTTGGTGAAGTAGCCGAAGAAATCTGAGTTGGGGTGGTGAGGAAAAGACTGGCATGTAGAAAAGCAAAGGGCTTTCTAGACAGAAGGGCCCATCGGTGAAAGGTTATTATTCTTTCCTGTTTACCTACACTAGCCCTGAAACTCCCTATAGCTATGGCCAAAGGTAGCTTTCTCCACTCTTAGGAACGACCACCATTCCTCACCTAAGCTCATACTTTTCAATCTCACGTGTGTTCTTAAAAGCTCCTTGTTGATCAATCTACTTGATCTAAGTTAACCAGGATATTCTAGTACTCTATAACTACTATTTTAACTGTTCTCCTCATTTCTTCTAGTCACTTGTCTCACATTCCTGATTCAGCATCCCAGAAGAAACAAACCACCCAAGAACATCTGGCAGTACCTTTGTTATCTGTGAACATCCGCAAAGTAGCATCAACTATGTCAATCAATCTCTCTCTCCCTTTCCTCTCTAGGGTATGATACAGCCCAGGCTGCTCTGGCCTCCAACTCCTGATTCTCTTGCCTTTACCTCCCAGTGCCAAGTAGTGTGTACCACAACGCACGACTGACTTAAATTCTTTTTATGTACTGTGGTTGTTTGAACAAGAATGGTCCCCACAGGCTCATAGGTTTGAATGCTTAAGTCACCAGGGATTGTAATTGTTTGAAAGGATTAGGCTGGAGTAGGTATGGCCTTGAGGTTTCAAAAACCAATGCCAGACCCAGTCTGTCTGTCCGTCTATTTCTCTCTGCCTGCAGATTACATGTAAAACTCTCAACTACTGCTCTAGAACCTGCCTGCATGCTACCACGCTCCCCACAATGATGATAATGAACTAAACCTCTGAAACTGTAAGTGAGCCTCTCCCAACCCCCAAATGCCTTCTTTTGTAAGAGTTGCTTTGGTCGGTGTCTCTGACTAAGACATGTACCACAAACCGCTTCCCCCACCCCGAATCCCAACATTTCAAGTGCTGAACATGGTGGTGTATGCCTTTAATTCTGGCACTCAGGAGGCAGAGGTAGACTGAACTCTGATTTTGAGACCAGACTAATTTACACAGAAGTTCCAGGCTAGCCAAGAATATATCTCAAACAAAATGAAGCAAAACAAGAAAAAAAAATTCAAATTAATACCAGCCCCAGGGTTAAGAAATTTATCCCATTTCATGCAGTGTGTAAAGAGATACATCTACCTTTAACTTATCATAGCTCCTGCAAGACATCATTTTCAAGTTCCACGAATTTTATCAAATATTCTCTACTGACTACCTCAACCTCTTTTCACTAGCTTCTTTCTCTCCAGTTGTAAGCTATGCTGGAATCTTAGTTAAAAACAACTGTTACTCAAGTTCTTTTGTCATTCCTATACAGCCAAGTTTCTCAAAACTGGCAGTCATTTCCTCTCCTGCTGCCTTCTGTTCTATTTGCCTTTGAAATCAAAACAACTCGAAAATTTCTATTTAGTTGCTGATTTGTTTGAGATATGATCTCTCACTGGCCTAGATCTTGCTACTGCAGACCAGGCTGGCCATGAACTCTCAAAATTTCCCTGCTCTGCCTCCCGAGTACTGGGATTAAGGTGAGCACCATGACACCTGGGCCCAAAGACTTAAAAATTAATGGTGCTGGGGGACTGAGTACAAGGCATACATACATACATGTTAGGCAAATGCTCTATCATTGAGCTGTGTGCCACAGCACCAATTAATTTTTAAAATTTGTGTGTGAGTGTGTGTGTGTGTGTGTGTGTGTGTGTGTGTGTGTGTGTGTGTATGCCAGAGTTTGTGTGGAAGTCAGAAGCCAACTTTCTGGAGTTAGTTCTCTCCCTCTACTGTGGGTTCTCGGTATCTGTTGTCAAAGCTTTTGTAAAAGGTCTTTCTTTTTTTTTTCTTTTAAGACAGGATTTCTTTGTGCAGCCTTGGATGTCCTGGAACTAGCTCTGTAGATCAGGTTGGCCACTAACTCACAGAAATCCATCTGAGTGCTGGGATGAAAGGCATGTGCCATCACCACCCAGTTTGTATGTAGCAGGTACTTTTATGAGCTGAAACATCTTGTCAGTCCCCTACACCCATGGTATTTAACTGTTAAAAACAAAACTCATTTTAGTCCTTATCTTACTTGAATCTTAATGGTAAGAGGCATCCTCTCTATCAGCAGGTTTTTTTTTTTTAAAGATTTATTTATTTTATGTATGGGTGTACACCTTTATGCCAGAAGCGGGTATCAGATCCCACTAGAGATGGTTGTGAGCCACCATGTGGTTGCTGGGAGTTGAATTCAGGACCCCTGGAGAAGCAGCCAGTGCTCTTAACTGCTTCCATCAGCATTTTTGAAGTGCATTTGCTTGGTCTCTGTAGTACACTTGCAAAGAGCTCATAAAGGTAACTGAGAAATGGTCTCTGCTACAATGTTAAGATTCACCAGGCTATGTTTTCTTTCTTTTTTTTATCTTCAGGTTTGTATTTTCTACTCTTCCCAATTTTATATACTCTTTGAGTAATGTAATTTATACTTATGGCTCTGATTAACAGACACACTGTCAAGTTATATCTCCATTTGAGGTCATAATATTCCCACAGATATCCTAAAGTCACTCTGGGTAAAATACAAAACTAATTTTTCTATAGGTTTCTATAAACCCTGTCCTGGTTTATAGCCAAGTATCTATATGCTAGAAAGTCAACTGTTGTCTTCTGCCTCTCTTCTTTACTGATATATAGTGGATAACTATAAGAAAAGAAAGTCAGGTTTAAATGACCTAAGTCCATTTCAGTCATTTATTAGCTATGTGATCATGGGTTGATTTCTTAGACTCTTATAAACTGAATATCCTTCAAAATGAGATAAAGATAATATATTTCTTATGAGCCTTGACCAGGAAAGCTTATTTAAAACACTTGGCATAGTACTTGACACATAGTAAGTACTCAGCCATTTCCATGACTTCTAAGAACCCTACCACCAGTCTCTACTCCCAAACCTAATACTCAAAGACATGAGGTAGAAAGCAAGTTCAAGACCACTTCGGGCTACAGAATGAGTTGTAGTCCCCCTCCCAATGTGTTTCAGAACTCCTACCACTATTTTAGAGTCATGTACGAAATCAGTCGGTGTTGACATTTCCTACTGTCTCCTTCCACCATTTGTCAGCCCTTTCCTGAACCCTGGACTCCTATGATAATAACTATTAATTCCTTCCATGTAAAGGCAACTCTACAACCTTGTATATACTATTTCCTTAACAAATACCTTTAAAAAAATAACCCTATATAGTGACCGTAATAAATCTCTAGCATTTACCTTCTATAGTATAGCTTCAAGGTCGTCCCTTTGCAGCTAAATATATTCTTACATCTAACGAGGTAGAGCTCATCACACCCTTTCTGTGAACTAACATTATATATTTTTGTGATTATTGCATGTCTGATTCATGCACTAAACTGTGACATCATAGAGGACAAAGATGGTGTGTTAAATCATCCTAAATCCCTAATTGCTGAGCCCAGAGTCAAAGGTAAATCTTTTTTTCTCAGATAATAAGTGACTGAGCTTAAATAAAAATTTTAAGTTACTGAAAGCTTTTAAACAAGGGAACGGATGATAAAAGTGTCATTAAAAACCATCCTGGTGCTCTCACCAGGATGGAAATGGATGAAGAAAAACTAATGGTAGGAACAAATGCAGGGAACTGTTCAAACGAAGGATGATGCAGTCAAATGGTGGTATTAATACGTCAGAACAGTGTGAGACATACATAAAGAGGAAAACGTGTTTTGTTACGGCAGTTACGAAAAGGATGAAAGACTAAGACATAAAGTGATTCTTCAAATAGCCAAGGCCAAGAAACCAGGAGGACAATCACAATCAGAAAAAAAGGAAAGCCGTAAAAAGAAAAAAAATTTCCAGATACATATGAAGATTATTGAACACACCAAGAACACGCCTAACCTACAAATACACTTTGACTCCTTATTTCTCAAGTTCCTATTCCCTATCTCCCTCTCCTACTTCTCACTTCCTGTGTATTCAGGTTTACATAGAGACAGGATGGCCTTAGTTAAAAATGGCACTAGGAAAAAGCCACGTAAGTGAACTTACTCTCCCCAAAATACAGGGGAAAAAAACATAATAAAAAGTAGGAAGAAAGTCTGATTTTAGAATCCTTTACTTGTGATTTATCTTGATAATTAAATTAAAATTTATAATAAAGTATTTCAGTTAATAAAATTTAAGTTATAGTTTTAACTATATGATTTAAAATATGAATGAAGAATTGCTTTTGTTGGTTATAATGCCAAACTCATGACAGAAAAATAAAAATTCTTAATGTCATTTTTATAACACAGTAATAATTGCACAAAAATCCTAGAGAGGACTTCATAAATTCACTGAAGGGCTTCTATTAATTCTTATATTCAAATCATTTTAACTTAAAAACAAAAAGCACACCTGAGTTGTTTAGTTCTAGTAGTGCTAGTACTTACATCAATATTGACAGGTTCGATTGTGTTTATATGTACGTTGGGAGCTGAGGAGGACCGGTCTCGCTGCCCAAACTGATTCCGATGGTCTTCATCTGCTGGGCGGAAGGGCTGTGGGATTGGAATGGATTTTGAAGGAGATGGACTGGTGAGGATTTGGGGCCTGGAAAAATCAAGTCACCGGAAAATAAGATTTGGAGCAATTGTATAGATAATAATACTTAAAATGAAAGTTACAAGATTTTTGTATTTAATACGATAATCTCTAAAGAACCAAAATTCCAATAGTAATGGCTATTACAAGCATTAGTTTAAAAAAATGTAACTACAACTAATACTGCCGAAGCTCTGCTCAAAAGCAGACCTTCCAGGGCCTATCAATGATAGAAGAACAATGATTCTGATCCAGAAAACTCCAGCAGAATCTATGAACAGCTAGAAATTACCTGTGGTTAATCAGCAGAAGCAGCTCTTGTCCTTTAAAATCATATATAGAAATAAAATGCTCCAGGTAGAGACTAGCTGAATAAAATACTCTTATGTTTCTTATATACTACTTCTCATAATCTGAAGTTACTCATGTGAAAAATTTTAGGAAGTACTTAGGAAGTTACAAATAGTGTTGAGAATATACCTATATATTTCAGGACCCCAAATACATAACTGCTGCTTAATGCCAGTGTTTTAATTAAAATTTCTACAATATCAAAAGATCATTTTCAAAATTTCGCAAGATAATATGGTATGATGCCAATTATTTTTCATATTCAAAATGTTTTTCATGTCTCATCATTAACACCAGAGACAAAATGATCATATAATATTAAACACTGAAGCAAATATTAAAATAAAAAATTTGAGATGTGTAGTTTGGAGGTGCACAGAGAAGCCAGAGACTGGTGTCAGGTGTCTTCTTTTCCACCTAATTTTTTGAGGCAAGGTCTTTTCATTGAACCCAGAATTTACAATTGGTTCGACTGGCTGGCCAGGAAACTCCAAAAATCTTCTTGTCTCTGTCTTCCGAGCACTGGGGTCATGGGTTCAGACAGCGCAGCCCAGCTCTCTAAGTGGGCACTGGAGCCCAAACTCACGTCCTCAAGCTTGCATGGCAAGCACTTCGGCTTCTGAGCAGCCTTCCCATCCTAAAATTATTTTGATTAAAATACTCTAATAGGCCACAGAGTGACCTATTTTTTTTCCATAGATAATAGAATCTATGATGGCTGGCCTAAAAGAGCCTGGCATGAAGCACACTAAAAATTTGAAACTAGAGTATATAGACTTATAAAGACTCTAGACCCCTCAGAAAAGATCCTCAGGAGTAGGGAAGTGATTACTACTTGGGAGAGGATACAGTGAGGCTCTGACTAAATTCAACCGGGTCATCATTTTACCCCATATTATAAAAACTAACCAGCTTTATTTGTTATTAGACTAGAAAAATAATGTTGAGATAACAAAAAGACAGTAAATAAGGGGACTTAGAAAAGAATGGTAAGAAAATATAAAAGGAGAGGCCAGTGAGATCACTCAGTGGATAAAAAGGTGCTTGCTCCTAAGTCTAATGATGTGGGTTTGATCCCTGGGACCTACACAGTGGAAGGAGACCTAATTCTCCAAAGCTGTCTTCTGACTTCCACACTCGTGCGTGCCTCAGAGCGTGTGCATGTGCACCCACACATACTAAATAAATACAATAAAAATTTTAAGAAAAAAGTAGGGCTGGAGGGATGGCTCAGAGGATACAAGCACAGGCTGTTCTTCCAGGTCATGAGTTCAATTCCCAGCAACCACATAGCTGCCTCACAACCATCTATAATGAGATCTGATGCCCTCTTCTGGCGTGGAGGCATACATGCAGACAGAAAACTGTATACATAATAAATATATAAATCTTAAAAAAAAAAGAAGTAATAGCAAAGGATAGAATGAAAATTTGAGGAGTAAAGGTTAAGGGTGGGGAAAAAAAGAATCTGAATAAAGCATGTCATCAGAATCTGGAGCACAAGGTCATAAGGATAAAGGAAAACACTTTAAGAGATTCATATTAACTACATGAGTGTTTAGAAATGAACAGCAAAAACATTATTCACTAAAAGAATGAGCATAAACCCAATTACAATTAACGGAATTGGATTTTGGGAAAGTTACCATGTTTCATCTGTATCCTTTATGTTTTCTGGCTATCAAGAAACTCTCAGTTTGTGTCAAAAGCTGTCCTTATTCTTGCTTTATAAAGCTAAACATGGCCTTTGCTAAGGAATTTTTGAACAGTTAAATGCTACTAGTTAATAAAGTATTATGAAGTACAAACTGATAAGCTACTTGTAGTCTTAGAACAATAGAACCCCTTAACTCAGGACTAAAAACCGGAAAACCCTGAATTAACCAGAACTCCATAGAATAGTATAATCAATATAAAATGTGACCTAGAACAGGTAGCCAGGCAATAAATCTTTCCTGAAATTTACTGAGTTAAGACTATGACAGAAATATGAACTGAATAACAAGCCAGAACTCTGGACAGTGATCCAGAAACAAGGAGAAACAAAACCCTGCATTTAATCTGGTAAAAGATGAGGCTTGTTACATAAAATCAATGTGATATACTAATACCATCTGGAGGGTGAAGGTGTGCCTTGGTTCAAAGTTAACTTGTCTAGCCTTGAAGGCAAGTATATGATAATTATGGAAAATATTTCATTACCATACTCCAATGTATTCAAATATGTACACAAAGTCTTAATTCAATGCTTAACAAAAGAAAATCTAATAATAATTTGGCTTCTCATGAATATCTTCCCAAAAAGAGTGTGGGCCCACCCACCACAAGTCTGGTTTAGGTAACAGGTATGTTCTCATTTAGTCTGTTTTGATTTTGTTTAATTTAAGCTAGTATATTCCCAACTCTCATCGTTTTCAGAAAACTGCATGCTGTGGCATCTTCCTTGGAGCAAGGTAATTGATAACATCTATGGAGGACTTGGCCAGCCTCTAGATGACTTTCTCCCAGTGGCATATCTTTTTACTGACCCTTCCACAATCCTTTTTAAAATTAAAAATAAACAGCCTTTTAATTCTAACACTCCTTAGAAAGTTACTGTAGCTAGAAGATTTCTTGTGTCCCGGCCTGCCGGTGATCAGGTCAAAGCTATCTTACCCGCCAGTCCCACAGCCGCTCGGACCCAAGTAAACACATAGAAGCTTATATTATTTACGAACTTATGGCCATTAGCTCAATCATATTACTGACTAGCTCTTACACCTAAATTAATCCATAATTCTTATTTATGTTTAGCCATGTGGCTTAGTACCTTTTCTCAGTTCTGCCTTGACATCTTGCTTCCTCTGTGTCTGGCTGGAGACTCCTGACTCAGCCTTCCTGTTCCCAACATTCTCCTCTCTGCTTATCCCGCCTATACTATACTTCCTGCCTGGCTACTGGCCAATCAGTGTTTTATTTATCAACCAATCAGAACACTACATTCACAGCATACAAAAAGACATCCCTAGCAAATTACTAATAGTTTAAGATTTCAGTTTTAGGCTAAACTATTTAAAATTTTTTGAAGCAAACAAAGTGACTGTTTCTGTTCACTGATATACAAAAAAGGAAGCAATTATCACTTACTTTGTATTCTACACTAGGCAATATATTAATTTTTCAAAATTTCTTGTTATACCCATACTTGTTTCGGGACCATTATAATTGTTGTCAGGACTAGTAACAAATGCAATATTGTAATACAGAACATAATTGACATGATGGCTATTCTTGACTGTCAACTTGACTACATCTGGAATTAACTAAAACGCAAGCATCTGGACACACCTATGTGGGATTGTTTTCTTAATTACACGCTTTGAAGTGGGAAGATCCACTTCTAATCTGGATCTTTGAGGTAGGAAGACCCACCTTTAATCCAGATCTTTTGATGTAGCTAGATCTACCTAGAATCTGGGCCGCACCATCTGCTGGCAGCCTATATACAAGGACACAGAAGAAGGAAGTCTGCTGCTTGCTCTTTGCCTGCTCCTGCTCTCATTAGCAAGTACATTTCTTCATGGGCATTAGCGACTACTTCAGGACTCGGGCACACAGTGAAGACCAACTGAGAAACCCAGACTGAACAACCACTGACTGTTGGACCTTCCATTAGTGGACAGTCATTGTTGGACTGGCTGGACCACAGCCTATAAGCCATTCTAATAAATTCATATAAAAATACACAAAATCTATAAACATATTTCTATCTAGATATAGATATGTAGACACACATACACACATACTCTAAGTTCATTTTATAAGTTCTGTTCCCCTAGAGAACCCTGACTAAATACAACTGGCTTCTATTACAAAGGTAATTTTACACACTGACATAAAAGCATTAGGAGATTAACTTGTAGAGAAGTTTGCACATTTTTCAAGACCAGAATCCATTTCACTCTAGTCAAGAAAAAAAATACATGTGGCAGAGGCAAATGTTTTCTCAGTTTTAAAACAGCATTCCTGTACTGGAAGACAAACTGTATTGTTACCATTATGACCCTTCAGAGAGGCCAAGCTCATTTCATTATGTTCTACAACTCTGCTCACAGAACTGGGACCTACCATTAGAAAAGCATCACAGGTCTATAGACTCTGTCAGGAGAAATTGCCATAGCCAAAGGATTAATTAAAATCACAACAACATTTTGATTCTATCATTTATAAAAACATACAACTAATAACAGAGCCAGAGATAACTGTTAACTATCTGACAAAACTACATAGTGGTTGCATTTCCTAGTGATATAAAAATATATTCACTATTTAAAATAAAACTTTTATTTTTAAAACTTATTATTATTGTGTGTGTGTTTGCAGGTGTGCACATCCCATGGAGCACACATGGAGGTAAGAATGTCTTTGGAGCAAGTTCTCTTCCTATTTTTGAGGCAAGGTCTCTTGTTACTGCTGTGCTGTATAGACTTCTGCTGATATTCTTGCTTCTATCTCCCATCCTGGTCTAGGAATGCTGGGATTACCACCACATTTGGCCTTTGTCAAATTTACATAGTCATGCTTTTATGGCAAGCACTTTACCTATTGAGGAGCTATCTCATCTCACACACATCCCCAATTCTGTGTGTGTGTGTGTGTGTGTGTGTGTGTGTGTGTGTGTGTGTGTGTGTGTATGGGGGTGGTGGTGCAGGGAGAGGTATACCCATGCCAGAACCCAAAGGAGGTCATCAGGTGGCCTTCTCTATTACTTTCCGCCTTATTTACAGAAGGGTCTCTCCTTGACCTGGAACTTGAACCCTTTCAACTAGACTGCAAGACAGCTAGTCACAGCAATGCTCCTGTTTCTACCCCTTTGCTGCTAGCCTCACAGGTGTGCATGGAAACATGCCTGGGCTGTTACGACGGTGCTAAGATCTGAACTCTGTTATTCATTCTTGCACAGCTTAGCTGCTGAGCCAACTTTCTAGCCTGCCTCCTTCCCTCTCTTTTAAAAATAGGGTCTCATGTGTCTTTGGCTGCCTAACACTTCCTGAGAATGATCTTGAACTTCTGATTCTCCTTCTTCTATCCTCAAGTACTGGGATTAGAGTTAACCAGCATGTCTAGTATATGTGATGCTGAGAATAAAATTCAAGGCTTTGTGCATGCTAGGCAAGCACTCTATTGACTGAGCTGCATACTTATCTTCCAATTTATTTTTGAGATAAGGTCTTGCTCTAGCCTAGGCTGACCTCAAATTCATGGCAATCCTCTTGTCTCAGCCTCCCAAGTACTGAGATTATAGAAATGAGCCACTACTCCTGGAAATAGAAATTTATTTTGTTAATTTTTTGTAACCCATGAGACCTTAGGAAGACTGGCTTCATAAAAATTGCAGACCTATTAAAAGTATCAACTTATAGTTATCATTCCTTCTGGTATAAGTCTATAAAGAAGTATGAGCCGGACAGGTGGCTGTGTGTGTAAATGCCTGTCCTAGCCTAAGCACCTCAGTTTGATCCCTGGTTTCACAGTGGAAGGAGAGAACTGACTCCAGAAAGCTGTCCCTTGACTTCTATACAAGGACCATGGCATTTCACACTTACACAAACACCTACATATCACCACTCACACAATACATAAATAGTTTTTTTAAGGTCCAAAGAAATAACGTACTGTGAAGAATAGGAGGAAGCAGGTAAAATTAAAACAAATACTTACGAATTGAACACTTCTGAAACATTCTAAGCCAGGATGCTATCTGGAAATGTCCTTTTTAAAAATTATATACTTCCAGACATGGCATAAATAATCTTGCCTCAATTACAATGAGAAAAGAGTAATAGACCTATGCAAAAAATATTTAAGAGCCAACTTAAAATATCGTCTCTTTTCTTACTATGAATATAATGCCTTGGAGATACTTTTACAGTAAATTCTTGCTTTTCCTCCTAAACTGATAGTATCTTACTACTTTTTTTTGTCCTTTAGGAATATCCTTCCTTTCTGCATATTGCTTTCCCTGCAGCTTAGGTCGTCTTCTTCACCCTATTTTTCCCTGTCTGTATTTCACTGTTAAGTGATTTTTCCCTTTAAAATAATTTTTATCACATTGGTAACTTGTTTGAAAACCTTTATTCTCCCATGTCATCATATTTCAAGTAAATACCAGCCTAAATGTCAAGATTCTTTACTACTTGGTCACACACATGGCATTTTTCCTCTTCCAGTTTTTATTTCTGCTTCAGCCTACTAAGTGCTGAGCTTCTAGAAGTGTGCATCCCATCAGGCTCACAAATGCTACTTCTGAATTTAGAAAAGCTTTCTGACTGGCGCTGAAACCTGCTTTCTTCTCTGGACCCTAATACTGGCTTTGATACCCTAAGTTCACTCAGCTTCTAGTATTTTTTTTTTTTTTTTTTTGGTTTTTCGAGACAGGGTTTCTCTGTGGAGCTTTGCGCCTTTCCTGGATCTCGCTCTGTAGACCAGGCTGGCCTCGAACTCTAGTAATTTTTTAAAGATAAGTTCAAATCTCATCTCCATTACACATTCTCAAGTACATTATATTTTCTTGCATTCTATAAATATAAAATATTTTATTTTATCACAAAGTTTAATAATACTCTATTATGATTTGTACTTTTAAAAAAATTGTCATCAACTTCTCTGTTAATTTTTTTTTTTTTTTTTTTTTTTTTTTTTTTTTTTTTTTTTGGTTTTTTTCGAGACAGGGTTTCTCTATGTAGCTTTGTGCCTTTCCTGGAACCCACTTGGTAGCCCAGGCTGGCCTCGAACTCACCTGGCTCTGCCTCCCAAGTGCTGGGATTAAAGGCATGCGCCACCACCGCCTGGCTCTGTTAATTTTTTTAAGTAGAAGTCATAACATTATTTGATAAAATGGTAAATAAAAGAGTGTAAAAATTTTATGTTGCAGGGTTGAGGATTTAGCTCAGTGGTAGAGCACTTGCAAGGCCCTGGGTTTGATCCTCAGCTCCAAAAACAAAACAAAACAAAAAATTTTATGTTGCTTTTTTTGACAGCTGATCTTAAAATATAGTCTACACCAGCTTTAATCCCAGTGATTGATTGATTGTGTGTGTTTTTGTTTTTTCAAGGTAATAACTTACTGTGTAGACCAGGCCAGCCTCCAACTCACAGAGATCTGCCTGCTTCTGCCTCACGAGTGCTGAGATTAAAGGTGTAACCACCATACCAGACTTTTTATCCCATTCTGTACAAATGCATGTGAATGCTTGAATGCTGTGATAAAATACATTATTGGGGGGAAAATATCCATAATTTAACAGCTCCAATGTTGGAAAGGTTTACAATTATCCAAAAGATCCACAGGAAGGCAGTGCAAATAGCATGTCATTAAACAGCAGGAATCAAATCATACCCAAGAGAGTCTGAGGGGGGTGCAGAAGGGGATCCAGATGTAAGGGCAGTCTCTGCTAAGGAGGCCTCCTCCTGTGGTACTGGGTGATGCTCAAAGAACTTGGAGACAAACAGCAAACTGTGAGGCAAAAACAAAACAAAACAAAACAAACCTAACTTGTGCAAAACCCAGAAGCTTCAATGCACGAGAACACAGAGGTAACGGAAAAATACGAGAAATCAAGTTCTACTTTTGCAAACAACTGTTAAAATTCAATTAAGTATATTTTTGTCTAAAGGTTTCTTTAGCAAATTACATTTTTTGTTTGTTTGTTTTGGTTTTTTTGAGACAGGGTTTCTCTGTGTAGCTTTGCGCCTTTCCTGAAACTCACTCTGTAGCCCAGGTTGGCCTCGAACTCACAGAGATCCACCTGCCTCTGCCTCCCGAGTGCTGGGATTAAAGGCGTGCGCCACCACCGCCTGGCAACAAATTACACTGTACTTTCAAGGGCAAGCTGAGATCTAAAACTAATTGTTCTTTTCAATCAATTTCTATATATTACAGGGGGAAAATCATGCTTTGTGGTTCAAAAACTAAAAGGAAAATATCTAGTGGTAAGTTAGAGTACCCTTTTTGTTTTTTTTTCTTTGACAGATTCACTGCGTAGCCCTGACTCATTGTGTAGACCAAGCTGGCCCCGAACTTACAGAGGCTTCTGCCTCCTAAGTAGCTGCTAAGTTGGATATATCATTATAATTTACTTAAAAGTCAAATTCCATTTCAGCAGCAACAAAAAGAATTACAGAAAAAGATTACAATAGAGTACATCTAGTCTATTAGAGATACTATAGAATAAAGAAAAAAGAAATATTAGAAAGAAATAAATTGTATATAATTATTCCTTTAAATAAAAGGAAAAGGGCCAAAGGTGAAACAGACAGACATGGGTGAGGTGAAGCGTGCGGAAAGAATACCAACATAATTAGTAAAATAGATCACAAAATCAGACTCACTGTTCTTAATTCAAACACTGTTCTATATCCATCTCCAAACCATATACAAGTGGTTTTCTAAGGAAGAGAGCATGAAATGTAAACTTTATGTGCAGTGGACTCAGTGTTCCTTTATCTGGGAGAGAAGAGCCACCTGCACTATGTGTTACTTCCCGATCAGACTTTAAATGTTCTGTAACAAGTGCATCGGGCGGAACATCCCTCACTGGCTTTCACAGTATACTAGTGTCACATTATGAAAATTTAACTATAAAGTAGTAGCAAAGAGGTTCTTTGTGGATTACTTACTCAAGCTGGTCATAATTAACACACATCAGTGGAACCTCTGTACTACAACGCTGGTGAAACTTATAACCACATGTTTGACAGCGGAAACCCTGGAAAAGCAGCTTTCGACAAAAGTCACAAAATGCTAAGGTGAAAAAAGTTTTCCGTACCTGCAAAGTGAAAAATCATAAAGGGTTTCAAATACTTGCAAGAATCCTTTTATAAACCAACACATTCACTCTCTTACTTAAAGTAACAATTTTTAAATATAATTATAGCATATAAAGTCACATACCAAATATAATATTAAAAACCAGGGGAGTTGAAATACTATTTCATCCTAATATCCAACTTAAAAACTCAGAAGTCAAGATGATACAACAAATACAAGAACTGAGCCTCCTGATGTGTTATCCAATCCCAAGAGGTCAACAAGCAACATTTAAAGAGACTCATGTATGAAATTCTCAAAAAAAATTTAAAAACTGATTTAAAAAGAATAACTGATTTCAAGCTTGACAACATTAAAAAGTAGAAAAAAAAAAAGAGGAAGAAAAACCCAAGGTATCATTTAATTAATGCATTAAGAGGCAAAGTAAGAAAAACAGTTGCCAGAGCTACCAGCACAAGAAACAAAGATACACTTATTTAAACTTTCATAGTTATCAAACAGAACAACAAGATGGAAGAGAGGAGAGAGGGTCATAATGCTTCAAATGAGCTAATCCTAATAAAATCAGCAACCAGCATATGATGTCTAAAGTTGATAAAGCAAGAAACTGTGGCTAAAAGATATTTAGTAATATAAAAACAATTACCCAAGAGCTTAAAATAGAAACTATTAAAAATTATCAGTGGCTTCATGAAATCAACACTGTAATTTTATTAAGGTGTAATGGGAATTATTTTATCTGACAACAGAATTATGAACTGAATTGTTTGCAACACAGGAGATACTATTGTTGAATTCAGCAACTTTTCAAGTTTAGCTCTGAAATTTCAATAGTAAGAAAGGAAACCTCTCCCCTTAAACTTTAACATATTCTTAAGACACCTCTGGAAGAATGTCTGATGAGGACTTATTTTTAGTCTATGCTTTCAGATGAACTTCTTCATATAACAAAATAAATAAATGTTCAAAAAACCTTGAAATAATTATCAGTGACTTTTAATGTACAACAGGTATCAAAGAAACAGCACTATACTAAGGGGATCTTTCTTCCCAAAGGGAGAAATTATATAAACTATTTATGTGCCATAGTAGGTAATAGGCAGAAAATTATGTAACAGAAAAGCTCTTAATGACTATTTCAGAATGTTGATAGTAAGGATGACTTCATTCTTGGTTGTGTATTTTCAATCATCTAGGTTTTCACTTTTAAAAAACCATAATCAGTAAGTAATAAATATAGTTTATTTTATATCATGATCCAGTATATACATAAACCTATGGCAGTAGTTACCTGAAACATAACTTAGAATTTTATATACTTTATTACATATAAGTGATACATCTATGATACATTTGATTTTAACACCAAATTACCTTCTCTCTGTTTAAATGGTTTTCGTGATAGAAGATGATCTTGAACTTTCCAATCAGCCTCTTGCTTCTGCCTCCCATGTACCAGGATTCCAGGTATGGAAAACCACATCTGCTCTGAAACTTTCTTTTTTGAGACAGGGCCTTACTATGTAGACCAGGCTGTCTCTGAATTCCCAGTGATCTGCCTGTCTCTGTCTCCCTGTGATAGGATTAAAGGTGTGTGCCACCATGCCCAGCTCAAAACTCTATTTTCAAAAAATATTTATTTAATGAACAGTTACTCAAAATTATAGAATGGCACATAATCCACTCTGGCCTTTCAAAAACCTTTATATAGTGAGGTCTGTTTTCTTTAGTCTCTCTATCACCTGAGAAAGCATGTGAAAAAAGTGAAAGTTGTTTCTAGCTTTCCTCCTTTTCCATTTGCCTGTGATTATACAGAAGTGAAAAACACCTCCTTTGATATTTATTTATAAAGTGAATAATTGCCAAAGTAAGCATCTTTAGTGATGCTGCCATTATTTCAGAAAACAAAGTACACAGACACACACACACACACACACACACACACACACACACACACACACACACAAAATCTGACCTTTTAGCCAACTACTCAAATCCTTACTCACTGATAGTTTGTTGTATCATGAATTCCTGAACAGCCTTCATTTGCCTACCTAGTGCGTTCTTCCTGCTGTTTATACATATTCAAACTATGTATATGTGGTTGGTTTTATATACACAATCATCGACACACATGTGGGGGTGGGGGGAGGAAGGGAAATAGAGAAGAGAGCAGAACCTCTGAAGGAGTAAAAATAAGTGGATATGCATTTGAGTATGAATTTTAAGAAAACCCTATGTCTGCAAAGATACTTTTATGAATAAAGGTAAACCTAAAAAGATCTATTATTTCTTCAGGGACATTGTTTATGCTCAGTCTAGAATCTAAGCATATCTAAAGATGGATGGTAAATGAGCGGTGATTAGGAGGCTGTTGCATGCTAGTAACAAGCTTAAGCTAGGTTTTACCAAACACAAAAAACAAAAGGAAAAGTCTCAAGGAGAGTTCAATACAAACGTGTGTGTCGAGATATAGGCAGTCTAACTTAGCACATAGTATTTTATAAATATAAAAATTTATATTTCTATAAATAGAGGAAAGGCGCCAAATTTCTATTTTTATAGGCTACTAGGCAATCAATACAAGAATAATGCTAGGTGTAACTAAAAAAAATTGACATTCACAAGTCCTACTGATGAGAAAATTAAAAATAAGGACCATCACACAGCATGAGCCTAGTTTTCCCTTAAGAAAGAAAGAATAGGATGTAATGAAGAGAAAACAAGTAAACTTTGGGCTGACCACCATGCATTTGTGTATACAGAAAACCATACAATTACCTACTCATCTATACAAATGCTGACTTCTAGGAAAATTTCACTTTACTAGATAGACTTTTACATCATACTAATTTTTTTTCCTTTTTTAATTACTTATTTTATTTTAATTTTATGTACATTGGTGTTTTGCCTGCATGTATATCTGTATAAGGGTGTCAGATCCCCTGGAACTGGAATTACAGACAGTTGTGAGCTACACGTGGGTGCTGGGAGTTGAACCTGGGTCCTCTGGAAGAGCAGCCAGTACTCTTAACCACTGAGACATTTCTCCAGCCCCTAATTTTTGTTCTTTTAAAGAGACATGTTACATGTTTATTAAGTTACAAAGAAAGAATAAATATTAAAATAAAATTTTTTAAACACAAGATTTTAAAGAACAGAACTTAGGTAAATTATTAATCACAAAATTACTTATCTCTATTTCATATTCCCTAAATTTAAAAACAGTCAAAAGAAACTGACCATTTTTTGACAGTTCAAATATGTAAAGATACATACAAAGTTGTGTGTTGTAAGTGGAACATTCTCCAGTACTTCTACATGCAACTCCTCTCCAGTAAGCCAGGAAATATCAGTGTCCCAGCCAATTGGTTTCTTCTCTCTGAAAAAAATGTAAGCAAAACCTTTCTTGATTTTTTTAAAAAAAGATTTATTTATTTTATGTATATGAGTGTTCTATCTTCATGCACAACTTTATGTCAGAAGAGGGCATCAGACCTCACTATAGATGGTTGTGTACCACCATGTGGTTGCTGGGAATTGAACTCAGGACCTCTGGAAGAGCAGCCAGTGCTCTTAACTGCTGAGCCATCTCTCCAGCCCTTTCTTGGTTACTGTAACCCAAAATATTTATAAACAGCATGCTGAAGACATAAACATGGTTATGGAGGAGCTAATAATAAGGAGGTTTGAATATCTGGTTTTCCATCATTAAAAATTTCTTTCTTTTTTTTTTTTTTTTAGATTTATTTATTGTGTATACAGTGTTCTGCCTGCACATATTCCTGCAGGCCAGAAGAGGGCGCCAGATCTCATTACAGATGGTTGTGAGCCACCATGTGGTTGCTGGGAATTGAACTCAGGACCTTCGGAAGAGCAGCCAGTGCTCTTAACCGCTGAGCCATCTCTCCAGCCCTAAAAATTTCTTAATTTTAGCCGGGAGGCAGTGGCGCATGCCTTTAATCCCAGCACTCAGGAGGTAGAGCCAGGTGGATATCTATGAGTTCAAGGCCAGCTCTGGTCTACAGAGCAAGATCCAGGACAGGCATAAAAGCTACACAGAGAAACTCTGTCTTGAAAAACAAAAAAACAAAACAAAACAAAACAAACAACCAAACAAAACCCCAAAAATCTTAAATTTTAAGTTTAATTCTAATAAGTGTATTACTCTTAGACAAAGAGCAGTGTAAATATATTCATTTTTAAGTCAGTTCCAGAAAAAAACGTACAGCAGTCAAACCCAGATTGTATCTGGGGTTTAAAAAACAAAGCTGGGCAGTGGTGGCGCACGCCTTTAATCCCAATACTAGGGAGGCAGAGGCAGGCGGATGTCTTTAAGCCTAGCCTACAGAGCGAGTTCCAGGACAGCCAAGAACAGCTAAGGCTATACAGAGAAAGCCTGTTTTGAAAAACTAAAACAAACAAACAAACAAACAAAAAAGCACCCCCAAAACACACAGGTATGGACTTATCTACCAATTCAGAGAAAAAGAGCATTCAAGGAACAACATGCCTCAAAATGTAGATTCAAAACATAAACATCTTGGAACAATATTATTTATGAAAAATACTTCAATATAAAAATGTTACTTTTGGTAGACTTTTTGTGGAACTATGAGCTTGTATTTAAAAAGGAGGACTATACAAAGGCACATTATCTAAACTAATCACATTCTCAAGCAGTGGTTCTCAACCTTCCTAATGCTGCAACCCTTTAATACAGTTCCTCTTGTGGTGGTGACCCCCAACCATAAATTATTTTCAATGCTACTTCGTAACTTTAATTTTGTTACTGTTATGAACTGTAATGTAAACATCTGTGTTTTCTGATGGTCTTAGGTGACCCTGTAAAAGGGCCGTTTAGACTCTCTGAAGGGATTGCGACCCACAGGTTGAGAAGCACTGTTCTAATGGTTCACCAATTACAAAAATTATAAACTCTAATAAAGGCATTTATTTGCCACAGGAATAAACAGTATAACCACATAAATTACCAACAGCCTTCAAGATTTCTTCAAGAGTAGTATTAGCACATTTTTTTAAGTTGATGTTCTAAATCTTTTGGTAAAAAATATTTCCTTTCTTCCTTCCATCCATCCTCCCTCCCTCCTTCCTTCCTTCTTTCCTTCCTATTGTGTAGGAGCATTTTGCCTGCGTGCCTGAGGAGACCACAAGGTTTTAGATTCCTTGGAACCGGAGTTACAGATGGCTGTGAGCTGTCATGTGGGTGCTGAAAACTGAACCCAGGTCCTTTGGAAGAACAGCCAGTGCTCTCACTGAGCCATCTCTCCAGTCTCTGAGGTTGATTTTCAATTCCCTAAATTTGGATAAAGACTACAAAACAAACTCAAAGCTTTATGTCTCATTTCTTTTCAAAGAAAATCACACAACACATACAAACCATACCCATCCTGAATTCTGTAAACAGCACAGCATTCTGGGATAAGACCTCTCATCATCAGCGCTTTCTTTAGACTGTCTCGGACTGTAACGCCACATCTTGCGGGTACCTATGACATAAATATGCATAAAAGGCAATGGGAAGGTTTTCTTTCAAATAATTTCATAAAACTCAGTCATTTACCTTATAACATCTTTAAAATATTGCATGGATTCCTTGAGTCAAATACAATATCATGTCTATAATTTACTTATTTTTTTTAAAAGAGTTATTTATTTATTATGTATACAGTGTTCTGTTTGCATGTATCCCTGCAGGCCAGAAGAGGGAGCCAGATCTCATTACAGATGGTTGTGAGCTACCATATGGGTGCTGGGAATTGAACTCAGGACCTCTGGAAGAACAGCCAGTGAGTGTTCTTAACCTCTGAGCCATCTCTCCAGCCCCCTATAATTTACTTATTAGTCAAAGGAAATTATATCAAGTAACTATTATTTTACCAACTTAAAGAAAAATTAAGGCTGGGTGTGGTGGTGCATGACTTTAATCCTAGCTCTTGGGAGCCAGAGTCAGCAGGATTTCTGTGAGTTCAAGGCCAGCCTGGTCTACATAGCAAGCTTCAGGGCAATCAGGACTACAGACTGTCTGGAGAAAAAAAAAAAAAAGAATGGTATTTTATAAAAATTACATATTCATATATATGAACAGAAAATATAACAGTATTTTCTACACTATATACACCAATACAAAGGTCCCACCACTGACAACATTTAGAGGTCAACACTCAAAGTAAAATAAAAATTTTTGTTGTTGTTTTTGAGACAGTGATTGTTGTAGCCCAGGGTAGTCTAAAGTTCTAGATCTTCCTATGTCAGCCTCTCAACTGCATAAGCACAGGTGGATGCTACCATATCGAGCTGTAAAATTTTGACCAAATGTGAAAGCTGTATAAGTCTTCAGTTATATTAATGATCATTAAGAGATGCCTTACTACTCTAAATAAAGCAGAAGAAAATATGTGCTAGGATATATGCGGAGGCTGAAGAGGTACCTCAGTGGGTAACGTTTTTGTTGCTCAAGCATGAAGACCTACGTTTGGGTTTTTAGTACCCACTAAAAAGCTGAATGTGGCAGTGTACATCTTTAATTCCAGTGTAGACTCTGGGGAAGGGGTGTCACTGGCTAGCCAATCTAGGGGAGTAAGTTCTAGGTTCACAGAGAGACCGTCTCAAAACAAACAAACAAAAAAACAACAAAAACCAGTAATAAAGACACCTCCCATTGATCTTTGGTCTCTACAAGCTCATGCACTCACAGGCATATAAACATGCATATACACCACCATCACTCACCCACCCAGAGACAGACAGACAGACAGACAAGGGTTGTCAGGAAGGCAGGCAGGCACACACAGACAGACACTGATCTGATTGATACTTGATGTTTAGTTCTCTAGTGTCTCTATCTGGACACTTGCCCTTCTCTAGAATCTCATATTACTATTGAGGCTATCAATAACTTTTTCTGGCAACAGATGGTGTACATGTGCTAATTAGGTGCTAATCCCTTATGATATTAACAGGTCCAGGACTAAATATATGACCTCCTAAACAATACCTGGGTTCTTTAAACTGAGACATGGACTTTGGTTGAGAGATGTTCCTGTTTTTACTGTAGTTAAGAGTATGCCAACTGATTACATATTTCCTAGAACACTGAGAAAATATCTAGTGATAGAATAAAGCAAACATAGGGAGAAGTACTAAGCTATAGGCTGAGCTTTCGTCATTGTTAAGAAGTCTCCCCGTCATTTTTTGGGAGCTAGCTGGCATGACAGAGAAAGACTCGTTACGTGTGTGTTGAGGACACTTACTTCAGGCCTCCACCATAGGGATGTCAGACATGAGTTCATGTTACTGAGCCAATAACAATATATGTACTCGTCTGAATATTTATTTGCCACAGGAAAATTCACACCTAAACAAAATGTTCAAACTTCATCATAAAAAATTGAAATAATTATTGATTATCCATGAGAATTCATTACTTTACACATGTTTAAATTCTTCTATAGTGCAAAGTTATTTACAAAACTTTAAGGAGTCACTTTAAAATTTGGTTGGACATCAAAAATGTTATACACTGAACTATTTGTGCTAGTACCTTGATAGTATAATTCATTTTTTCCCCCTTTTTTCTTTTCAAGACAAGATTTCATGTAGTCCAGCCTGGCCTCAAACTCATTATGTACCCAAGAATTAGTCTGCATTCCTGTCCTTCCTACTTCCCAGCATTTTGGATTACAAATGTGTCATGGTCGGCTTGGTAGGGTAAAGGCAAGCTTGTGGTATATATAAACATGATACAGTTAGCCCTTAAATAAACTGGCATAGAATACATATGCAAAATAATATGTAGATTTGAACACAACTTTAAAGATATAGCTGGCTAGTTTTATGCCAGCCTAACACAAGCTATAATCATATGACAGAAGGGAATCTCAATTGAAAAAAAAAATGCTTCTATAAACTGTAGGGGCTGGAGAGATGGCTTAGCAGTTAAGAGCACCGGCTGCTTTTGCACAAAACAGAACATTCATCCACTTAATAAATAAACATATACATACAGCATTGCAGGTAAGCCTGTAGAACATTTTCTTCATTAGTGATTGACTGGGGAGTGCCCAGGCCATTGTGGGTGGTGCCACCCCTGGGCTGGTGGTCCTGGGTTCTATAAGAAAGCTGACTGAGCAAGTCATGAGGAACAAGTCAGTAAGCAGCACTCCTCCATGGCCTTTGCATCAGCTGTCTCCAGGTTCCTGCCCTGTCTGAGTTCCTCTCCTGACTTCCTTCAATGATGAACAGTGATGTGGAAATTTACGCCAGATAACTCTTTCCTCTCCAAGTTGCTTTTGGTCATGGTGTTTCATCACACCAATAATAACCCTAACTAAGACATAGCTTTCTGATTTTATGATAATTAATCTTGATGTTGAGTCTTTTTCAGCTCTATTAGACCAATCACATTGTTTTTAAGGAACACTGCGATATGCTATGCTTACAACATAGTCTTATTAAAGCAAGAAGAGAATCTCTTTCTATACCCCAAAAGACTTAACAGAATAAAGACAATGTTAGAATTAATTGAATTTAACTTGTAAAGAACCAGGGCCAATGGAATGGATTTATAAAGGTGGTATCTTTTACTACTCAATTGTGGTCCTCATCAAATCAAAATAGGTCAATCAGTTGAACTTATCTAAGGACAAGAGAAGCTCTTTCATTGTTAGAAAAGTTTAGAACTTTTGAGAAACCAATATTATTCTTCCTGCCTACAAAAAATATACACCTTCAGTTTTTGTTTCACTGTGGCCAAAAATATAGAGGGAGGATATTTCCTGGGGCTGTACCATTTAGTCTATTGAATAATATCCTTTTACTCTCAATCTATTTCTTTAAGCCTACTTATTTATACTGGTGAGAATTTAAGTCTTTCAAATAGGGCATGGTTTTATTTTTAAATTATATTCATTTATTTTCTTCTTGCATTTTTATTTTTGCATGGGTGTGTGTTGTGGGTGGGTATGGGTGTGTATGTGTACACATGTGGAATTCAGAGGAATACTTTAGGGAGTTGCTTCTCTCCTTTTACCAAGAGAATACAAAAATTAGACTTGCAGCAAGCACCTTTACCTACAGAGCATACACATGGTGCAATAAACTCATCAGGCTCATATATACAAATTAATAATATTTAAAAGAACCTTTGAACTACGCATGCATTCTCTGTTCCCAGGAATTGTTCTTAGTCCTATATAAAGGTGCTTACATTTAGCACTATTTGTAATAACAGTAATAATAATGACAATAATAATAATAATACCAGAGAAAGGATATGCAAAAATGGAATAGCTGATAACAATTCAATGGAACGAATGAATGTATAAAATGCACACTGTGAAATCCAAATTTTGAATTTAATCCTGGACATTACATACTTAATGGTACTATCCTACTTTTTTTTTATCAATTAAAAAACAAAATACTAACATGGATATACACGTAATAAAATGTGACTGAATGTGCACCACATTTATCATAGGGGTTATTTTTAGTAGGGAACAGGATGTTCAACAGGAGAATGTGATTGATAAGAGAATGTAATTTGTGTGTGGAGAATATAAAGCAAATATTAACAATCTATTCATTGTAGCTGACTAGGAGCTATGTAATATATGGTTCTTAACACTTTCCCAAGTATTTAAAACTTTCTAAATATCTAAAAAGGAAAACCCACAACCTATTGTTTTTCTTTTCTTGAGACAAATTCTCATGTGGTCCAGGATATAAAGTTTATGACTGGTATTTTACAATTCTTTAAATGTTTTGTAGGATTTGCCTGTACAATAGATATTTATAGTTTTTTTTTTTTACAAAGTGGTTACACAGATCAGAATAGGCTACTCCAAAGTATGTCATTTTAGCAAGAGGATTGTTTTCAGTTAAAAAAACAACAGAGACTCAACTGTGTGCTGGTTGGTTTCTTGACAATTTGATAAAGACCGATCTGGGAGAGAAGATCTTAACTGGGAAAATGCCTTGAAATGAGGGCATTTTCTTGATTAATGCTTGATACAGAAGGGCCTAACTTACTGGAAGTGGAGCTACATTGGGCAAGTGGTCCCAGATGGGATAAGAAAGCAGGCTGAGAAGCCATGAGGAGCAAGCAAGTAAACAGTGTTTCTCCATGGCCCCTGCTTCAGTTCCTACCTCAGATCCCTGCCTTGAGTTCCTGCCCTAATTTCCTTCAACTGTGATATGGAAGAGTAAGCCGCATAAACTTGCTTACTTTCTTCTTAGGTTGGTCATGGTCTCTATCATAGCAATAAGAAGATAACAAATGCCAGGCATGGTGGCTCATGCCTATAACTCTAATTAACATTCAGGAGGTGGAGGCAGAAAGATTGCCCTGAATTAAAGTCCTGAATTAAGGCTGGGAAGAGAGCTCAGTTAGTAAAGTGTTTACCACATAAGCATGATGACCTGAGTTGAATTTTGAGAGCTCACGTAAAAAAGATGTGAGCCAGGAGTGATGGCGCATGCTTTTAATCTCAGCACTCAGGAAGCAGCAGCAGGAGGATCTCTGAGTTTGAGGCCAGTCTGGTCTACATAGTGAGTTCCAGGACAGCCAGGGCTATACAGAGACCCTGTCTCAACCAACAAACAAATAAGCTAGATGTGATGGCATGTGCATGTAATCCCAGCATGGGGAAGGCAAGAACACTGGATCTTTAGGGCTTGCTGGCCAGTCAGTTTACCCTACATGGTGAGTTCCAGATCAGTGAGAGATCCTATCTCTAATTGTCCTTGAAAAAAGTATATATTCTTTAATTGGTATGTGTATGGTCTACCTGTATATTATATTAAGAATGACATCTAGGCTGGGCATGGTGGCCCATACCTTTAATCCTAGCACTCAGGTAGCAGTCAGGCAGATCTCTGTGAGTTCAAGGCCAATCTGGTCTACAAAGTGAGTTCCGGGACAGCCAAGGTGGTTACTGGGAAACCCTGTCTCAAAAAAACAAACATGCTAGGGTATACCTGTAATCCTAGCACTTGAGAGGAGCAGAGGTAGAAAGATCTTAAGTTCAAGATCAGCATAGGATATAAAGGAAAATCATTTTGAGACCCCATGTTAAAAACAACAACAACAACATCGGGGTTGGGGATTTAGCTCAGTGGTAGAGTGCTTGTCCAGCAAGTACAAGGCCCTGGGCTCAGTCCTCAGCTGGGGGGGTGGGGCGAGGAGGGGGACGGGACGGGGACTGACAAGTTCAATACAGTACTTAATATTCTAATTATTTTGTACTGGGATTATATGCATTCCACTACATGTGGTCAAGTGTACATTTTAGAATTCATATAAATGGAATTACAAAGCATGCATCCATTTTTGTCTGCCTTCTTTTCTACAGCATACTTTTCTGGGGATTCATCTGTGTTGGATGATGGGAATATCAGTAACCTTTCTATTAACACGATGGTCTTTGTAACAATATTCCACAGTTTCTTTTAAAATTCCCCTGTTTTTAGCTTTTATTACTTTTGAGACAGGGTCTCATTCTGTAGCTCTAGTTAGCCTACAACTCCACACATAGATCAGGTTAACCTTGAAGTTATATTGATCTACCTGCTTCTGTGTCCCCAAGTCTGGGATTACAGGCATATGCACCGGGGACCAGTTTTAACAGTTTACCTGTTGATGGACATTTAGCATTTGGAGTATGAAAAACAGAACATCAAAGCAACATTTACTTACAAATCCTTATTTTTCATGCTTAGATAAACACTTCAGAGTAAAATGGCTGGGTCATTTTACTAGGGGTATTTTAACTTTGCATATAATTACCATACTGTTCCTTTTAAAATGTATTAAAGTGTACACATAAGAAAGTCTATCTTAATTATTTTTTAATATTAGCTGCTCAGTGAGGTTAATATTCATGCCATTGTGCAACCAATACCCTAAACTCTTTTCATATTGTTTTTAAAAGACATTTTAAAATTTTGTGTGTATGGGTGTTTTGTCTCCATGTATGTCTGTGTATCATACGCATACAGCACCAGAGAGAGCACTGGATCCCCTGGAACTGAGTACAGATGGCTGTGAGCTGCCATGCGGGTGCTGGCAATAGCACCAGGGTTCTATGTAAGAGCAGCCAGTGTTCATAACTACGGAGCCATCTCTCCAGCCTCAAAGTTTTTCACATTCTGCTCGTAAGTACAGGCAACTAAAAGACGGAGATGGAGATGGGATAGGTATCCATGAACTTTTTATAACACAGGCTATTTCAGAGATAGAATTTCTATTTACAAATAATTTTACATCATGTTCCCCCTTTAAGGAGATATCAACACAAAGATATTACTCAGGAAGTATGGGAACAGCAACTAGTTTTAACTAGTCTATGTATGACAAAAAAAAAAAAAAAGGAAAAGGGTAAAGAAACTGAGCCTGTTTTATAAATTGAATTTACTCTGTACAAAAATTAAATAATCCCAAGTCTGCTTTATCACACTTACCTCTTCCTGGAAGAAAAGGCAGGGAAAGTACGTACAAATGCACTCTTGATAATTAACAGTGTTTGAAAACTATTTTCTAAGTAAGATCAAAATCCATATGCAGGTAGTGGGCAACTCTGTTAGTTCCCAATCTGATCATTAACACAGGAATTCTATATTCTACATATTTTAAAAGTCAAAAGGAATTTTGGAACACTGAAAAACACCAATTGTACCTTGTATTTCTGTTCTCTTATAGGGAAAACAAAGGAAAACTACTTTGATTTCAGCTGATTTCTAACTCTTTTTATTAAAAGCAACCATAGAAGGTTGGAGAGATGGCCCAGTGGTTAAAAACACTAACTGTTCTTCTTGAGGACAGAGTTCAGGTCCCAGCAGTAACTTTAGTCCCTAGGGATCTAATGCCTTCTCTACCCTCTGTGGGCACCCATACTCCAAGTGTGCACACCCACACACAGACATACACACATATATACATAAAAAAATAATAGCATGTATCTTATCAGAAAAGTAACCATATACATCAAAAAATTACTGGCTTAAGTTATAGAAATGTTATTTATTAAGGCTGACAATATTTGCTTTACTTGAAGACTTCAGATCAGAAATCTTACTGCTTTAAATGTTTCTTGCTGGTGCACTGTTTCTAATGATGATACTTGGTTTTGTGGGGTTTTTTTTGTTTTGTTTTGTTTTTCAAGACAAGGTTTCTCTGTGTAGCCCGAGCCGTCCTGGAACTCTCTCTGTAGACCAGGCTGGCCTCGAACTCAGAGATCTGCCTTCCTCTGCCTCTCCGGTGCTGGGATTAAAGGCATGTATCACCTGGCAATGATACTTGTAACAACAATTTTTAAAAAGTTATATAAACAAGAGCAGAAATATCAAGCGCACTGAAAGTTAACTTCTGACAACTTAAAATGGAGATTACTCAGAGGAAAGAATCTTACCTGATACAAGCTTAAATCATGAAATTCTGATCACCTCTTTAAAAAAAGATTTATTCATTTTTATTTTATGCTTTTGAGTGTTTTGCCTGTCTGTCTGAAAGGGCATCATATATGTGCCTGGTATCCTTGGAGGCCAGAAGAGGGCATTAAATCCCCCACAAATGGAATTACAGATGGTTATAGTTCAATATACGAGTGCAGGTAATTGAACCCAGGTCCTCTGCAAGAGCAGTCAGTACTCTTAACTGCTGAGCCAGCTCTTCAGTCTCCTAACTGACTCTTAACCGGTACTTATATTTAAGTGCCAATGAAGTTTGATGGACTGCCACACACCTTTAATCCAAGCACTTGAGAGGCAGAGGCAGACAGATCTCTGTTAGTTGGAGGCCAGCCTCATCTACGTAGCGTGTTCTGGATCAGCCAAGGCTACATAGTGAAACCATGTCTCAAAAAAAAAAAAAAAACAACCAACAACAATAACAACAAAACAAAACAAAACAAAAAAACAACCAACCAACCAAAAACAAACAAGTAAATAAAATTTTAAAAGAAAGAAATCTGGTAACTATACAGACTTTGGCACAAAGCAATCATGTCTTTTCTATCCTCGTTTGAAATGGATGGTTCCATTTGCATGGCTCTGAATATTCAGTGTTAATAATGTCCAACACAAGAAACAGCAAACTTATTACAGTAAATATCGACTCACCACTGTCCTCTGTTTGTTGGGCAGGAAGACTCTAACAATAGGTTTCTGTGGTGACTTGGGGTTGTTTCGTGATCCATCTGTGGGAGTTTGAAAAACTGAAAGAGATGAAGGTAGCACTGAAAGGCTAGAAGAAGAGGAGGATGTAACCGTGTCCATTGACGCGGAGCTAGAAACAGAAAACTCAGTTCCATTCCCCAGGGACTCCAACAGCTGTTGCTCTCTTTGCTGGAGGGCATCTAGCTTGCTGGTGTACTCTTCATAGGCCTATAAAATAAAGGAGAGTCACATAGAACCTCGAGTTTGCTTTGACAGTCACAAAAGACATATGACTTCAGTCTTTGATTATAACTTCTTTATAAACTAAAACAGGGTTTAAGCTACAAATTACAAAGTAAATACTGAAAATACTACAAATACTCTCACTCTTCAATGGAAAAATATGTTATAGGACATTACTTTATTATGTTGGGTAACTTGATCTACATGTATCTACATGCTCCATAAATGTTAATTTAAAAAACAGTATTTCCCAATTTTCCGGTAAAAGAGTAATTTTTTTTCCAAACCACAAGTTTAGCATAAGACAAAATATGTATAAAGTATTACACTGCCTTATAGGTGTCTCTTCCTTTATATAATTCTATTTTCCAGAAAAGTTGCAGGCATATCAAGTTTCATAGACTTTGGCAACAAACAATCATTGCTATACTTATTTGAAATAGATGATTCCATTTGTGTGACTCTGAATGTAAAGTGGTAACATATGTGCATGTATGTGAGAATGGGCACGCACACACATACACACACACATACACACACACACACACACACACAGAGAGAAAAAGAGAGAGAGAGAGAGAGAGAGAGAGAGAGAGAGAGAGAGAGAGAGAGAATGAGAATGGAAAGGAAGTGGTTATTAGAGCTATGTTAAAATTCAGGAATGAGTTACACAGTACCAGAGAGCAAGTTCACACTGATCTCAGTGTCAACAACGAACCTTGGTGGGACTTAGATGATTTGTAGCTACTATCTTCTTTCTGAAATAGCTATAGTTATGTTAAAATAGTTTATTCTTTTAAAGAACCCCTTCTCATTATAGATTCCTAATTACCTCCATACCCATCATATGCTGCTTAGCAAGTAAAAATTGATTTGATACCTTGAAACTATAGGAAACTTTGGGCCACTAACAGTATATCCTCATATATATTCCATTTGACAAGGGCTAAAAAGTCAAATGACCTACCATATAAATTACCAAATTCTAAGAACAGCATGATACTGAAAATAAAGAGATATAAGTAATTGGAATAGAAATGTTCACTGTTCTTTCAGACAGTGGAAATCCCTGTAGCCCATAATCTACTATTGTTCCCTACCATCTTAAATAGATGTAGTACAACAAACATTTACGAAACTCTACAAGGGAGAATTAAAGATTTTAATATGGCATTTTCCATTTCTCAACAAGTTTACTAGGCTAGAAGATGGCTCAGCAGGTAAAATTGCTAGCTGAGTAAGCCTCAAGACTTGAGTTGAGTTTGCTCCCTAGAACCCACAATGGAAGGAAAGAATCAACTCCTGAAAGTTGTCTTCTAACCCCCACATGCATGTGCATGTACCTGCCACATGAGCACATCATAACACAATACACTAAGTAAAAATTTTAAAAAGATTACTGGGCTATAAAGAAACGGATGTATTTTTATTTGTGTATTGTGCATAAGAAATAGCATTTCTGCTATGAGGTAAGAATGTGAAATGAGGCAGGGCTTAGGAAGGCACTTATAAGGATGGAAGAAATAGGGAAGAATGAACAGAAGAATTTTATAACCAAGTAAGAAGGTAAGACATCTTTAAGATACTGGGGAAAGTTGGGTGGTGGTGGCACGTCTTTAATCTCAGCAGTTGAAAGGCAGAGGCAAGTAGATCTCTAAGTTCAAGGCCAGCCTGGTCTACAGAGTGAGTTCCAGGACAGCTAGGGCTACACAGAAGAACCTGTCTCAAAAAGTAAAACAACAACAACAACAACAACAAAAACCAACAAAAAAAAGATATTGGAGGGGAAAAGCATAGCTGAATGTTATGTCATATGTAGGAAACAGCAAGAGGTTGATACATATCTGTAGAATTTAAATGAATAATAGGTACAGGGAAACAAGACTGGGGAGATGGGCCCGGGACAAGATCTTGTTTGTTTTGTCCTATTCCGATATATTAGTGCTTATTTTATCTTGTCGTATTTTATTTTATTATTATTCCTTTAGAAGACTGTTTCCTTCGAGGAGTAGGAAGGGGGTGGATCTAGATGGGAGAAGTGGGGAGGATCTAGGAGGAGCGGACGGTGAGGGAATCATAATCAGGATATATTATATGACCAACAATCTATTTTCAGTAAAAGGAAAAAAAAATTCAAAAAAGGAAGCAGGTTGGGCAAGCCACAAGGAACAAGCCATTAAGCAGCACTCCTTTTTGGTCTCTGGATCAGCTCCTGCCTCCAGGTTCTTTCCTGTCTGAGTTCCTGCCTTGGCTTCCCTCAATGGACTGTGACTAGGAATATGTGAGGCAAATAAACCCTTTCCTCTTCAAGTTGCTTTAGTCATGGTATTTCATCACAGTTACAGTAATCCTAACTGTCAAATCTGATTACTCTTCTAATATCTTTCCTTAGAAATATCTGTATCTTGTCTCTAAAGGCATTTATTTCTGTTCTGTCTTCAAGACCCAGAGACACTCATACTACCTAATTTACAGAGACTGAACTGATGCCAGGATCATAATCTGGAATGTTCACACCCCTGAATGAACACCACTCCACCCTGACTGTACATCTCACTAGCACATCGGTAGGTTCAGGTCAACATTAATACCTTGCCCACATTCCTAGACTTGGGCCTTTACTGTACTCTTTCCTGTGTGTTATGGATTATTATTCCAACACCACCATCAATTGCATGTTTGATTAGCTAATTCTTGTTCTTTTTTTTGATAAATTTGCTAAATTCCAATTTTTGTAAAATTTATTATTCAACCACTCCCAGTTCTTCCTCAACTTCCATGCCATCAAGATCTACCCCGTCTCTTATTAGAAAACAAACTGGCACAGTGTGTACAAGTCATGTGACAGCAAGCTAGAACCAGAGAGCCAAGCGTGCCCATGGAGCTTTTATTTCAACCGCTGCCGTTTTCACAGAGGGGATTTGAGCCTGCGCCCAGGCTGAAAATGCCGTACTCAAGACGGACTAGGCCTCGCATCAGGTCCCTGAAACTTTGAAAGCATTGGAGGAGCTCAAACCCTCTTCTGGGTATCTCTGAGAATGTGTCATGGTTTGGCTGGGGATGACAACCTCATTAATCCCTCTGCTTCCACCACAGCCATTTTTGGGGTTCTTACTTTATATTGTGGATGTTTTTGTCTCTGGCCTGGGACTTGTAGCTTTTACCTCCCAGTTGCCAGGCTTCCAAGTGTTGTGATTTGGTAGTTTTGGGTTTTGTTTTTTTCTTTTAACATTCTTTTTTTTTTTTTTTTTTGGCTTTTTTCCCCTGTATTATTAAGAAAGTGGCTCTTTTTGTTAAAATGTTATTCAGCTTGCTTGTTGGAGGAGGGGTGTTGGGCTTTGTCTCTGTATGGTAGATTGATAATAAAGCTTCACAGAAATTAAATTTTTTTTTTTTTTTTTTGGTTTTTCAAGACAGGGTTTCTCTGTGTAGCTTTGCGCCTTTTCCTGGAACTCACTTGGTAGCCCAGGCTGGCCTCGAACTCACAGAGATCCGCCTGGCTCTGCCTCCCGAGTGCTGGGATTAAAGGCGTGCGCCACCACCGCCCGGCAGAAATTAAAATTTAAAAAAAATGAAAGAAAACAAACTGGCTTCTAAGGAATAATAATATAAAATATAATTAATAATAATAATAATAATAATAAAGATAATAATAGGGGCTCATACTACTGTCCATTGCTGGAGGAAATAATAAAACCAGGCCACCAATTAATTCTATTACCTATTCACACACACACAAAAAGACCCTTAAAAATTGTCTGGTTCTTAAAACTACCATTTGGACATTAAAAAAAATCACAGTCTTTATAATATTTATTTTTTTTCTATTTTCCCTTGAATCCTAAAATCTCCTAACACTTAATTCATGTTGAAAATAATATTATGTTCAAATTTATTCTCAAGATCAAAGCTACCAAATGAGCACTAGGCTACAGAAAGAGCTCAGAGCCAGTCTATGCAACTTAGGTGAGATGCTGTCTCAAAGTCAAAAATCAAAAGAGGGACACAGGCCTGCCCGGGTCCTCATGGCCTGGGCTGGCTGAAGACATCCTTGCAGCACCAGGCAGATAGGCACCACTATGAAGAGCAAATAAATATATGGTGGAGAAATGGGAGAGAAAGAGAAATAAACTGGTTCATGTACTGTAGAAAGAGGTGGAACTGAAGAAGTTAAGGCAGTGAGGAACAGGCTGATGTGGATGGCCTGATTGCCACCCTGGGTTACGGTGACATCCGGGCCCAGACTGCTGTCAAGGGCCATGTCTGTGTCTGTGGTCCTATCCCAGCAGGCATCTGTGTTCACATCCGTGGCCCTTGTTGTCACTTAAGGCCACATGGATGCCTGGGGTCTGGACAGCCACCTGGGGTCTGGGCAGCCACCTGTGGCCGTATTAGTGTCCAAGGGCTGTGCTACTGCAGGGGCCACTGTGATCTGAGTGGCCTGCTCTGCCACCTGGTGCCATGGTGCCATCCTGGCCTGAGCTGCAGCTGAGGGCCATGTCTGGGTCCATGGCCCTATTGCAGCCAGGGTCTGAGTTACGGCTGTTGATCCTGTTACCACTGAAGGTTGTGCAAATGCCGGGGGTCTGGTCCTCTACTTGAGGCCATGTTGGTGCCTAAGAGCCATGCTGCAGCTGTGTCATATTGATCTGGGTGGCCTATTCTGCCACTAGGGGCCATGGTGACGTCCGGGGCCAGGCTGCTGCTAAGGGCCATGTCTGGGTCCATGGTCCTATTGGAGCTGGGGTCTGTGTTGATGTCTATGGCCCATGTTGCCACCAAAAGCCACATGGATGCCTGGGATCTGGGCTGCCATCTGTGGCAACATTGGTGTCTGAAGGTCTTGCTACCTCTGGGACCATGCTGAGATAAGTGGCCTGTGCTATCACCTGGAGCCATGATGACATCTGGGTCTGAGCTGCTACCAAAGGCCATGTCTAGGTCCGTGGCCCTACAGCAGCTAGGGTCTGTGTTGATGTCCATGGCTTCAGTTATCACTGAAGGCTGAATATATGCCTGGTGTCTGAACAGCCACCTGAGTCCATGCTGGTGTCCAAGAGCCCATGCTGCCACCAGGGCCAGGCTGATCTGAGTGACCTGTGCTGAACCCAGGGCCATGGTGATATCTGAGCCTGAGCTGCAGCCAAGAGCCATGACTGGGTCCATGGCCCTACTGCAGCCAAGGTCTGTGTTGATGTCCAAGGCTCCTGTTACCACCAAAGGCTGTGCACATGCTGGATTCTGAACCACCACCTGAGGTCATGGTAACATCTGGGTCCAAGCTGCTGCTGCGGACTATGTCTGGGTCCCATGGTCCTATTGCACTGGGGTCTGTGTTGATGTCTGTGGCTTGTGCTGCCACTGAAGCCCACATGAAGGCCCAAGACCTGGGCTGCCACCCGTGGCCATGCCAATCTGAGTGGCCCGAGCAGCTGCTGAGGGCCATGTCTGGGCCCATGGCCCTACACCAGTCAGAGTCTGAGTTGATGTCTATGGCTCCTGTTACCACCAAGGGCTGTATGAATACCTGGGATCTAGTCAACCACCTGAGACCATGTTGTTGTCTGAGGACCATGCTGCCACCAGAGCCATACTGATCTGGGTGGTCGGTTCTGCCACTGGGGCCATGGTGACATCCGGGTCCAAGCTGCTGCCAAGGGCCAAGTCTAGGTCTGTGGTTCTGCTGCAGCTGGGGTCTGTGTTGATCTCCGTGGACCATGTTACCACAGGGGGTCATATGAACCATGTGTGTTGAAATCCAAGGGCCATGCTGAGTAGGCCCTGCCCTTCACTGGCCCTGGGAAAGCTGGCCCTGCCCCTCAATGGCCACTGCAGTAGAACAGCTGGCCCCACCCCTTGACTGAAGGGAATGGTTCCAGCAGTCTGGACTGACCAAATCAGCTACCTCCCACCCAGACCCACATCCAGGGCTTTGAGTTGGCATATCAACATCTACTCCATCTATGACCTGCTGGAGTGCTTGAAGGGACTGGTCCCATGAAACCATAGCCGAAGTATCTCCATGACTTGGGGTAACAGCAGGATATCCAAGAAGAGTTTTTTTTTTTTTTTGGAGGACCCAGTGTTGATGGTGTACCACATGCCAGAGGCCTTGAACCAGACCAACCATTCACTGAAATGAACATTTGCAAGTAAAGCTGAGTGGACAAAAGAGTATACTGCGTGACCCATCTTAGCTCCCAATGTCCCTAAGACAAATGAAGAGGAGGCAGGAAAGATGGAGGAGTGAAGTAGTTTTTTTGTTGGTTTTGTTTTTAATTAATATTTAAAAATTTTTCTTTGGGAGTGACGCTACGGGGGTGAGGGGCACATAGGGAGGGACTGGTAAATGTGTGGGATTGGGGGTGCATGATGTGAAGTTCCCCCCCCAAAAATATCAATAAAAAATTATGTTAAAAAATGTAAAAACAAAAAAGGGACTGGAGAGATGGCTCAGTGGTTAAAATCTCTGGCTGCTCTTCCAGAGGTCCTGAGTTCAATTCCCAGTAACCATATGGTGGCTTACAACCATCTATAATAGGATCTGATGCCCTCTTCTGGCACACAGGTATACATGCAGAGCACTGATACATAGAATATAAGTAAATAAAATGAAGAAAAAAAAAAAGGAGTGGTTGTTAGGTGTGGTAGCACCTTTAATCCCAGCACTCAGGAAGCAGAGGCAGGTGAATTTCTGAGTTCCAGGCCAGACTGGTCTACATAATGAGTTCCAGGACGGCCAGGGCTAAGAGAGATCCTGTCTCAAAAAAAAAAAAAAAAAAAAAAAAAAAAAAAGACAAAACAGAGTAAAGGATATGAATAGACATTCCTTAGAAGAAGATACACAAATACATGAAAAGATGCTCAAAACCATTTCTGACTAGTGAACTGCAAACCAAACCAAACTGAGATACTAATCCACACCTACTAGAATGGTTACAATGAAAAGGTCATGAGAAATAACAAGTGCTGATAAGGATACAAAGAAACTGAACTCACAACCATTACCAATGGGAATGTAAAATAGTGTCAAGGCAGCCGGGCAGTGGTGGCGGCACAGGCCTTTAATCCCAGCACTCAGGAGGCAGAGCCAGGTGGATCTCTGTGAATTCGAGGCCAGCCTGGTCTCCAAAGTGAGTTCCAGGAAAGGCGCAAAGCTACACAGAGAAACCCTGTCTCGAAAAACCAAAAGAAAATAGTATCAAGGCTTTGGAAAACTATCTGGCAGTTCTTCAAATTGTAGGAATTATCACAAGACCTAGTGATTCTATTCCTAGACATACAACCAAGAGAATTAAAACAAAACAACTCACAGAAAATCTACGGTGTGAATGTCCATGGTGGAATAACTAATATCTAGTAAGTTGAACAGCTGAATATTTATCAGTTGTTGGACAGGTTAAAAAAAGTCCACATGGTAATTATTTGGTCAAAAAAGGAAACGAAGTACTAATCCATGCCACAGCAAGGTTAAACTGTGAAAACATTATGTTAAGCAAACGCATCCAGTCACAAAAGGCCACTTACAAAATGTCTACAATATAGGCAAATCTACAGAGACAAAAAGATCAGTCATTTCAAGGACTGAAGGGAACAGATGCTAATGGATAAAGAATTTCTTTTGAGAAATAATGGAAATGTTTTAGAGCTTATGGTTATGGCTTCAATACTTTACAGAGATCTACTGCATCCAAGTCATTAAGTTTACCCCTCCCCCCTTTTCTATACTGATAATTGAAACCAGGGTGCCATGTATTCTAGACAAATAGTCTACTACTTAACTATTCTCAATCCTTGATCTTAATTTTCTGATTTAGAAACAGATTTGCTAACTTACCTGGACTAGCTTTGAATTTGCTTGCCTCAGCCACCCAGGTACCTGGGATTAGAGGTGTGCAATACCATGCCCATTATTAAAATTATTCTTACTGAATTTAATCTCATATTATCTAATGAAAACTTACTAACTGTCCACAGATATATACAATGAACTGACCTACATTCTGGTACTCTTTTCATTGTAGAAATTGATGAAATGCGTCTTCAGTGTTTCCAGTTTGACATCTCAAGATGAAAAAGATTGCCACACATTTTAAGAAAGCTATGTTGATTGACTGTTTTGGTTTGGATCTAAAATGCCCCCTAAAGGCCACATGTTAAAGTCAGGGCCCTTTTTATTATAGTGGTAGAACCTGTAAGAGGCAAGACCTAGTATAAGGGAATAAGACTATTAGGAACATTTCTTTTTTAAGATAGGGTTTCAATATGTAGTACTGCAGTATTGGCTGATCTGGAACTCACAGCTTGCCTCTGTCTAGGGAGTATTAAGAGTAGGTCTGCCTTTGAAGAGAATGCTAAATTTCTAGCTCCTTCTTGTTTTTCTCTTCGCTTCCTAGCTGCCATGAAGCAGTTATCTTGTCAACTCTGGACTCCATATATCAGGTACAGAAACAAGTAGAAAAACGTGTTGAGCTAGCTAGATGCTAGCTAGAGCTAGAGCTAGATGGCTCAGCAGTTAAAGGCACATGCCACCAAGCCTGAATTCAATCCTTGGGACCCACATGATGGAAAGCGAGAAATAACTCCTGAAAATTGTCTTCTGACCTCCATGTACACAACATGGCACATATTCATGCACAGACATTTGTGTGTGCACACATACACACACATAAAACAAAGAATCGTAAATAATTTTTAAAGCATTTAACACTATCTCTTCCACAGAGAAGATATTCAAATTCATTAATTGAAAATATATAGGAAAATTAGAGAAGTAGAAGAAATCCTGGAAAAAATTTTTCAAGGGCAAACACATTTTTTTTTTCTTTCTCTAGGATTATGGTGGTTGACAGGTAAACCATAGATCAACAAGCAAGATAAATTTCAAATTGTGTGAAGCTATGAAAGTGAAACCTGAGTTGCACCGGAGATCACAAGATGTCAGAGATATCAGAGACGTGAGATATCTGCCAAAAAGAGTTGCGTACAGGGAGTAGAATCAGCCCAAGAGAGAGAAATGTATGTTACAGGCAAAAAATCCGGTGGGGCTGAGCCACTGAAATCCTTTGAAACTCAAGTCCCAGACACCAGACATAGGAACTACAGAATTTTATACTCTTGGGGTTTGGTTTTGCTTTGGTCCTATATTTTTTCACCATGCTTCCATTCTACCCTTGTGGAATGGTAATATAAATTCTGTACCATTATATGTTCGAAGTATGTCATTTGCTTTTTGATTTTATAAGGGGTTACAATTAAGAGATGACCTAGAGTCTCAGAAGAGACTTTGGACTTGAAGTTGGGTTAAATGAATTTTGCATTATGATATGGCCATAAGCCTATGTGGCCAGGGACTGACTTGCAGTAGTTTGAATGAGAATGTCTCCCATACTCTTAGGCATAAAAAAGAATATAAAAAGGGGGCTGGCAAGATGGTTCAGTGAATAAAGATACTTGCTACCAAACCTAACAATCTAAGTTTGATCCCTAGGACCAACACGGTTGGAAGGAGAGAACAATTCTTGAAAATTGTCTTCTGGTCCACACACATGAATGAATAAATAAGCAAATTAATTAATTTTTAAAAAAGAACTGCAACTCAGAAACTAAAACCCAAACAATCCAATTATAAATTAGACAATGGATTTACACAGACATTTCTCCAAAAAAGACGTCCACATAACCAATAAACTGTAAAAAGATCTTAACATCATAATCATTAGGGAAATGCAAAGCAAAGCCACAAGAGAATAACATTTTATATTCATTACAATGGTTATTATCAAGGCTAAAATACAAAATATTCAGTGTTGGTAAGGATGTTGAGAAAGTACAATCCTTGTGCATTTATTGATAATAAGAAAGTAAAGTGGTATAGGCATAATATAAAATAGTATGAGAGCCAGGGAGTGGTGGCTCATGCATTTAATTCCAGTACTTGGGAGGCAGAGGTAGGTGGATCTCTGTGAGTTCAAGACCAGCCTGGTTTATAAAGTGAGTTCCAGCACAGCCTGGACTGTTAAGACAGAGAAACCCCATCTCAAAACAAACAAGCAAACCAATAAAAAAGTATGAGAGTTCCTTTAAATAATTAAATAGAATCACTCTATGATCCTGCAATTCTACTTCTGGGTATAAACTCAAAGACATGAGGGCCAGCCAAGCCTAAGGACCACACTGCTCACCACACCTTCTCTGCCCTTTTCTATAAATTCTGGCTCAGCTCTAATCACTAGTTAGTTGTACACAAAATAAACATAAAGTACAAATGATCAGGTTACCATCAGCTTCAAATAACAGAGATTTTAAAGCCACGAAGCCTGATGACCTGAAAATTAACTCCCCCAAGTTGCTTACTGACCTCCAGACATGCACTGGCATGTGCGTGTGTGTTCAGTAAATAAATAAATATAATCTTAAAATTTGTTTTAAGAATTGAAAGCAAGAACTCAATTATCTTTCCCCCAAGCTCATCTCAGCATTTTTCATAATGAGTAAAGGTGAAAGTAATCCAATCATCCAGAAATCAGGCAAGCATTCTACCACAAGTATTTCCCCTGGCAAGGAAGGAAATTTTTACACATGTACTATCCATGTTGCAACATGTATAATCCTTGAAAACATGCTAACTAAAATAAGCCAGTCACAAAAGGACAAATGCTGTATGATTCCATTATAACAGTCAAATTCACAGACACAGGAGTAAAATCATTGTTACTACAGACTATGGGGAGAAGAAAATGCAGATCTGGTAGTTAATATGTAAAATAAAAAAGATAGATGATGAAAGGTGCTGGAGATGGATTGTGGTGATGGTTACAAAATAAGATACTTGTTTTGTTTTGTTTGTTTGTTTTGAGATGGAGTTTCTCTGTGTAACAGTCCTGGCTGTGCTGAATCTGCTAACATCATGAAAAAAATATTTTTTAAAGTGGTAAATTCAATATATGTTTTATTCTAAACAAAAGAAAACAAAACACCCAAAAAACAATAAGGACTCTTAGGGAGTGAAACTGAAAACATGAAGAACCTCAGTGGGTCATCAGGAGAACTGGCTTTTGACTTATGGCCTTCAAATTTCAGTATCTGAGTGTCAGGTTTCCACAGCAAAGCATCCTGTTATCTCCTGTCAGTCTTCTTCATGGTGTAGCAAGTGGTAATACGTGCATATTCTAAGGCCTTTGTATGTCACTGTCTACACTTCCCACCCCCACTGAAGCACAAGCTATTTAAGAGACAGACTTTTGCCTCTTACGCATCTTTTTTTTTTTTTTAATCACCACAAACAGTACAAATATTAGCAGTTATTTACTGAATATCCCTATTTGTAGAACACTTAATTTATGTCAGGAAATATGCTATTTTGTAATGATAAACTCAATTTTTAAATTATTACATGTAATACTATTCTCATTTTTCCTAAAATATTTCACAAATACTCATTGTAGCTGTATTGTGTAGTACTAGTTCATAAGAATCTACTTCCTTGTCATATACTAATAAAATAATCCATTAAATTTTACTCTGATGTTACATATATCTTGAATATACAATTCAAGTTTGTATGCCTAATTCTAAAAGGAAACCAATCAAATACATCTAATAAAAGGTCAACAATTATATCACAAAGAATGGTTAAGAAAATTAGAAATGGTTAGCCTAAATAAGAGCTGCCCGGTGAGGGAATAAGGGCAGAGACACAACAGGATAACAAAACAGCAGAATAAGGCAGTGATCATTATCATAGACTTATGATTTCTCTTCCTCTTTTTAACAATTCTTTTTTCTTTTCTTTCTTTCTTTTTTTTTTTTTTTTTGGTTTTTTTCTTTTTGGTTTTTCAAGACATGGTTTCTCTGTGTAGCTTTGCACCTTTCCTGGAGCTCTCTCTGTAGACCAGGCTGGCTTCGAGCTCACAGAGATCCGCCTGCCTCTGCCTCCCGAGTGCTGGGATTAAAGACGTTCACCACCACTGCCCAGCTCTTTTTTTTAAAATTCAGGCAATATTTAAGTTTATAGGGTACATCCCTCTCAGTTTTGTCATTTCCCAAATAAAACTAACCCATGTAGATTGTAACAAGTGAAAAAAAAAACAAGACTAAGAAACAAACAAAAACAGGCAAAGCTAATTCTTCCAATATGTTTCTAATTCTACTCTCTAAAATAACCAAACTACTACTATAAAACATTTTTATAAATTTTCCCTCAAAATTATTACAAAGAGATGCTAAAAAACTTACCTCCAAGTATATTGATGGTGGATTATGCTCCCCACCAAATTTGTCCAATAGGGCCTCTATATGTTCTTGTGTCAACTTAATCATTTGCTTGATATTCCACACCTAAAAAATAAATAAATAAAGGAATTTAAATAAAGATCACTTAGCACACAAATTAGAAATATTTTAATGTAGAAAAACAGAATGTAGTAACTATCAGTATTCTAAGTTTTAGAGAGTTTAGAGTTTTATGATTATTAATAACTAACTTTTTTCTATACTAGTAATAATCCCCACCTATAAGAGATTCAAATACTTTCAGAGTCAGAATAAACAGTCAAAACTGGCAATTACTATATTAGGCAAACCCAGAAATACAAATAACACATTTTCTATACTATGGAACCTGCATTTAAAATTCTATACATATACATGTACATATATACACAGAATAAATCATGAAAATCTATTTTCATCTTCTCCCAAATTTGGGGCTGTCCACCTGAAAGAAAATGCTTTTTAGGGTTTGTTAGTGTGATGGTTAACCTTTAGTGTGAACTTGACTGATTTTTATTATTTTTTTTTAATGAAAGAATATATTGTGCACCATCAAATAAGTCCTGGAAAAGTTTAGCCGAAATCAGCTGCCTTACAGTGGTAGCCATGTGCAAGTTGAATTGTTCTAAGATGAGAACAAATGAAAGGTCAGAGTACAAGGGCTCACTGAAATTGGGATTTCAGAATCACCTAGGAGACACACCTCTAGGAGTGTCTATGAGGACATTTCCAAAGAAGTTTAATGAAGAAAGAAAAACCTACTCTGAATATGGGCTTTGTCACTCCATGAACTGAGGTCCCGGACTGAATAAAAAGGAGGAAGCAAACTGAGCACCAGCATTCATTTCTCTCTTTGCTTCCTACAGATGCAATGTGACTGGCTACCTCATGCTCCTGATGCCTTGTCTTCCAGTAGCCACTTCACCACACCAAAGATGGAGCCTATTTTCTTTTAAAAACTATAAGCCAAAGAAAATCATCCTTCCTTAAGTTATTTTGGTACAGGATGTACATGTATTCAGTACACGTATTTTTATTTCCTCTTAATAGTTATATAAACATTCAATTCATGATTTAAAAATATTTAATTACATTGATTCATGTGGGTTATGTGTGCACACATGCACATACATAGGACACTGGGGAAGTCAATTCTCTCCTTCCACCATGCAGGTTTTGGGGGTCAAAATCAGGTCATCAGGCTTGAAGGCAGGTGCCTTTACCCACTGAGCTATCTCATTTGTCCACCAACTCATAATTTTTTTGTAACATTGCTAATTTCAACAGTCTACAAATTTCAATGGTTTGATGGACATAGACAGTTCCAAGAAATTTTAAGACAGGCAGATCCTTGAGTCTTGCTGGTCAATCAGCCCAGGATAATTGCAGAGCCCCAGCTCATAGTGAGAGACCTTGTCTCAAAAACCAAGGCAGGACCAATGGTATATAGCTCAGTGAGTAATATCACATGTGCTCACAGACAGCATGAGAGAAAGCAGGAATGTTAAATAAACACACAGGCTTTTCTCTTCAACGGAAGGGATTTATACCTGTTTCTGCTTGGAAAGCTGGGAATGGATGTAGTTAATAACCTGGTGATCTTTGCTCTTATAGGGCCAGGTCTCACCCGAATCTCCCAGACTAGACTCTCCCCAGACTCCTGAACATTGTTTCTCAGTCAATAGAACCCATTCTTATGAAAGAGGTCGCAGGTACTTTGCAAAAGACATGTACTTTGTAAAAGAGTTTCAATGTAGTCATGCCCTAAACTTTACTGTGATAATTGTCACCAGAAATTTTTTCCCAATGCTGTACTATGTTTAAAAATGTCAAAACTGTTTGGAGTCAGACTCCAAGAGTTTGACCCAACACTGGCTAACTAAGTTGTGTTGAACTGGATTTCCTTCTTGCCTCACTTGAACTATTACTCTGCAAGGACCTCCAAACCCTCGATCTCTGGATCATACAATGCAAGAAGAGAAACCACTTCTGAGAGCTGTTCTCTGACCTCAACGCTCAAGCACCATGGCACATGTGCACCTGTACTTATACACATGTATTACTTACACACACAAATAATAAAACAAATTGTTTTTTAAAAAGAGCATGTGAAATGGCACAACAGGTGAGGGCACTTTCTACCAAGCCTGAATTCAATCCCCAGTACTCTTACGGTGGAAAGAGAGAACTAAGTCCTGCAAATGGTCCTTTGACCTCCACACACTAACCATAGCAGGCTTATGCCACTCCCCACATCACCACATACACAATAAATAAATGTAAAGTTTAAAAAAGATACTAAGGACATCCTTACATTTGTAACTGGGGTGACTCTAATCATAACTGCTATAATCCTTGCACCCTAGAAGAATGCTAGTCAATGAATACTTAGCACTCACTTGGCAGAGTCCACAGTAAGACTCCCATTTAGAAAAGAGGCCAGATTTACAGAACTGCAAAGAGTTCTACTATAATCAACTTAGTCTTTTACTCACAAGTTCTAAAAGCAATGCTCAAAAGAAACTGAAAACCCAACAAATCAAAAAATTCACAACGAACAAACAAAATAACAGAACAAGGAATGGTAACTTTTAAGATTCAACAATCTCCAACAAATGGGGGATGAGAAGAAGAGGCTTAAGAGATGAAGAGTAAAAATGTATGCTTAGGGATTTAATGCATTTTTGATAAATTGTGAAATAATATTTTAGAGGGATCATTTCATGGTATGTGAATATTTTACAAATATGATGTTATTATATTCAACCGAAAAATAGTACCTTGGGGCTGGAAAGATGGCTCAGTGATTAAGAGCACTTGCTGTTCTTGCAGAGGTCCCAGGTTCATTTCCCAGCACCCACATGGTGGTTCATAACTATCCACAGGCACATATATAGTGCACATACATACATGCAGGCAAATTACTCATATACGTAAAATAAATGAAATTTAAAGAAAGCAGTATCTGGCTCATTTACTATATATGGCTTTTCATCTTCCAAAAATTTGTTTTTAGATTTTGTAATTCTAATATTAAAAATCTCGCCGGGCAGTGGTGGTGCATGCCCTTAATCCCAGCACTTGGCAGGCAGAGGCAGGAGGACCTCTGTGAGTTCGAGGCCAACCTGGGCTACAGAGTGAGTTCCAGGAAAGGAGCAAAGCTACACAGAGAAACCCTGTCTCAAAAAATTTAAAAAAAAACAACAACAAAAATCTCTCCAGTTATCCATTCAATTTGCTCTGTATACTCACTCTAATAACAAGTAGGTACTAAGAATATTGTACCATACACAGTATATTAACTTTATACACAGCTTATCTTATACCTGGCACTGTTTATATACTTGTCTCTATTAGTTCATTCAACTACTAACAATGCCTCCCAACAATTCAATAATTGTCTTGGTTTTAGTCCTTGACCTCATGAAATACACAATTAGCTGCATAAAGTCAAGCATAAAGTCAGACCGTGATTAAAAAACAAATAAAAACAAAACAAAAGATGAGCTGGGACCAGGACACAGATGGGTGGCTATTAATCTGAAGGAAGAGGAGCAATCTCAGAATGCACACATGAAAGAGAAAGCCAGTAAAACAGAGAAAGAACAAATGCAAAAGCATTAGGATAGAGAAAAGAATGGTTTGTGTGTGACAGGACTGATTGCATTAATGCCCCCAATTAATGGCTTTCTAATAGGCACACCTTTTAGTCTAACTTTGCAAGTCTTCTTTCTACTCTGACCCCAGGCTTCTTCAAGTGACTTGGTTGTTCTTGTGATATCTTGCAACATGGTATTAGCAAACATGACCCAAGCAAAGGTTTGAAATGCAAATATGAACTACTTCTTGCTATCTTGCACAACTGAACTTTGCTTGCTCTTTCACCTCTGACCTGCTCAGCTCTAAGAGCATGCCTCAGCTAGCCTACTAGCATTATGTTGTGCCATTTAAAGCTATTCTGGAATAGCTAGCTATCTAGAACCACCAACTGGTCAAAGATGCATGATTTGAACTCAGCCAACATCAGTGTAGTCCACAATAGTATGCTTTACAACGGAAAATAATGGTGGTTTATGTACTATGTAGCAGGAATCTTAAAAGTGCTCATTAATAAAATCAAACCTGAGGCAGGTATTGGGGTGAATGCTGGAAGGTCAGAGAAGCAGAACAAGCCACAGCCACCTCACCCTCGCCAGTTCCTCAACTGGTCCTGTTTCCTCAGACTGGAAGCCTCTGAGTCCTCATCCAGAATGAATCTCAGCTGAACTGTGCTGCTCAAAACCTAAAAGCTTAACCAGCCAAATGCTGCTAGTTCCTGGTCTTCACGCCTTATATATCTTTCTGCTTTCTGCCATCACTTCTTGGGATTAAAGGTGTGTGTCATCATGCCTGGCCGTTTCCAATGTGGCCTTGAACTCACAGAGATCCAGAGGGATTTCTGTCTCTGGAATGCTAGGATTAAAAGTGTGAGTGCCACCATTTTCTGGCCTCTATGTCTATCTAGTGGCTATTCTGTCTCTGACCCCAGATAAGTTTATTAGGGTGCACAATATTTTGGGGAACACAATACCACCACAGTACTACGCCTTACAATGGTTTATTAATAGAACACACATTGTACAGGAATATGCAACAGAACACATAAAAAGTATATGTGGCCGGGCGGTGGTGGCGCACGCCTTTAATCCCAGCACTCGGGAGGCAGAGCCAGGCGGATCTCTGTGAGTTCGAGGCCAGCCTGGTCTCCAAAGCGAGTTCCAGGAAAGGCGCAAAGCTACACAGAGAAACCCTGTCTCGAAAAAACCAAAAAAAAAAAAAAAAAAAAAAAGTATATGTGAATGTTTCTAATAGCAATATTCCTAATAGTCAAAATGTGAAAACAAAATGGACACTGTTATGCATGCCTGTAATCCCAACACTTGGGAGATATAGGCAGGAGGATTAGGAGTTTAAGGCCAGCCTCAGCTATATAACAAGTTCAAGGACAGCCTAAGATGAGACCCAATCTTAACAGAAGTGGGGGAGGCTGATTTACAATTGGTGTTATAATACAAGGGTGTTATTAGTTTAAAACAATTCTTGATAGCTTTGATTGTGGTAAAAGGAAAGTCTGTCTTTCTGAAGCTACTTAAGCAAGCTACCTAGGCTTGCTCCATCAGTAACCTGAAGCATTTCCTGAGCTGCCTCTCTGGCTCTGGGGAGGTAACATTAGGGTCCAACAAAAAGCTTCTCTGGTCTTTCCTGCCTATTTTTAGTTGTGTGGGCTGAGCTGGTAACACACCAAGACAGGAGTATGGTGGAGACAGCAGAACAGCAGTGGCAGCAACAGGCCAAGCTATGGAAGTGGGAAGGCAGCCAGCCAGCCGCTAGAGCCATGAAACTCAACAGTTCAAGAATGACTAGGGCAGGAAGAAGGGCCATGGAAGGCATAGGTGAGGCTAAAGGAAGACAAACAATGGTAAGGAGCCAAAGAAGAGAACTGGAGACCACAGTCACTAGAAATGTTCCAGAGGTCTATCAAATCTTTAGCGTCAAAGAGTCTCAGACACTGTGGACCAAGAGTTGTACACTGGCCAAGCTTAAGGGCCAAGAAGTTCCAACTTTCCTAGGTCTACAAAAGAGCTTTATTTAACTTAGAGGGCCTGCACTAGATCTGAGAAACTAAGGGACTACTGGTCCTACCTGTTTATTGCCATTGTTTAATGCCATCAAACACTGGAAACAAAACCTGGTAAAGATCAGCTACTTAGGAACTTCTCCTGGCTTTTTAAAAATACAAACACAACAGCTTAAAAATAAAATCTTAATTCTTCTAAGAGGTTCTTCACATAACAGGTTGAATTTAGCCTATACCTTAATGTAGTCATTGTGTGTGCATAAACAGCTTAAAGACACCTGTGCTAACTGGCCTTCATGGCACATGCCTGCAATCCCAGAACTCAGGAAGTCAAGGAAGGAAAATCACCAGTTTAAGGCCAGGCTGAACTCTGTAGCAAGATCCAGCCTTGAAAATACAACACCAAAACCCCCACAAATAAATACATACAAAACAAGAAAGGATACTCATGCCATTGTTATTCAGTTGTTACATGTACCACGGCATTACAAGTGTAGAGATTAATTGCAACTTTAAAATACCTCCAGAAAGAGTAAAATATGATTCAGCATCAAAATAAATTTTAAGTATGGGTAGTCAAATTATTAAGTATAAATAAAATAAATTAAAACCTTAGTAGACGGCAACTGTCTGAAACATGGCATATTCAATTCGTGTCATTTAAACAGATGTGATAAAAAAGGAAGAAAGAGCCAGGCGGTGATGGCACACACCTGTAATCCCAGCACTTGGGAGGCAGAGGCAGGTGGATCTCTGTGAGTTCGAGGCCAGCCCGGTCTACAGAGCTAGTCCAGGACAGGCTCCAAAGCTACAGAGAAATCCTGTCTTGAAAAAACCAAAAAGGAAGAAAGAGAAAAATAGTGAGAGAAAAAGAAAGGAACAAGACATACATGTAAATCCACAAATCTGAGAATGGAGATCAGTGGTAAACCTTAAAGGTTAAAAAGGAGATAACCAAAGGCATTTTCTTGTCAGGAAAGCCTAGGAGAAAATCCAGATGCTGAGTATTTGAAAGGGATCCCTTCACAAGAATTACACAAACCTACCACAAAGGAAAGTTAGGACATTGACAGAAAAACTTAAATGATCCTGCAATCTGTTAAAAGTCTAATTCTATTAAAACTTTTAGGTAACTTTTTTAGATTAAAAAAAAAAAATAATGAGCCGGGCGGTGGTGGCGCACGCCTTTAATCCCAGCATTCGGGGAGGCAGAGCCAGGCGGATCTCTGTGAGTTCGAGGCCAGCCTGGACTACCAAGTGAGTTCCAGGAAAGGCGCAAAGCTACACAGAGAAACCCTGTCTCAAAAACCAAAAAAAAAATAAAAAAATAAAAAAAAAATAAAAAATAAAAAAAAAATAATGAAGCTAAGGCTGGTGAGATGTCTTGGGGAAGGTTCTAGTGGAATACTGCTGTGGAAACCTGACTAGATAAGTTTGATCCCAGAATCCATATCAAGAAAGGCTCCTGTCTGTAACTCTAGCACTTCTATGGTAGGATAAGAGGCAAGACAGGAGAATTGGCTAGAATCTTGTATATACAGTGCAGTGGCAGAAACAAAAGAGATCTTACGTCAAAAACAAGGTGGCGTTGGGGCAGTGGTGGCGCACGGCCTTTAATCCCAGCACTCGGGAGGTAGGGGCAGGCAGATATCTAAGTTAGAGGCTAGCCTGGTCTACAGAGTGAGTTCCAGGACAGCCAAGGCTGTTACACAGAGAAATCTTGTCTCAGAAAACAAAGACAAAATCAAACAAAAAAAAAAAACACACCGTGGCAAGAGGGACCTGAGTCCCCAAAAAGTGGTACTCTAGACCTCCACATGTGTATACACAGGGGGGGGGGGGGGAATAAACGTTTTTTTTAAAAAACAGAAGCTAGTAAATGTTTAGATGTAAAATGTACACGCTTTTAAAGATTTATTTCTAAAAGAAATTTAAAAGTAGAAACAAGACAGACCATGGTGGTTCATGCCTACAGTCCCAGTTAAGGTGGGAAGATAGTTTAAACCCAGGAATTCAAGGCTGGCTTTAGCAACCCAGGGAAGAGACGTGTCTCAAAAGATTAAAATGAGTAGGACAAAATTAAATTAAATTAAACACTGAAATTATATTGACAAAATAGAAACAGACTTTTAAGATACTTTAAAAAAAAAGCTCAGCCGGGTGGTGGTGGTGGTGGTGGCGCACGCCTTTAATCCCAGCACTCGGGAGGCAGAGCCAGGCGGATCTCTGTGAGTTCGAGGCCAGCCTGGGCTACCAAGTGAGTTTCAGGAAAAGGCACAAAGCTACACAGAGAAACCCTGTCTCGAAAAACCAAAAAAAAAAAAAAGCTCAATTACATTCTTAACATTTTAGACTGCCCCTCTCTTTGTAACTAACAGCCTTATTGCAGAGTGATACACAGCTCTTAGGTTCCGGGCAATTTTGTTATCTGAAGTTCTCAAAGGTACTTTTATTTGCACACCTTTAGAGAAACCCCCTCTTTTTTTTTTTTCCCCCTCGCTTAATTGGTTTTACTGGAATTCATCAGAAGAAAAGAAGTATCTGTGTTATATTTTAAACACCAACAAGTGGTTAACAAAATCCATGTGAATTCTGTTTTTTTTCCTTTTTACATAATGAATAAAATCTGATTTCACCAAAACTCCCTGTATTTAGTCTTTCCCAATCCAAACGATCTTTGTTTCAAAATTCTTTATTCACCTATGATCAGATTCCCAAAGAAGTGTTTGCATTTAATACCACAATTAACAATTCAGAAAGTCCATTTTCACAAAACACTATAAATTGTTAATTGAGAAACCCCTTCTTTGTCTTAGGTCAGCAGGGAGAGAAGTTCTACTGTACTTTCCAAGTACTCTCCTGTCAGCTTTTTGCTTTCCTGAATACAGCTAAAGCAAAAAGGAGACCCATGAAGAGAATCTAAATTACTCCCTTGTCAGATTAATTGTGTTCAACTTTCTTTAAAAAGTGTCTCCTTTTTTTCTTTTTCTAACAAATGACTCTGTAAAATCAAAATTACTGCCCTTTCCAAAAAAAAAACACCAAAAAAACCAAAAAACAAAACAAAAAAACACCTCTTAATAAATTTGTTGAAGATACAAATCACAATTTCAAGAACCTCTTAATTTTTGCCACAAAGCATGTGTATCTACTCAAGATCTGTAGAGAAAAGATAATATTTCAAATATTTCTGCCTGGAGAGTATAGCCTGAAAGAGAGATGGTAAATTCTACCACCACAAAGGACTATATCATATACATGCAGAGATTCAGAGTGTCTCCTACATTCCCTAGAATGCAGATTGCCTAGATCTCTTACTTCTAGTCCACAGAATCAACATCTACTTCCTCCGCAAGAAATAACCTCATTTAAACACCAAGGAAGCCCACACTAGATCTCTAATGCCGATTTTTTTTTGGGGGGGGGGGGGGGGATAGCATCTTACTCTATATAGCCCAAATGGACCTAGAACTTTATTATGTAGTGCAGACTGGCCTAAAGCTCATGATCTTCATGTTCCTGTCTCTAAATCACTATATTAAAAGCATCAGTCAACCATGCTCAACCATCAACACTGATTATTTTAACCTTCACTAACTTCTAGAGCATTGTTTTTCAACCTTCCTAATGCTGCGACCCTTTAATATGGTTCCTGACATTGTGGTGAGCACCCCCCTCCCCCCGCCAGCCATATTATTTCATTGTTACTTCGTAACTGTAATTTTGCTGCTGTTATGAATCGTAATGTAAATATCTGATATGCAAAATATCTGATATTTGACCTCCAAAAGGTTGGGAACTGCTGTTCTAGAGAGACCACAAGAATTAAAAACAAAAAAGCATGTGGCTGAAAGAACAGAATAACTTGAGGGTTGCAAGCAAACAAAGAAGCACTTACAATGATCTTTAAGCCATTAAATTTATAAAATTATACTGGAGGGGTATGTTAGTTTGAAAGAAAATGGCCCCCAAAGGGGAGTGGCACTATTAGGTGTGGCTTTGTTGGAGTAGGTATGTTCTTGTTGGAGGAAGCATGTCACTGTAGAGGCAGACTTTGAGGTCTCACATATGCTCAGATCACACCCAGTGTCTCAGAACACTTCTTGCTGTGAGTCAAGATGTAAGAACTCTCAGCTCCTTCTCTAGCACCCTATTGCCCTGCATGCTGCCTTGCTTCTTGTCTGACGACAATGGACTAAACCTCTGAACTGTAAGTGAGCTACCCCAACTAAATGTTTTCCTTTATAAACACTGTAGATCAGGCTGACCTTGAATTTATAGGATCCACCTGTCTCTGCCTCTGAGTGCTAAAATGAAAGCATGTGCACCATGTCTGGCTCCCAAATCTCTTTTTTAAAACATTTTATTATTCCGAGAGATGGCTCAGTAGTTAAGAGCATCAGCTGCTCTTCCAGAGGATGCAGGTTTAGTCCAACTTCTCTTAATATTTCAGAAGTGTTGATATCTATACAAATTCATATACTGAAAGGACAAGTAAAATTGTGCTTTCTGTAGTACACATTCATTTAATCAGCATCCAAAATTAACTTTTTAATTATCCACCCTCTAGCCTAATTAGCAAATAGAGGGAGGGAGAGGGAGGAAGGGGGAGAGGGAAGAGAGAGAGAGAGAGAGAGAATGAATGAATGAATGAATGAGAGCACAGGTCCAAATTAATAAAATTAGAGATGAAAGGGACACAACACATAAGGAAATTAAAAGAAGTGAAAAATTTGTATGATAAAACTTGACACTGAGGAAGGAAACTGAAACAATCAGAAGATGGAAAGATCTCCCATGTTCATGGATTGGTAGGATTAATATTGTGAATGTGGCTATTCTACTTTTTGGCAAATCTATAGATTCAATGCAACTCCCAAAGTTTCCTAGATCAAAAATATTCTGGACATTTATTAAATATTCTTTATTTTTCCTGCAATGCAAATAAAGATAAAAACAGTATGTTTTATATAACCAAAAACAGTGAAAATTCATACAATTTAAAATCTTAAAGTAAAGAACCAAATAGCAAATAGCTCAAACAACTAGATTCAATTTTCTGCCCCCCTTTCGTTGTTCTTATTTTTTGTATTTTGTTTTTAAAATTTATTTATTTTCATTTTATGTGCATTGGTATTTTGCCTACATGTATGTCTGTGTGAGGGTGTCAGAGCTCCTGGAACTGGAGTTAGAGACAACTGTGAGTTGCGTGAGTTGAATGTGGGGCTGGGACTTGAACCTGGGTCCTCTGGAACAGAAGCCAGTGCTCTAACCACTGAGCCACCTCTCTAGCCCATTGTTTTTTGTTTTGTTTTGTTCTGTTTTTTTAAGAGAAGGTCTCACTAGTAGCCTTGGTTGGCCTGGAGCTTTCTGTGTAGATCAGGCTGATCTCAAATTCATAGGATCCACCTGTCTCTGCTTCTGAGTGCTAGTATGAAAGGCATGTGCCACCAATGTCTGGCTCCCAAATCTCTTTTTAAAACAGATTTTATTATTCTGAGAGATGGCTCAGTAGTTAAGAGCATCAGCTGCTCTTCCAGAGGATGCAGGTTTGAGTCCAGCATATACATAACAGCTAACAACCACCTGTAACTCCAATTCTAGGGATCCAACCTCCTTTTCTGGACTCTTTGGGCACCAAGTATGCAAGTGGTGCACACATACATGCAGGTAAAACAGCCATGCAACTAAATTTTTAAAGACTTTATTATTTTTATTTATGTGTATGAGTGTTTTCATGTATGTATGTATGTATGTATGCATGTATGTATGCATGTATGTAGACACGTGTACAAGTGCTTAGTGGGTCAGAAGTACTAGGGCTAGAGATACAGGCAGTATAAGCCACCTACTTGATGTGGGTGCTGGGAACTCCAAGAGCAGTAAGTACTTTTAACCACTGAGCCATTTCTTGAGCACTATTTATTCCAAATCTAGATTTTTTTTTTTTAACGGAGACAATCAATCACTTCCTAAGTTACTCTGCTTAATGTCCTTAGTTAAAACAACAACAAAAAAAAACCCTATTATCGTTTCTCTTTCTAAACTATTTACAAAGGTATCATTTCCCCCATTTCTTTAGACCTAGTTGCATTCCATGTTATCATTCATCCATTCTCCAGTCAGAAAGAAATCCCTAAAACACACCTGACCACTTTACTTCCCTTGCTTTAAAAGTTTAGTGCATGCTAGGCAGTGCTGGCACCCGCCTTTAATCCCAACACTCAGGAGGCAGAGGCAAGCAGATCTCTGGGTTCAAGACCAGACTGGTCTACATAGTGAGATCCAGGACAGCCAAGGCTACAAAGAGAAATCCTGTCTTGAAAAACAAAACAAAAAACTTTAGTGGATGCTCAATAAAAAGCAAATACATACTTCTTTAGAAAATTCATTTGCATTCTGCCTCAGCAGGTACTGTTCCTTCTATCTCTTATACCAAAAATTCATACATGCTAGTCCTTTTTTCTGGAACATTCTTTGCACAGCCCATTTTCCAAAGTAAGCAAATAATTTAACTCTTACTTTCCAATAGGGCCTTTTCTTATCTCAATCTATATTGAATCTACTGACTCTTCATTAAACTCTCACAACACTCCAAAGTTTTTCTTTTGGAATGTATCACAATCTGGAATCCATAAGTATATATGTATATTTTTGGTAATGTCTTAATAGCAATCTTATTGCAGAGACCATGTGTAAACACAAGCACATACAATAAAAATTTTAAATGCAGTATTTTACTGTTATGAAGTGGCTTTTGATATGGTCAGGATTATATTTTATGTTTACTCTGGAAATAATGCTTAGGTTAACCACTAAGTCAGAAAGGTCCAAGGGAGAGGCAATTCCATTAAAACTATACTACAACTAGCAGCAAAAAAGTAGTAAGAGTCTGACCTGTTGATAAATTTAGTATTTTTACAATCCTGTAATGTACCAAAGAAGCAGCCAAGGTTCAAGAGAGTAAACAAATATTCCAAAAGGGGAACTGTAAAAACATTTTGTGAAGTAATTCAACTCTGAATTTAGATGGACTGAGGATGTTAAGAGTAATTGTAATCTCAACCTGAAAATAAATCACCACAAGCCCACCACTGATGTGGATGCAAAAGCAGCTCTTTAGTCAGCTATGTCTGGTGGCTGAGGAACTGAAAAGGTCAGTTAAATCAGGTCATGGTAAAAAAAAAAAAAATGCAAACACAGACCTTACATATTAAACATTAAAACTGTAAAATGAACATTCTCACTTCTTAGGGCCAAAGATCTTCCGTTAAATATGACACTTAACCTAACAGCAAATATTTTTTGAAATGGACAACCAACATAACCTGATGATCTAACTAGGTCAATTCCAGTTCAGAGAACAAAAACTACTTTCTTTTTTAATATTACAGCTGCAATGACACAAAATGAGCAGTAGGTTACAATATAATGGTCAAAGTGTGATCTATATAATGGGCACACAGTTGAAGGCACGCTTTAGTGGAGATGTTAGCTGGCTGAATTATTTAGTACTGTATTCATATCAAACATTATGAAGAATCAGCTTTTCATAGTTAATTACACAAATAAACCACAGCTTCTCCAAGTAGTTTAAATCTCACTGAGGTTACTATCAGAGAAACATGTACATATGGTCAAAAGGAACTCGCAAGACTTCAGGATTCACACAGTAAAGAACTTGACTGGTGCTCCCCTCTTGCACATTGGCCTTATTGTGACACACGTGACTCACATATATGAGGTAGATAACTGTATGGATTATATTATCTACTTTTGAGTAAGCCTTATAGAATGGCAAATGTTTTTGAAATAACTCCTATAGAACAAGCAGTGTTGAATATAAAACAATAATTCTACAGAAAGGTCAAAGCTAATGCTTTCTCTGCTCTTAGCACAAGCTATTAGACCAATAACAGAAAAGGAAAACACAAGGAACTAATTTAGTGGTTCTCAACTAGAGATGGTTTTGCCCCCAGAGGCTATCTTAAGTGTCTAGAAGCATTCCTATGTTTCCCCTTTGAGAGAATAGTATTGTTGGCACCAGATTTCTACAGTATATAGGACACAATAAAAAATTATGTATTTCAAAACATGAATAGTGTCAAGAAACTCTGGGCTACTCATAACGGACAAGAAAACTGGCTTACTTATAATAATTATTCAGGTAAGGCATGGTGGCATGAGCCTGGGAAGTAGAAGCAGGAAGAGTAAGAGTTGGAGCCCAGCCTGAGCTACACAATGAGATCCTATCTCAAAAGACAAATGAACAAGCAAACAGGGCTTCTAGTGCACAACGTCTGCATCCAAATCCCAGATCTGCCACTTAAGCAGTGTGCCCCAAGCCAGTTGTACAAGCTTTTAAAACAAACAAAATAGGATTTACACTATCTACCTCTCAGAGTTGCTGTGAATATAAGTGCACAGACTTTAAATTCCAGTCACTGTAACTCCAGTTCTACCACTTAGCTGTATGACCCTGGAAAAGTTACTTAGTCTGTCCTATCACCCAGTTTCCACTGTCCCCCTCCCTTCAAGTTTTTGACATAACCCTCCTTACTACATGACTAACACAAACTTCACAGAACTGATTTGAGAGATTCTCAATATCTAGCAAAAAATAAATAAGCCAAAATACAACTGAATAATCAATCTGATTAATAATAAAATGAAGTCATCACATTTATCACTATAAAACACTTCTGTATATTAAAAGAGTTCTGTAGCTTTATTTTTAAGTACCCGATGATGACATGCATTTAATTCACCCAATACATATTAACAAATCTCTATGGTGTGCTCAGGCTTATGCTAAGAATTGTACATACTGTAGTGAAAAGAAAATTTCACAAGTTCCTTACCTCAGGAATTCAGTCTTGTTCTAAACAGTTTGTCCTTTTCCCCTAAGTCTAAAAATTACAACTCCTTCCATTATTCTTTAATAATTTAGCAATTTCTCATTCTGCTCACTGAATTTTCAAAATGCTACTTTTCCGTGTTTTACAAACTGAGGTTTTCACTTAGCTAGGGATTAAAAATTACCTGGTTGCAGCCAGGCTGTGGTGGTGCACGTCTTTAATTCCAGCACTTGGGAGGCAGAGCCAGGCGAATCTCTGTGAGTTCGAGGCCAGCCTGGTCTACAAAGCAAGTTCCAGGAAAGGCGCAAAGCTACACAGAGAAACCCTGTCTCGAAAAACAAAACAAAAAATAAATAAATAAAAAATAAAAATAAAAATTACCTGGTTGCTTTTTAAAAACTGTGGATAACAGGGCCTTATGCTAGAAAGCCAGAACTTCTAGGGACAAGACCAAGACATTTATACTTTTTAAGTTTTTTCAATGTGCACTCAAAATCAGACTGAAACATTACTCTAAAAATCTGCCATACAGCTGGGCAGTGGTGGCGCACGCCTTTAATCCCAGCACTCGGGAGGGAGAGCCAGGTGGATCTCTGTGAGTTCGAGGCCAGCCTGGTCTACAGAGTGAGATCCAGGACAGGCCAAAACTACCCTGTCTCGAAAAAAAACAAAAACAAAAACAAAAACAAACACCAAAAACCAAACCAAAACAAAAACTGCCACACATACCTACATGAAATGAAGTAGGTTTTAATTGTCTGACGAAAACGATTTTGTGTGTGTATGTATGTGTGTGTGTGTGTGTGTGTGTGTGTGTGTGTGTGTGTGTGTAGGGGAGTCTGGTGATGCCTAGCATGCATGAAACCCTAGGTTCAATCCCTTAAACATGTATGTGATGGTTAAACTTGATTGTCAACTTGATGGGACTTAGACTCACCATGGAAACAAGTCTCTGGGCACATCTGTGAAGGATTTTCTAGATTAGTTGAAGTGGAAAGACTAAACTTAAATGTGAGTGACACTGTTCCATGGCCTGGGATCTTGAACTCAATAAAAGGAGAAAGAGAGCTGAGTCCCAGCATTCCTCTGTCCTTGTTTCCTGACCATATAATGCAATGAGACCAGTTGCCTCAAGCTCCTGCCACCAGGCTATCTGCCCCGTAACTGTGGCACAAACTGTGAGCCGACATAAACCTGTCCTTTTTGAAGTTGCTTCTGTTGTTGTTTTCTTTTGTGGTTTGCTTCTTTTTTTGTTGAGACAGCGTCACTCTACATAGCCCTGGCTGTCCTGGAACTCACAATGTAGACCAGGCTGTCTTCAAACTCACAGAGATCCACTCCTCTCTCTGCCTTGACAGTGCTGGACTATGGGGCTAGAGAGATGGCTCAGGGGTTAAGAGAGATGGCTCAGGGGTTAAGAGAGTGCTGGGACTAAAGGCATGCCCCACTATGCCCCAGCCTTAAGTTGCCTCTGGTAGGCATTTTAAGAATAGCAATGAGAAAAGTAACTAATACAGTGTATGTGTAAAGCGAGCCTATTATTATTTACCACAACTATACTCACAAAAGATTATTAATGAAGCCTAAGAAAGCATGGCTTTTAAAGAACCACACTACACACTTCTGATTTATATTAAAAGTATACTTAATAACCGGTATATTTTTGTGACACACATTTATAAAAGAAAACATATACCATGGACCAAGGATACAAAATGCCTCTGTCACCAATAATCTGAGCTCACAGTAAGGTATGGGTATACTGTCTTGATAAGTAGACAACAAAATACTTATTTCAAATAATCTAGATGCACCTAAAAATTTTAGGATAGTGCCAAGCAAACAGGAAGAATGTGGGATGGGATATAGCCCTCGAACTTGCTATGTAGACCAGGCTGGCCTCAAACTCACAGAGATCAGGCAACCTCTGCAATCTGAGTGCAGTGCTGGCCAGAACTAAATTTTTATCACTTTATTATTACTATTTGCATTTGCTTATTTATTTTGTGGGGAAACCAGAGGATAAATTTCTGGAGGCGATTCTCTTCTTCCACATTCTCTCCTTCGGGACTCTGCCCACTGAGCCGTCTCACTGGCCCCAGAACTAAGCTTTAAACAACGACTAAAAAGCTAATGGGGCTGGCCTGACAGCTCAAAGGGTAAAGGCTCTTGCTTTGAAACTCTGGTGACCGGAGTTCAACCCCTGGAGCCCACATAAGGGTGGAAAGAGAGAACTGATTCCACAAAGTTGTCCTCTGACTTTCACGTGCACATCATGGCATGCCCACACACACGGTACATTATGTGCCCCCCCCCCACACACACACACCAAAAAGTTTAAAGTTAATAAATGCAGAAGTCTGGTATGGTGGCATAGGCCTACAGTCCCAGCAGTCTCAAGACTGAGGCAGAGATCATGAGCTCAAGGCCAGATTAGGCTACAAAGTAAAACTCTAACTCAAAAATAAACAAACAAATGTAAAGGAAAAAAAAACCTGTGAGTTTAGTGTTTAAGTAGCATTTTAGAGTAGGTAATTCTTGCCATGAAGGGCATGGGCCTTCCCTGGCCCATGGGCATTAAACACTATATAGCAGTCCACATTCATGACAATGCAAACATTTCCAAATGCTTCCCTGTGGGACCAATACCACCTTAGGAAACACTGAAATAAAGATTGAGGGTTGGGAGAAGAAGGCAAAGAGTATAGTTCTGGTGGTGATCTGTTTTTTACTAAGAATAAATGCTGAACATAAGATACAAGAAATTAAAAGCCAGTCAGCTGAGTAGACTAAAAATAAGTGTCAAATCATTCAACAGGAATCTATCTGAAGTCAAATCTCACAAGAAGCCTCACCTAATGGTCAGAAGAGGAAGAAAGTTATTTCAAAAGGCTAAGCAGGTAAAGGCACTTCGCCAAACTTGATGACTTGAGTTCAATCCCTGGAACCCACATGGTGGAAGGAGAGAAACCACACTTGCAAGAAGTCAAGTAGTTCTTTTGACCTTCAGGTGTGCATCATAGTGTATGTGTGATATTCTCCCCCATACCCTCTCTCCTTCAAATGCACACAAATAAACAACTTGTTTTCTTCTTTAGTTTGGGGCTGGAGAGATGGCTTAGTGTTAAGAGCACTTACTGTTCTTCCAAAGGACTTGAGTTTGGTTCCCAGCACCCATGCACACATGCTACGGTACCCAAAACTATCTGTCTGTGCTGGCTATTTTTATGTCAACTGCACAAGCCAGAGTCATTTTGGAAGAGGAACCTCAACTGAGAAAATGCCCCTACCAAACTGGCCTGTACATTTTCTTGATTGATGTGGGAGGGCCAGGTTCACCATGGTGAGGCCACTCCTGGATGCTACAACAAAGCAAGCTGGGCAAGCCAGTAAGCAACTTCCTCCATGGTCTCTGCATCATGTTCTTGCCTTCTGGCATGTTTGCACACATGTGCACACTCTCTCTCTCTCTCTCTCTCTCTCTCTCTCTCTCTCTCTCTCTCTCTCTCTCTCTATCAATCTATCTATCTGTCTGTCTGTCTGTCTCTCTGTCTCTGTCTCTGTCTCTGTCTCTCTCTCTCTCTCTCACACACACACACACACACACACACACACACACACACACACACACACACAAATTTACTAAAAAAATAAGTCTTGGGGGAAAAAGTTCTACATCTAAAATTCACTATGAAGAGTTTAAAAGAAAAGGGTAGGCTCAAAAGTTACTTTTAAAGCACACTGAACAGTCAAGAAACTAAGGTGGTGAATGCCTTTAGTCCCAGCACTTAGAAGGCAGGAGGAGGATCTCTGTGAGTTTGAGGTCAGCCTCGTCTACGTAGTGAGTTCCAGGACAGCCAGTCAGACCTACTCTGACTCTGACTCAGTCTCAAATAAAAGAAAAGAGAAAGAGAGAGACAGAAACAGAAACATTTTTCTAGTCTAACATAAAAACTGTACAAAATATAGACAGATCTAAAAGGCTTATCAGTTCTAATAACATGAACATATATTAACTATATTATAGATTATACATACAAGTAATATATAACATATAATTGATGTGTCATTAATTTATATTACCATATTACATAATATTATTATAATGCTGTTAATATATAATATTATATATATAAAACTAGAACAGCATAAAAGAGCTAAATTCAGAAAGATTAATATTACAAAGGGAGGCAAATTCAACAATGAACAAAAATATAGTGTGATAAAATATATCCAGTAACCCCAGAGTTGATCAAAAGTAAGACCTACTAATGAAATCACTTACATCAGCAGGTGATAAGAGAAAAAGTACTCCCTGATCACTTCAATAACACAGAAAAAAATCTTACAAAATTCAATACCCATGTATGATTCAGAAGAATTTCACAGCAAATTACAAATTACAAATCAAGAAACATCAAGAGTTTACTATAGCGGGCCTGTGGTGGTACACGCCTTTAATCCCAACACTTGAGAGGCAGAGGCAGGTGGATCTCTCTGAGTTTGAGTCCAGTCTGGTCTACAGAGCGAGTTCCAGGATAGCCAATGCTACAATGAGAAAAAAAAAAAAAAAAATTTTTTTTTTACAGTAAGTCACTAAGAATAATAGACATATTTCTAAAAATAAAATGAAAAACAAGGATGACCACTATTATTTATGACCATCTATATTAAAACAATAATAAATAAAACAATCATTACTTGTACATGTAAATGTTACTTAAAAATCCTAGCAATGTAAAGATGAACTTGAAAAATAATAAGATACTAAGCACTGTATCAGAACCAGATATAAAATCCAAGCACAAAGGAGTATAAATTTCTTTACTCCCATACGACTTTATTTTTTAAAGTGTATCATTCAAGGCTGGAGAGATGACTCAGTGGTTAGGAACACTTGCTGCTCTTCAGAGGAACTGAGTTTAGTTTTCAGAACCTACATCCCACAGTCACAACTACCTGTAACTCTAATTCCAGGGTGTCTGACATCATGTTCTGACAGCTTGAGCATCTGCACACACATGGCAAACACACACACATAAATATTTAAAGCACTTCATTTACAATGCATAAAAGTTTACAATAAAAATCAACTCCCTCATCTCCAAAGCAAAAGAACATTGTACAGAAAAGTAAAACCTATTAGAAAAATTTAAATGCCTAAATGAATGACGATAAAGATCATGTTTATGAGTTGAGAAACTCTGGATGTAATTATAAATCTCCCTATATTAACATATAGTCAATAAAACGACAATCAAAATCCCAAAAGGACTTGTGTGATCTTGACAAGTTTTTTGTTTTTGTTTTTGGGTTTTTTTGGTTTTGGTTTTTCAAGACAGGGTTTCTCTGGGCAGTTCTTGCTGCCCTGGACTTGATCTGTAGACCAGGCTGGCCTTGAACTCACAGACATCTGATTGCCTCTGCCTCTTAAGTGCTGGGATGAAAGGTGTGCACCACCACTGCCTGGCAGATCTTGACAACTTTATTCTATCTGTCAAATGGAAGAGTAAGTTAGTATAGGTCTGCACAAAATCAACAAAGCAAAGAGGCTGGCATTAGCAAAAACCAAGACATATAAAATAACAGTAATGTGAACCTGGCACTATGAGAGACAAACAGAAACGGGCCAATGGGAATATGGTATATATATTCAAGGGTGCTTTCCAAATCAATGAGAACAAAATCATGTATCCCAACATAGTGTTGGGATAATTACATCTCCCTAGACAGCTTCAGATCTTCACCTAACAAGACTGCATAAACATAATTTCTGTAAACTTAAATTCATTGGATGCAGCAGAGTAACTCTGTAACACTAGGGAGGAGATTTTCTAAAGAAACAAAAAAGAATTCTAAATAAAAAGACAAGTTACATTGTATCCACAAAATAATAAATCATTCCCTCAAAATAAAGTATTAAAACAAATGGCTCAATTTATGATGTTAACAAATAATGAAAGAAAAAATCCAAAGGCTAAGAAACATACAAAACCAAACTTGATCTTAGAAATAATCAGAGATGGAAATAAAAGGGGATCATTTTTATCATAAAATTATATAGAAGTTTATAAAAAAAAAAAAATCAGCCAGACAGTGGTGTCTCACAACTTTAGTCCCAGCACTTTGGAGGTAGAGGCAAGTGGATCTCTGTGAGTTTGAGGCTAGCCTGGTCTACAGAGCGAGTTCCAGGATAGCCAGGGCTACACAGAGGAACCCTGTCTTGGGGAAAAACATTAGTTTAAATAACTGTAAAACAAACCCTCTGTAGCAAGTTGAGAAACTGCACTGCCAATCTTGCTTCCCACTGTGCTCTTCCTTAATCACCAGGTGATTACTATCATGAATATTTTTCTGGTAATTGGTTCCTTGTGATTTTAGTATCTATATTTGCATTCCTGAACAATATCATTAATTCCATCTGGTTTTGAACTTTTTTTTGTAAATGTGCGTATTATGTTCCTGAAGGAGGTGTGCACATGTGGGTGCAGGTGAGCATCTGTAGTGGTCAAAGAACAGTGCCTTTTGCCTTTGTCTGAGATGCTCTCTCACTGTCCTAGAACTTTGCAACTAGCCTAGCCTTTACTTTTCCAGAGATCATCCACCTAATCTCTGCCTCCCATTTTGCCATTTTTAGGATTACAACCCTGCACCACCACACCTGACTTAAAAACAAAAAATAAAAACAAAACAAACAAAAAAAGCAAAACTTAGGTTCTAGGGATCCCAACTCAGCGTTTTGTTTTTGAACATTTTATAGTGAGAATCATGTTGTCATATGGTTTTGTAACTTGCTTCTAATATCTGACTAATACATTTGTGATATTCATGCATACCGATACAAGAGATACCTATTATTTGTATATCTTTTTGTTTTAATTTTTTTATTTTCTGGGATTAAAATATAATTACATCATTTGCTCCCTTCCCTTTTCTCCCTCTAAGCCCTCTTATCTCCAATGTCTCTGATCTCTTTCAAATCCATGTCCTTTTTTCCTTGTTTGTATTTCTAATCTATTTGAACTAGATTTATATTCTGTAATTAGATATATAATAAACCACTAATAAATATATATTTATTCTCCTAATGAATATCTGAATTTTTATACTGAGGTTAATATCAATAAGCATTCTTAAATATATGTATGCTTCCTAGTTCACATATTCCTATAGGGAAAAGGTTAAATTGCAAAGCACAATTTCTGGGGTTGGAAACAGAAGCAGCATTAGCTGGGAACTTAAAAAGCAAATTATCAGTCTCCACCCAACTCCTACTTAATCGTTACTGTAGGAGTGGAGTCCAACAGTTTTTTTTCCCCCCCGGTTTGTTTGCTTATCTATCTATCTATCTATCTATCTATCTATCTATCTATCTATCTATTTATTTATAATCCCTCCCTCCCCCCGGAGCTGAGGACCGAACCCAGGGCCTTGGGTTTGCTAGGCAAGCGCTCTACCACTGAGCTGAATCCCCAACCCTGGAGTCTAACAGTTTTAACAAGCCCTACAAACAATTCTTATGCACATTCAAGCTTGAAAATAGTTGGAGTAGGCTAGCTGTCTATAGGTAGTATTGCTTGCTTTAGGTCACCCAATTATTTTCTATAGTGAGTTTTCTAATTAACACTATCACCAGAAATGAAAGAAAATCCTACTTTTCCGCATTATCACCAACCCCAGATATTGTCAGATGTCTTCATTACTACCAATTTAATCTATATAAAATGATCTGTTATTGTTTTAATTTTCCTAATTGTTCCTAAAGTTAAACAACATTCCAAATGTTTTATTGGTCATTTCCTCCTAGATCTTATCTATCTACCTAGTGCATTTTCTTTTGTTGGTTTTGTTTTGTAACTAGGAAGAGATATAAGGCCACTTTCAGTTTTCTTATTTAAGCATGTAGTATATGCATGTGTGTGTGCGTGCACACATGTGGAGGTCAGAAGTCAAGTTGTATGTCTTCTGTTGCTCTCCATCTTATTTTTTGAGACAGCCTCTCACTGAACCTGCGGCTCTGTTTCAGCTACCCCGGCCAGCCACCAAGCACCTGTCTCCCCCAGTCCCAATTACTGGTGTTACAGATCTAAACTTACTCAGGATCTCATACTTGAATAGCAAGCACTTTTACCCACTGAACCATCTCCTCCGGCTCTTTAAAAAAAAAAAAAAAAAATGCATGTGGGGTAGGGGATGTCTTACTATCCCAGACTGGCCATAAAGCCACAATCTTTTCAGTTCTACCTCCCAAGGGCTAGGATTATAGGCTTTTCATCACTTTTCTTGGCTACATTTATCATTTATCACTCTTCTTTTTTTTCCCCCCAGTAACATTCTTCTTCTTATTTTATTTTGGTTTTTCGAGACAGGGTTTCTCTGTGTAGCTTTGTGCCTTTCCTGGAACTCACTCTGTAGTCCAGGCTGGCCTCGAACTCAACACAGATCCACCTGGCTCTGCCTCCCGAGTGCTGGGATTAAAGGCGTGCACCACCACCACCGGCACATTCTTTATTTTCTAGTCAAGATAATATTAAGTAATAATTAAAATTACTTAAGTTGCTCCTCAAGGGTGAATTTTTGTTAATCTTTTAAGCAGCTGAACAAGAGATGGCTTAGCAGTTAAGAGTGGTTACTTTGAGAACCCAGTTTTGAATTCCAGCACCCAAATGGCAGCTCACAACCATCTGTAATGCCAGTCCGATGAGATCCAGCTCCCTCTTCTGGCCTCCGAGGGTACCAGGCAAACATGTGGTGCATAGACACATATACAGACAAAATACCCATACACATCAATTAAGTAAGTAAATAAACTGAACAAGAGCTGGATGTGTTAGCTGAAAATAGTCTCTATAGTCTACACATTCTCAAATGATAGAAGAACTTAGTAAATTACTCAACAGTCTCTTGTCAAGTCTTTTTGCAACTCATTCAAAGGTGTTTCTCCCAGCTTCATAAAGGCTGTCCAGGAGCACAACACACACACACACACACACACACACACACACACACACACACACACACACACACACTTAAATGTTTAGGATTTCTCAAGCATAATCACATAACTACTTAATTATTTTTTCTAGTAGGTCAGCATACAAAGTAATTGCTTTCATTGAACCAGTGCCTGGCCCTAAATTCCTCAGGTAGCTAAAGATGACTTTGAACTCCTAAGTTTTTTGTTTGTTCTTGTTCTCGGTATCAAGGATTGAACACAAGGCCTCACACATGTTAAGAAAGCACTCTACCACTGAGCATTAGATGCCAGTCTTTTTTACTATGGCATCTTCACACAACTGAGTCCTTATTTTGTTCCAATTCCCTAGCTTTCCTCATTGCTCTTCCCTATGCCCCTGATCCCCAATGCTTGATTCCCTTCCTCCCCACAAGCAGTCCCTGCCTTTGCTTTCATGTCACATGTATTCCATTACTATCTGGGGTTTGCTTCTTTTGTTTTCACTTTTTTCCCCCTATTTGCTATTCTATTTTAACCTTATGAATTCTTTCTGTATATTTTTCATGTCAGTCCATTCATCAGGTTATGGTGGAATCTTCTAAAATGCCCCTAATGATCCCAATCCCCTGTACAATTTCCTCCCCTTGAGTGTAGGCTTAGAGTTATTAATCTGTTTCTAACAGAATATAGCAGAAGTGATAGGATGTCATGTCCAAGATTAAGCCATAAAAAGTCAGTGACTTTCATTTTAGGCAATCATTTTCACTCTCTTCTGAGAAAAGTCAGCTGTCACGCCATGAAGAGGCACATGAGTAAATCTGAGCCATCTCTTCAGCCTCCTACCCTATTAATTTTGTAAAAGGTTTTATTTCAGCTTTGCCTTTTTATTTATTTAATCTGCTAGAAGCTGTTTTTAAGTATAGGAAAGGGGTAGGAAGGTTCTGAGATTGCTTGTTTGTTTATTTTGTGTGGAAGTCAGAAGACAACTCCCAAAAATTGGTCCTCTCCCAAAATGCCCTTACCTGCTGAGCCATCTCCTTAGTAAGCAACTGTCCCAGCAAGTCAGTATCCTTTCCCAACTAATTTGCCATGGGGCATTTTCTGCCCACTTACTCCTCACAAGCATATAAAATTCATCCGCAACCTCTTCCTGCTTACTATCTGCCATTTTGCATCCATCTTCCCTTTTCTTTTTCTAAGCCTCTTAGACATTCTACTAGCTACACTTTCAAATCTATGCCCAGAAGACGCTTTAGATCATCCTCCCTCTCTCCCCAAGGTCAGGTGACTCTGAGAAGCTTTCAGCAGTAGATTCTCCTCTCCTTTGTAATGAATCCAAATGACAGTCTATTAAAGATCAATTTTACACAAAATTACTCTACTTCTGATCTTCCGATGTTAAAAAAAAATTAGCCAAGACTAAAGAAATGTGGTGGTGGTGGTGGTGGTGGTGGTGGTGGTGGTGGTGGTGGTGGTGGTGGTGGTGGTGGTGGTGGTGGTGGTGGACAACCACTCAAGTCCAGGGAACATCAAAAGATAAAAACCAGATAATAAAACTGGAGTGGTTGGTTTGTTGGCAGCCGTGGCACAACCCTCTTACTTTAGCAAGAAGTCTAATAAAACTCTAGGGTACTGCTACAAATAGATTTGCTTATGAGAGTCTGGGAGGAGCAATCTCATATTAACCCAGGTAATAACTACAGCCCCAACAATGTCTGCCACATAACATTCAAATTTTGTTGATTGAAAGGTGAATTAAAGAATTCTTTCTATCTTTTTCTCTTTAAGAATATTCTGACTCGGTGTTGGTGGCGCACACCTTTAAACCCAGCACTCGGGAGGCAGAGGCAAGTGGATCTCTGTGAGTTCGAGGCCAGCCTGGTCTACAGAGTAAGTCCTAGGACAGGCTCCAAAGCTACACAGAAAAATCCTGTCTAGAATAAAACAAACAAAAAGGAAAAAAATAATATTCTGGCTGTTCTTGCCTTTTATATTTCCATAAAATCGTTGAACCATGAGTTGGCTAGTTTTATGTCAACCTTACACAAGCTAAAGTTATCTGAAAGGAGAGAACCTCAATTGAGAAAATGCCTCCATAAGATCCAGTTGTAGGGCATTTTCTTAATTAGTGATTGATGGGGGAGGGCCTAGCCCATGGTGGGTGGTGCCACCCCTGGGCTGGTGGTCCTGGGTTCTACAAGAAATGGTGCTAAGCAAGCCACTGTTCCTGCCCTGTTTTTTTGAGTTCCTGTCCTGGCTCCCTTCTATAATGGACTACAATGTGTAAGGGTAAGCCAAGCAAACCTTTCCTCCTTTTGGTCATGGTATTTCATCAAAGCAACAGTAACCCTAATTAAGACAAACCAGGTTGTCAAGTTCCACAGAAAACTTTAGCTTTCCATTTAGATTTCAATAAGTGTATCAAATCAAAATTTTTAATATTTTTACTCTACTTGAGCTTCTAATTCATCATAGTAAGTAGTATATCTCATTTTTAATGTCTCTAAACATTATTTAACTACTCTTCCTTATAAAGACCATATAAACACTTAATATTCACTTTATATGAGTCTCCCTTAGATTAGTGGTTGTTAGAAGCAGGTGCTGGAGGAAGAAGGTGCAGCCCTTAAAAGAAAAGCATGAGGAGTTTTTTCATGGTGATGGATAGTTTGTATTTTGATTGTAATGGTGGCCACACCAACCTACAGAAGGTATCAATAGGTATCAAATACATAGCATGTACAGCAAAATGGCTCAGAGGGTAAAGGCATTTGCTGCTAAGCCTGAAAACTTGAGTTTGATTCCTGGGACCTACATGGTGGAAGGAGAGAACCAATTCCCTCAAGCAGTCCTCTGGCTTTTCCACACCCCCATAGTTAAAAAAAAAAAAAAAAGTTAGAAACATGCACATAAACACTATGTGCATGGAAAAAGTGGTGAAAACGGAAAAGATCTATAGTCTTATAAGCTGTTACTTTATTTTAATATTGCACTACATTTATGTAAGATGTCTTTTCTGGTTTGAATCTGAAATAGCCCCACAGGCTCACGTCTTGAAGCTTGGTAGCACACTTGTGGAGTCTTTAGGAGGCAGCACCTGGTTGGCAGAAGTGGTCAGCGAAAGTGGACCTCTAAGGTTATGGCAGCCCCTGTACAAGTGCTCTCTGCTTCCTGTTCAATACCATGTGCGCTAGTGGTCACTACACGCTCCTGCCACCAGACCGAGTCACTCTACTACGGCTTCCCTGTTCTAGGATGGGCTGTAACTGTGAAGCTTTCTTCCATTAATTTGTTCTGTCAGGTCTTCTGTCACAGGGACACAAAAGGGACACAGAAAACAGTGAAACCTGAAGAGGTCTATAGTCTAACTAGCTATACTGTACAGCAATATCAATTCCCTGGGTTTATATTATAAAGCACATAGATGTCATTATTACAGGAGGTAAAGAAAGGGTACATAGGATTCTGTGCACTATTTCTACAGCTTTCTGTATGTCTACAATGACTTAAAATAGGTTTTAAAAATGTAATAAATAGATAAGTAAAAGTATGTCTTTTCCTACAAAATCTTTTCTGTCTTCCATCCCCTTACACAACTGTATTATGTATTCAATCTCTAATTCTCCTATATCTGGGGGTACACTTTCATCTGAGTATACTTGTTCTTAATTCTTGGTTTATTTATATACTTCTACTGCTAAAATGAGAATAAAAATTATCATTCACTGGTATAATACAGAACCTAGCATACAATCCAGTACAAGGATCTTAATATGTAATTTCTGTACTTTAAAGGAATGAATACATGTAACCAATAATTATATACAGTACAAAAGAAATGTCACTTATAGAGTACCCACTGTGGTTGAGCACATTATGCTAAGTGCTTAGGTATATATCATCCATTCTTTTGATACACTACTATATAAAAGTCCAGTGTTACATGGTATTCTTGGTATGAGAAATAATGTATTGACAGTCCTTACTAACTATAGGCAGTCACAGTCTCATAATGATCAGTAAGAATACTAACCTCTGAAGAGGCAATCTCAACACCTTACATGCTAAGATGCTCAAATATAAATTCAACTATGTCCCAAATCACAAACAATTCTTTCTACTCTACCAGCACATCTAAAAGGATTGGGCAAACTTCATGGACAGAGAAGAACAAACTGCAGAGATAGGAGAAAGAGGAAACTCAAAACCGACTAAATAAATCACAGGAGAGCTCAGTGTGTCCAGAACCCTAAAGCTATTATAGGTTTGTCCCAGAATAAAACACAGCAAGAACAAAGAGAGACAGGACTGTGATTATTAGATCAAGAAGGTTTTGGAAGTGAAGGTCAATAAACTTTATTTAATTTATAACAACAGGGTGTTACTATGTTACTAATTATCTTAAGCGTTAATAGCTTCAGATTGACCAGAAAGTAGGCATAATGAATCAAAAATAGAAGTAAACTAAGGGCAGGACAAAAATAAAGGGGTCTCAGAGAGAAATAATCAGGGCTTAAACTAGAGTAATCGAGAGGAATAGAACTGAAACGTCATGGCAGATGGTAAATCAAAAGGATTTGGGTGCTTACTATATAGGGAAATCATGGAACACAAAACATACTATGGAAGGATCCAGCATAAATTCTAGTAAGTGAAGAGTTCGCCAGGACAAAGGGAGATTCAATTTAAAAGCAAAGTTAACTAATTCAGTTTAGGACTGACTTGCCTACTTTGTGCTGTCAGTGAAATACTCAGATAACAATGCCCAAGAGATAACAGAAAATGCAGGCTGACACTCACTACACTGCACAGGTAGCCTGATGCTTTGTTAAAAGAACAAAGTGGTTAGAAATGAAGAGACTGTCAAAAAGTAAGGTTTGGGTGAGTGCTTAGTAAGTGTAAGTAGTAAATAATCAGAAACAGAAATAAAAAGCAGCAGCAGAGACCCTGCCTGGCATGTGGAACATCTTCAGTTCCATTTTCGTGGTTAAAAAAAAAAAAAAAAAAAAAAAGGCAGGAGCAAAGTCAAGCAGAGGTATTTTTAGTTTGGAGTTGGGGTGACCTGGATACATATACATAAAAGCAAACTACAAGTAACCAGTGTCAAAGAATATCTAAAGATGTTGTGTGTGCCTACTTGTTAAATAATGAGGACAGAAATGTGAGATAAGAAAAAAAAAAAAAGATTGTTCTGTGACATTCCAGAAGACTAAATTAGGATATTAGCGCTAGAGACATAAATTAAAGAAAGCATATTTGTGTTTCACATTTGGAGGTATCGTGTATCAATAGTAAGGATACGTAACAAAGAAACTGTCTTACTATTAGATATTTCACTTGATACAGATGCTATGGGAAAAAACTGTGACTAGCTTCAATGCTGACCTTCCAGTAGGCAGAAACTCCCAAGTCTTCCTCTCCTCTAGGCTCTTCATTTCCTATAATCTTCTCTTTCCTCCCCCATCTTTTCTGATGTTAGGGCTGAACCCAGGACCTCACCCATGCTAGGTAAGTGCTTTGCCACCTTCCCAACGCTTACGTTTGTTTTTAATGTATCAGTTTTCTTGTCCTACAAAAGCACAAGACCCCCACTGTACAGTGCAACTTTGCCTGGATAACCCGGTATCCTCTCCCAATAAAGGTCTTAGAACACTGCTTTCATTTGTGTATCTCCATTAAGGGGTTGCTAGTCCTTTATGTAATTAACATTTATTTCAGTGCATGCTCCTATCTTGCCACTCTCTTTACTCTTTGCCTTGCACCTCAGACTTTATCTATCTACTTAATAATTTCTTTTCAAAAGGCTGAAAATTGAATGAACTACATTTTTATTTAAGCCTCTAGAATTTGCCAATTCTAAATTGGCAATTGGTTGTCCATAGTTGTTTCTTTTTAAATTTTTTTTTGACGGGTGGTATTGGCGCATGCCTTTAATCCCAGTACTGGGAAGGCATAGGCAGGTGGATCTCTGAGTTCGAGGCCAGCCTGATCTACAGAGAGAGTTCTAGGACAGCCAGGGCTACATAGAGAAATCATGTCTTGAGAACCCAAAAAGAAAATATTTTTTTGCCATTACATTTATTTTTTGTATGTGGGCTGCCAAGGCATATATGCAGGAGTTAGAGAGCAAAGCGAAGCATCAGTTCTATTCTTCCATCATCAGGCTTGGTGGAAAGCGCCTGTACTTGCTGAGCCATTGCACTGGCCCCAGAGTTGCTTCTTTGAAAGACAACTTTCTTTTCTGTCTGCCTTTAAGATTCCTCCTTGTCTGACTATGATCTGTCTGGGTACAGACCTGGTTTTTCTTATACTGTTAAAAATTCAGTGTACTTCTTTTTTTTTTTTTTTTTGTACTTCTTAAATCTGTCAGATCTAATAAGAAATTGTACCTAGAAAATTTTATTTAAAAACCTCTCTTCAAATATTAACTTTGCAATATTTTACTCCAGAGTACTGACTGAATATGTTAAATCCCCCCCCATAGATATTTTCAATCTTTTTGACTGTATTTGGTATATTTCTTCAGCTTTATCTTCTAAGCAACCAATTCTTTTTTCAACTAAGAATAATCTGTTAGGCTTTTTATGTTTTTGTTTGTTTGTTTTTCCAAGACAGGATTTCTCTGAGTAACAGCCCTGGCTGTCCTGGAACTCACACTGTAAACCATGCTGGCCTTGAACTCACAGAAATCTGCCTGCCTCTGCCTCCTGAGTGCTGGGAATAAAGTCATGAGCCACCACTGCCTGGCTAATTTTTATGTATTTTATATACAACAGTTTTAATCTCCAAAATTTCTATTTTTTCTAAATCTATTAAGTCATTTTATATTGTCTTCCCTGTTTATCTTCATTTTTAAAGTAAATCAGCATTTGTTTTAAATTTATGTGGTAACTGCCATACTTAGATTAGTATGGATCTGTTTGAGGTATTTGTTCTTATTCCCTGGCATTTGAATTCATGCTTACTTATTAGTTTTTTTCTTTTTAAAACTTACTGTGAGGTACAGCTGGGCATGGTGGTATACACCATTAACACACACACACACACACACACACACACACACACACACACACACACCATTAACACACACACACACACACACACACACACACACACACACACACACAAACACAGAACAACAAAAACTGCCCTAAAAGTCAGTATGAAGGAAAAAACTATGGTCACAATTTGATTTTTTAAAAAAAAAAAAAAAAAAAACCTTTCCTTTTTCTTCCTCTGTTCCAGTCAACCATCCCATGGTCTCCCTTTCTGAGATATGGGACTCAGTAGACAATTTAGTTCTGCTTCAAGCGCAACCTAATGATGGAATCCTCAGGGTCCTGTCTAAAACTGGTTTTGATTTTCACTTACTATGAACTTCAGGTGTTGACTTTTGTGCTCTTGGATTGATGAAGTCCACTGTCCACTGACACCAAGGCTTAAACAAGCATAGTGCCTATCCTAGTTGGGTTTCTACTACCACAGCACTTGGGGCGGAAAGGATTTACTCTGTTTACACATTATAGTCCAGTACTCTGGGGAAGCAAAGGTAAGAACTCAAGGCAGGAACTTGGAGGCAGGAAAGAAAGTACTGGCCATGGAAAGATGCTGCTCTTCCTGACTTGTTCAGTTTGCTTTCTTTCTTTCTTTTTTTTTTTTTTTTGGTTTTTCGAGACAAAGTTTTTCTGTAGCTTTGCGCCTTTCCTGGAACTCACTCTGTAGACCAGGCTGGCCTCGAACTCACAGAGATCCGCCTGGCTCTGCCTCCCGAGTGCTGGGATTAAAGGCGTGCGCCACCACCGCCCTGCTTGAGTTTGCTTTCTTGTATACTCCAGGACCATCAGCCCAAGGATAGCACCACCATAGTGGGCTGAGCTTCCCACAGCAAACATCACAGGTTTACCTATGAGCCAATCTGTTAGAAGCATTTTCTCAGTTGAGGGTCCTTCTCAGATGACTCTAGCTTGTGTCAAGTTGACAAAAACTAACCAGCACACTGCCCTGAAGACATAAAGCTACTCCATCTACTTAATTTTTGGGTTTCTTGCATTTTTCTAGAATTTGGTAAAGCAGTTCCTTGCTATCTTTTCAGATCTTCAAATATTTCCATCTTTTTTGCTTTTCTTTTAAAACAACATTCCTACCAGGGTGGTAGCACATGCTTATAATGCAAGCACACAGGAGGAAGAAAGTATTTAAGCTATGTAGCTGCATGGTGAGTTAGAGGACAGCTTGGGCTACATGAGACACAGTTTAAAACAAACAAAATACAGTCCACCATTATAAAAACAGAAATCAATTTCTCCCCTGTAAACCCTATTTCAGATCATTTAGCTAGATACAATTTTAAAAGTTATTAATATCTACTGATGCTAATTCTACTATCAATTATAAGAAAGATAAATTTATAAGAAAATATGTCAAAATGTACAGGTAACTATGATAAATGAGAGTTGCTTGTAACTATACAAAGGATCACTTTGGTTGTTGACAGTTACAACTTCAGGCTGACATGAAAAGCATTTCAGTCACAAATACTGTGTAAGTGGTGCTGTCATCGATTCTGTGATTTTCTAAAGTGGAAAGAACTTTTCTGTAAGTACGTATACACCATATACACACAAAGGTCATAGGCCAAACTCAAGGGTTATTCTTCAGGCATCATCCACACTTTTATTTTTCTCTCGGAGAGAATCGCTCACTGTTCTGGAGATTGTCAAGTAGGTTAAGCCAGATGGCCAGTGGGCCTCAGAAATCCACCTGTCTCTGCCTCCTTGGTGCAGGGACTGAATGCAAACGACCACATCTAGCTTTTACAAAAAGTTGGGTTATTTTGTTTTTGTTTTTTTCCTAGTTTACTGTGTAGCCCGGCTGTCCTGGAATTCACTCTGAATAACAGGCTGGCCTCAAACTCACAGAAATTCACCTGCCTCTGCATCCCAAGTGTTGGGATTAAAGATTTTATTTTTAATTATGTATATAGTCTAGGTATGAATGCACATGAATGAAGGTACCCTTGGAAGCCAGATAAGCATATCAAAGCCCCTGAAGCTAGTGGCTGTAAGCTGCGGGCACATGACTCCTGGTTAAGGGAATTTGGGTCCTCTGAAAGATTTGTGTGTGTGTGTGTGTGTGTACACGCGCATGCATGCATGCATGTATTCGTGTTTAAATGGGGTTCTGGGGATCAAACTCAGGTCCTCAACTGACTAAGCTAGTCTACCAACCCAAGAACTTTTTTGTTTTGAGATAGGGAATTATTGAATAACATAGGATGAGTATGGAATTTACTCTACATACAGCCTAGACTGATATGAAATTTAAAATCCTTCTGCCTAATTCTTCTCATGTTGCTAAGATTATAGGTATTTGTCACACACCAAGCTCAGAATGGTAAGGAACACTTAATAAAAGTCTGAATCCCTTACAATACCAAGTTTTCAACCCTGAAAGAACAAAAAACCTCAACTATTACAGGAGAAAAACTTAGTGCTGCTTAAGTAAAAATAATTCTGAAAACAAACTGGAAAACTATGGTTAAAGAGAGAACTCTGGAGAAGTAAACTACCACATCCTAATGAGTGGCAACTGTGGCGATACTTTGTGCTCTCACAAATAAAGCTTGCCTGGTGATCAGTGTGGAGCTAGCCACTAGTTAACCATAGAGGCCAGGTGGTGGTGGCACACACCTTCGATCCCAGTATTTAGGAGGCACATGCCTTTAATCCTAGCTCTTGGGAGTAGGAAACAGTTAGTGATATGGCTGGGCAGAGACAGGAACTGGCTTCAGGCTGAGGAGTTGGCCAGGTAAGAGGTGACTGTGGCTGCTCCTTTGAATCTCTGATCTTTCATCATTTACCCTGATATCTGGCTCTGAGGTTTTTATTATTAAGACCAATTAGAATTCACAATACATCTCGTGCCCAACATGGGGCATGAGTTCACGGAAAAGCTGCTTACCTGTGGCTTTGCAGCCAGCGGTACAGGCCAGAGCTGCACTCAGCCAGAGTTACTACCCCACTCGCTAAGTTTTTGCTGCAACCTCTCTGCAAGAAACTCCACAGACGTGTGGGCTCAACATGCTGCCAGAGTTAGCCCCTCAATACCAGTCAGCTCTGCCTTTTAGGTAGCTCCAGCCACACAGTCTTCCCCACAATCTACTGTGTACATTTTCAGACAGTGGGTTCCCTCTCCTGGTGGGTTGTGGGCTTTCCCTTGACCCCCTCCCTGGTCTGCTACCAAACTCGGTAGCTGCCTTGAAACCTGTTCTGGCTTCTACTGGTCTATACAGAAACAGTCAGTCTCACGTCTTCATTGTCATAGTCGGCAGATTTAATGAGACAATTCGGAATTCTTAGGGAGGAATTAGTTAAGAGGAAGAGAGATTTTTCCCACATTAAAAAGATTGCAATAGAGGGAGAAAAAGGACAAATCATCCAGAAAAAAAAATGTCTCGAGAAAAAGTGTAAATTGGCCTATGGCTATATCACATTTTCAACAGGGCAAAATTTCATTAAATCTTTTAAAATGTTTGTTTCTGCTGTTCTCTACAGACATATAATGCAAATGGTCTTTTTGTAGTCCCAGTCCAATTAAAAATTAAAGCTGGCACCGGGCGGTGGTGGCGCACACCTTTAATCCCAGCACTCGGGAGGCAGAGCCAGGCGGATCTCTGTGAGTTCGAGGCCAGCCTGGTCTCCAAAGTGAGTTCCAGGAAAGGCGCAAAGCTACACAGAGAAACCCTGTCTCGAAAAACAAAAAACAAAAAAAAAAACAAAGTAAGGTCCAGGATAGGCACCAAAAGTACACAGAGAAACCCTGTCTTGAAAAACCGAAAAAAAAAAAAAAAAATTAAAGCTGGCTTTGGAATTGGAGTGTGGCACGCTTTTTTTTTTTTTTTAAAGATTTATTTATTTATTATATATACAGTGTTCTGCCTGCATGTATGCCTGCAGGTCAGAAGAGGGCGCCAGATCTCATTACAGATGGTTGTGAGCCACCATGTGGTTGCTGGGGATTGAACTCAGGACCTCTGGAAGAGCAACCAGTGCTCCTAATCGCTGAGCCATCTCTCCACGCCCCACCCCCAAAGCATGCTTTTTAAAGTAAAATCCAAAATCTCTGTCTCATGTCAGAAGAGCCACCTGATATGGGACAGAAGAAAAACAAAAAATTAGGAACTATTTTATTGCCACTGATTTCATAATCCTTTGGTTTTACTTTGACTCTTTAAAGCTTTTCTTGAGGTATAAATATCTCAAAATTTATAAGATTACATATATATATGTGTGTGTATTTTAAACTTTTTGTCATGATATTAATGGTCATATAGAGTACTAACTAATTCTAGAAAAAGACTTCATCTAGCTTCCTGTACATGATTTTGGGTTTGAGTCTCTATCAGGTAACTAGGAATTAAGTGTTTGTACTCTGGATATACATAACAAATACTGATCCTTTAATCTCTTTGAGATCTGCTGCATATGACATTTAAAAGGTTTAAGATTTCGGCAATGAACCATGACCGTGCCTAATAGCAACCTTTGAAGTCTCCAAAAGGAGGATGGGACCCCACAATGATGATTCCACATAGACAATGATAATGCAACTAAGCTGACAAATACCACCCAAAGATTGGCTTGGACTACAAACTGCTTAAGACACTTTTGAGGTAGCTAGCTGAGATGATCCAGCCTCACAGACTATTCTAGCCAGGACTTCAGACAAGCCCTGCACTTTCCCATTACACAGAGACGGGACAACAAATGATATAGGCTACCTCTCCCAGGACTTGACAATTAACCCAAATTTTTCTTTTCAGGATCCCCTAAAGATGCCGTCGCCCCCAGACAGCAGGAAGTAATTTTAAGAACACAATGCCCACATTCCCAAGAGGTGGGGTGGGTGGTTTTTGGTCGTTCAGCGGGTTATGGCTATTTGTCATTGTTTAGGGTGGTTGGTTACAAGTTGCTATTGGTAATGGTCAGGAAAAAAGCTAAACAAAGGAAATCAGATTCAGAGTGCTTGTTTTGAAAAGAAAAAAGGAGGATACAGAAATGATAGGATAAAAGAGTAGATTATTGAATCTACTTTTAAAAAGCAACTACTTGTTTTAAATATTTTACATTGATATGGATCTTTGTATACTGATACAAAGTTGAGATTATTTTTGTTAGAACATACTGTTCATACATTTCTACTCTTATTCAATGTATTGTACCTATACAACTCATTTAACAATGTAATGCAAATTTCTAGTCCTTGAAAGTTATTATTACCAACTATTTAGGATAATAAGAAAATGCCAGGAATTAGTCACCTATTACAATAAAACTTGTAGTCATATTAGGTATGTTTGCAAAGTCAAACAGAGATATATTTTAGATAGACAGGTCGTCTTCAAACACTTCAGAAATCTACTGAATATGGCATTTAAGATGTTTTAATAACATAGGTTCTTTTTCTATGACAATGAGACATGTCTGTTCCTGGCAGCACCAATCTACTTCAGTGAAGATGATAGGCATTAAAGAAATTCCATATGGAGTTTATTTTCTTTGTGGCAAAAGTTAGTCACTGGGCAAGAAAATGCCCTTGCCTTGACTGCTGACAGTATGCTGTCCAAATAGGACAAGCAGGACACAAAAGAAAGGACTGCCAAACCTTGCCAAGACAAACTAGGACAGCTCCTTCAAAATAACCTGCTTCACAGATAAATCTGTCAGATATTCTATGCCTGTAGGCCGAAGATGGATGCCCCAATGCTGCAAAAGAACCCGGGGTGACTGTCCAGGCAGCCAGCTGTTTCTGTCATTTCTCACATTTTTTGGAAGTCACTTGCTTGCACTTCCTGCTTACTCAGGTAATATTATTTCCTTCTTGGGTCTCTGATGAAGTTTAAGACTTTATAGTTGTAGTTATAGTTTTCCTTGTTACCAGAGTCAGAAAAGAAATTCTCAAAAGAGGTATAAAGTGTATAAGGTTGAGAGACATAAAAAGATAGTTTTGGGCTAGGTGGTGGTGGTGCAAGTCTTTAATCCCAGCACTCGGGAGGCAGAGCCAGGCAGATCTCTCTGAGTTTGAGGCCAGCCTGGTCTACAGAGTGAGATCCAAGACAGGCACCAAAAACTACACAGAGAACCCCTGTCTCAAAAAAAAAAAAAAGTTTTGTTAATGCAAGTTAGAAGGAAAGTGAATTATGTACAACCTTTTGGATTCACCAAAAACAGAATACATAATGGAGTATTTTCTCTGAATTTGTCAAATGTTTATGGACTAGACATTGTTGATGTATTTATTGTCTGTATACATTGTATAGTTATTGTACTTACCGTATATAGTTTTTCTTATATTAGTTATAACCTTTTTATTTTAGACAAAAAGGGGAAAATGTGGTGATAGTTTATTTGTGCTCTCACAAATAAAGCTTGCATGGAGATCACATGTGGAGCTAGTCACTAGTTAACCATAAAGACCAGGCAGTGGTGGCACATACCTTTAATCCCAGCACTTGGGAGTAGGAAACAGTTAGTGATATGGCTGGGCGGAGAGAGGAAGTGATAAGATGGGTGGAGACAGGAACTTGGCCACTTTCAGGATGAGGAGCTGGCCAGGTAAGAGGTGGCTGTGGCTTACTCCTTTGAATCTCTGATCTTTCAGCATTTACTCTGATATCTGGCTCTGGGGTTTTTATATTAAGACAAATTAGAATTCTCGATATAGGTAACTATTTGGATTAAAAGCACTAAGATCACTCAGCGGTTAAATATTTGGTATACAAGTCTAGCTAGTATCCTGAGTTAAACCCCTGGGACCTACATAAAGGTATAAGGAATCAACTCTATAAAGTTGTCATCTAACCTCATTAGCCACACTGTGACACACACACACACACACACACACAAACAGTTTAAAAGTCTAAAAAATAAAACTGAAATGAAATAAAATGGTCTAGCACAGCACTGACTGAACAGTTATTCATTAAATGAGACAGTTAAATCTGAAAATCTGGCCGGGCGGTGGTGGCGCACGCCTTTAATCCCAGCACTCGGGAGGCAGAGCCAGGCGGATCTCTGTGAGTTCGAGGCCAGCCTGGGCTACCAAGTGAGTTCCAGGAAAGGCGCAAAGCTACACAGAGAAACCCTGTCTCGAAAAACCAAAAAAAAAAAAAAAAAAAAAAAAAAATCTGAAAATCTGATTTAGTATCTCAGTGCTTCCAGCCAAACTGAATGAACAACAGCCTACCACTGGGCAACGAAGGACACTTCCAACATTATAAAGTATGACTGTGACTGACAAGTGCTAGCCTAGAGGAAGCTGATAACAGCAAGAAAACCCTGCAATATGGTGAGTAAAATGATACAGGATGCTAGCAAAGCACAAAACAAAGGCACCTAATTGGGCCTTAGAAAAAAAGGCATTAAGGATACTTCCTACAATAAATGGGAGGTCAGTGAAGCATAGGAGGTTTGAAAAGCAAAGGGTGGTGAGGGATTTGTATTTTAGGCAATAAGAAAAGTGTAAACAAAAACAAGTAAAATTTAAATGTTAAAAAGTACCAAGTGGGAACTGTTTCACTGCAAAATGCAAAAGTCAAACTGCAATGATAAGGATACCATTCTACATCAACAAAATACAGGTTTGTCTGGTTTTTTGTTTTAAAGACACAGTCTATGTAGTCCGACTGTCCTGGAACTCACCATGCAGACCAGGCTGATCTAGAACACAAAGAACACTTGCCTCTGCCTCCTGAGTGCTGGGGTTAAAGGAATTTTCTTAAAAAGAAAAATCAGTCACTTAGAGCTCTCAAAATTTAGCTTAAATTGATGGCAGAAGAGTTATAGATACTTCATGCAGTAATAAATTCATGTTCTAGTTCCCAATAATTATTTGAATCAAAATGAGAGTGACTCATACCAAGTGTTGAAAACTGCCTTGTCAAGTTACATTTAACTGTGCAGATGTGACACCAAAAGTTAGGAAATCCACAATGCTATCCTAGCTTCTCACATGTTAACATTGTCCATCAATTTTACTGTTGTCTTCAATCTATTCTCTCCTGTATGGTGCGGAACACTCACTTCTCTCCTGAAACATCATAATCCCAGTCTGGGAAGAAACTTTACTACACTAGAGAGAAAAAAACTGAAAAAACAGATTTCAGCTGGGTGTTGGTGGCACACACCTTTAATCCCAGCACTCAGGAGGCAGAGCCAGGTGGATCTCTGTGAGTTCGAGGCCATCCTGTGCTACCAAGTGAGTTCCAGGAAAGGCGCTATCATATTCACTGCACAGCAGCATTTACTGTCACATGCTCTGTGGTTTTCTTTTATCAAAAAGTATCATATTGAAAGCCATCCTTCCTACTTATACACCAAACCTGCTTTCCTTTTGCCTCTCTAGAAACACTGCTTCAGCAATTCCTCTTTCCTGAAATCATAGATGTTTTGCTCTAATGTTTCCTTTCTAGCATCATATGACCTTACAAGTCTCATCAAATTTTTTGTTTTGTTTTGTTGTTTTTCGAGACAGGGTTTCTTCTGTGTAGTTTTGGTGCCTGTCCTGGGTGTCGCTCTGTAGGAACTCACAGAGATCCGCCTGGCTCTGCCTCCTGAGTTCTGAGATTAAAGGCATGCACTACCACCGCCTGGCTTTTTTTTTCTTTTTTTTTTTTTGACTTGAGGCTGGTATGGGAACACATGCCTACAATTCCAACACCAAGGAGGATAAGGAAGGAGATTGTGAATCTGAGGTCACTTTATACTATATAACTTCTCTCAAAAACCTTTGAAAATTAAATTAATTAAAATTAAACATATAATTTCTCAGGTCTATTTTCCTCACTTGTCATGATCCATTTCTCTGGTCCCCTTTGTAAGATTAATTCCTTGCTCTTTTAAGTTATTTTGTGCTGTAACAAAATACTCCAGACTGGGTGATTTATAAGGTAAAAATGGTTACTGACAATTCTGAATGATGGAGGGTTCAAGCAGCATAGTACCAAAGTATGGAATGGTCCTCTGGTTATGTCACAACTGCTATAATACCCAAAAGGTGTAAGGACTCAAGTGCAATAAGGGCTATTTCTTTGTTTTTGACCAGTAGTAGGTAGTTCAACAGGTTATCAGAGTGTTCTATATTTCTACATTCATTCGGGAATTTAGGCTGACGGACAATCATTTATAACATTGCTTGGAATGAAAGTATCATAGCTATCATTTCAGTTCCAGCCAGCCATAAAAACAAAACAGAATGGAGGATATTTTTATGTGCCAGATCTAGAACTGGTACAAATCATTTGTGTCCATATTCTACTAGCTGGAACTCAACCCTACAAACACACCTGCCTAACTACAAAGAAGAAATGTTACCTTTCTAGGTATGAAAAAGAAAAGAAAATATGGCTATCATGAACAGTATTTTGCCCCGGGGAGTCATTTCAACCTAAAGAGTCATGAATCCAATTACTTATTCAAAATCTTAGACAGCATTAGTTATCTGCCTCTAACTTAGCATCTCTTGCAATGAATTCCTGACCTGGGTCTTCTCCCTTCTCTTTGGTACCTCTTTTTCTTCAGCACTTCACACTCACCGTCTATAACAAATGCAAGGGTTTAGGATGTGGCTCACTATACAATACCGCTAGACTGTACAAAGCCTTGGGTTTAGTCACCAGCACTGCTGTTGGGGGCAGGCTGAGACAAATCAGATTTGATCTACTTTCAAGCCATCCAAAAATCTGACCCCTTTTCTGTTCTCCTGCTATCACTCTGATTACTGCAGTACTTCCTCCAAGGTTCTCCTGCTTCTCCCTTGTCCCTTAGAGTCTATTCTTTACACTGTAACCAAAGTGTTTCTATTAAGATGTGAGAGGGACTGGGGAAATGCCATGCAAGCATGAAAACCTAAGTTCAGATTGCCAACACCCATGTAAAAGGCTGGGCATGATGGTATGCTCCTAGTAATAGAGACATGGACAGGAGGACCCCGGAAGCTTGCTGGCTAGACAGTCTAGACAAATGAGTAAGTTCCAGGTTCACTAAAAGACCTTGTCTCAAATAAATAAGGTGTACAGAAATTAAGGAAGATAGCTGACAGCAACCTCTAGCCTCCACATGCATATATGAGCATATGCACACACATACACATGTGCATACACACATGAACAAGTTAACACACACAAACTGTGTGAGATCAGGTCACTCAGCTCTGGCTACTGAAATCCTGAATAGGGCTTTCCTTTTCCTTTAAAATGTTCAAGTCCTTTACAAGGGCCTTTGGCCATGCCCCAAGCCCTCTGGAATTTCATCTCCTACCGACTTTCAATTCTTTCCAGTTACTCCAGCAACTCTGGCCTCTTGCTACTTCCTAAATAAGCAAGCTACATTCCTCACAGAAGTTTGTTAGTTCTACAAGGAACACATTTTCATTCTGTATTCTTCTGACCTCTTGAAGCTTTTGTTCAAAAAAGCCACCTTCTAAAACTGAGGTCTACCTTGTTCTCCCTGTTTTAAATTTCAGCCTAACTCCCCCAGGCCTACTCTGCTTTCCTTGAAAATTTCCACAGTACTTACTATCTTCAAACATACTTTATAATTTCCTTTTTAAAGCCAGGCATGATGGTGTGACAAGCCCCTGCACTCAAGAGGCTGAGGCAGGATGATCTTAAGTTCAAGGCCACCTTGGGTTACAAAGCACTTGTTCTAAGATACCCTTAATTACCTAGTGAGATTCCATCTTAAAAAAAAAATTTTAAATAAGGGCCTGGAGAGTTAGCTCATTCATTAAGAGCTTTTGTTGCTCTTGCAAAGACTCAGGTTTGGTTCCCACATGATGGCTCAGAACCATCCCTAATTCTAGTCCCAAGAGATCCAAAACCATCTTCAAATCCCTGCTAGCACCAGGCATATACAAGATGCACAAATATACATGCAGGCAAAACATTCATACACATAAAATAGATCTAAAAAGTTTTTTAAGAAATAGTTTCTTTTGTTTTTTGGGTGGGGTTTTGTTTTCTTTCATTTTGTTTTTGACATGAGGTCTCATATAGTACCAGCTGGTCTCAAACTGCCTAAAGTTGCCAAGGATAGCCTTGTACTCCTGATCTTCGTGCTTCCACCTCCTGAGCATCAGGACTGGTCACAGGTGTGTGCTACCATGGCCAGCCTACAAATTTCCTTTTTGTTTATTTATGGTTTATTTGTTCTCACACAACTTCCAACATGTACCTCTCTATCAGAACGTAGACTACAAAAACTGTACAGATTTTTGTTTTGAAATATGTTCCTAAACTCATAAATTACCACCTGACATACTGTAGGCACTCAAGAACTGACTGAATATATGAATACCTATTATACTATGAACTAACTCAGTGCAAAAGCCAGCAATGCAGTGTTAGGTGCCAGCAAAGCTACTCGTGACCACAGTTTTAAAAATGCTAAAGCAAAGTCATGTTTACCACCTTCCCCACAAGACCACAAGATAGTCCTTGTACAATCACATAAATCCTCTTTTCCTTGTTTATCAAAAGTCAACATGTTGCCACTTCATGTTTCTTGGATTCAAAGGTAATTTCAAAACAACATTAACAGAACTTAGTCAACATTCAGTTTTAGGTCAATCATAAGGACTGTCAAAATTTCATAACTAGAGCCGGGCGGTGGTGGCGCACGCCTTTAATCCCAGCACTCGGGAGGCAGAGCCAGGCGGATCTCTGTGAGTTCGAGGCCAGCCTGGGCTACCAAGTGAGTTCCAGGAAAGGTGCAAAGCTACACAGAGAAACCCTGTCTCGAAAAACCAAAAAAAAAAAAAAAAAAAAAAAAAAAAATTTCATAACTAGAACCTTTTTAAGTCTGTCACTGGATTTATTTTAAAACAAGCAAACATACAACAAAGATTTCTGGAGAAAAAGTCTTAAATATACTTACCTTTTGTCTTGCAAATCACCAGAAAAATAATAGTACTAAAATTTTGTGACAGTGTTTATATATTCCTCACCTCATTTTATTCTCCTACCAGTCCTTTAAGCCATTTAACACATTTGGGCTAACAGAAGTTCAGTGCACAGCATAAGGAGGCGTGGGGGAAGGATCAAGAGATGCCAGCAAAAAGCTTGCAGTGAATGAATTATGTATTAATATAATGAAACTTATTTGCAATTGTGTAATTTTCTGCTAATATGAGAAGCCATGAGTAGGAAGAATCTATGGATGAAATATAGGCAATCATGTAAAAACTAAGAGAAATGAATACTTCCAACAGCTTTAGAATACCCTTTTAAGGACTACTGAATTCTTTGAACTGTAATCTGTTCCTTCTCTGATGGCCTCTGGAAGTATAGTAATATGATGGAGGAAGGAGGCTGTGGGTACAACTCACTGCTAATTGTGCACTTGACATGCACAAAGCCCTAGGTTCACCTCCTCCTCACCCACCCCCACCCCTGCAGAAAGAAACAAAAGCCAAAAACAATTCATTAAGTTATTTGAAAGTAATTAAAATAGTACTTTTGTTTTGTTTTGTTGAGACAGGGTCACTAAATAGCCCTGGTTCTCCTGGAACTTACTGTGTAGCCCAGGATGGCCTCAAACTCACAGAGATCTGTCTGCCCCTGCCTCATGAGGGTTGAGAGTAAAGGTATGCACCATCACACGCAGCAAAATAGTACTCCCACCCCACCCCCCTCACCCCCTCGACAAGGTTTCTCTGTATAGCCCTGGCTGCCCGGGAATTCTCTTTGTATACCAGGTCGGCCTTGAACTCAGAGATCTGCCTGCCTCTGCCTCCTCAGTGCTGGGATCATCATCATCCACAACACCAAAAAAGTTATAAAGACAACTATTTGGCATTCATAGAAAACAGGATTTTTTTTAATGGGTATTAAAGTCTCTTTATACATCAATAGCTATATTATCAAGAACTCCTTAAAGTAACCCTGGGGCTGGGGACATGGTTCAATAGGTAAAATTCTTGCTGTTAAGCATGAAGGCATTAGTTTGCATTCCCAGCCTCGGCCAATGCTGGAAGGCAGAGACAATAGTATCCCAGGGGCTCGCTGTTCAGCCAGTATAGCTCTGGAGAAATTGGAAAACCATCGTCCTATGGTACATTTTCCCCCAAAGTGCTGTCAATAGCTACAGCTGCATAGTAAGAATGAAAATGAGATTTTATTTGATATTACTGAGCTTCCAGAAGAAATAAAGCTAACTGAGTTTAAAACAATTTTTACATTCTGTATAACAGTATTCTCAGGGCTCAGGAAAGAATGTTAAAATTACTGGGCATCAATTTCTTGATACTAGTCAACAGTCTTGATATTAAAACTAAAAATAATATTATTTTTGGTCTTTGATTTTTTTTTTAAGGTCAAGAGAAAACATAGAAAGCAAAAATAACTGTAGAGGGAAGAAAGCAATGACTGCTTAAAGTTTGGTATAGACTCCTTAAAGTTAGGTATAGACTCCAGACTATGATGGCTCATTAAGTATGATAGTAAATTAGGTTAGTAAACACTAAAAAATAAAAACTGCCCTCCAGAACACATCAATGCATCCACGAAATATTTAAAGCAGGAACGTGTGAACCAATGAGAACGAATGTCTTGTTATACTAACATGAAGTTATCTCTAACACGAAGATAAAGAAAGCACAACATGACCTCAAAAACCAGAAGAGCTCCCAAACAGGCCCACGAATTTTGAATCCAAAAGTTCTATAATTATTTATTCATAATTGAGGCTTTTCAGAAAAATCAACATAGGTGAACTAGGCAAGGGGAAAGAATAAAGGGCTGCAAACAATTTAACTTCTGAGGAAGACAAAATCTCATAAGAGCTGCTGACAAAAAGGCTTATCTTAATAGGAACTTGGCAGAGGAATCCAGGAATAGGAGCAAACAAGATTTTTAAAAAGAAAGGGATTGTGACAAGAAGTTCACCAAGTACTCACTTAAATTAACGTTAAGTTGTCAATGAAACAAAAATGCACTTCTGCAGCTCTAAAGGAGAAAGCAATTGTATGATTGGAGATAAAGGGGGGGAGGAGGAGGAGGAGGAGGAGGAGGAGGAGGAGGAGGAGGAGGAGGAGGAGGAGGAGGAGAAGCAGCAGCAGCAGCAGCAGCAGCAGCGGTTGCCCCAGTGTGTGACTCGGCACCAAAGCACATGGAAAACAACACTGACTTTCTTCCTTGTCCCTCAAAGAACATGGCCTTCCAGCTGCTGTTAGACCTATTCGTTCTATCAGTAAAACGGGGGAGAGAAAACCAAGAAAAGTCTGACTGCTCTAGTCTATTGTACTACTTTTTTTCTGGCCTCAAACACAATTAAATCAAATCTGCCATTATGTTTAAGACATTCCATAATTCACTCACCCAGTCCAACATTCCTTATGGTCAACTGACAATAGATTGCCAGCATATATAAGCAACTGATACAAGATATGTGTGTGTGTTTGTTTTGGTTTTTTCCGAGACAGGGTTTCTCTGTGTAGTTTTGGTGCCTGTCCTGGATCTCGCGCTGTAGACCAGGCTGGCCTCAAACTCACAGAGATTCGCCTGGCTCTGCCTCCCAAATGCTGGGATTAAAGGCATGTGCCACCGACGCCCAGCACAAGATAATTTTTTTTTAAATAAAAGGATGAATGGATGCCTTAAGTAAAGTGTTAAGTCAGGAAAAGGGAAAGGGTTCAGAAAGGGAGCAACAGAGAAATACTGAAGACAAACAGCTACTTTATGGCTTCCCCCTTCAAACAAAATCTCTGCATATATCTAAACAAGTATTAATAACAACAGCTAAAACTTTCTGCACATACACCTTTCTACCATAGTGAGAATATTACTTTTCAGAGGTATGATGCAACCTGACCTGGCAGGGTTCACAAAGATGTATTTTAATACAGTGGGCCTCATTATAAAGTAGATCCCATCCTTGAATATTCCCTAGCCAATACATTATTATAATTACACAGCTTAGCCAAGACTGGCTAAGAGATCCTGAAAACAGAAAATAATAAAATTCTAATTGTATTACCATTTTAAGAAACTCTCTTTCTCCAGAAACACAGCATGAATGGAACAGGTAGTAAATATCACACCCTGGTATCACACATTTAAGTAATAAATGCATTTATTATTAACCATCTGGTAATATTATACCATGTACCATGTCATACCAGATGGTCTCAGGAAGAAAGTATCATCAAGGAACTATAAATGGTCAGAAGTAAATGCTTAATAGCAAAATTATACATACACTTAATAAACATTTAGTAAGTTCTTGTCATTTATCAGAACATTTTATTTTGAGCACCTATAAAGTAATACAAATACAGGCCATCAAATCTGTTCATTCTCCAGCATAATTTTGCATACCACTGTCTACATTCTATGTTGAAGATGTATGACAGCAGCAAATTTTCTAAAAAATAACTTAATGTCCAAAAAAATTATTAATCATACTTTACCTAGGGACACATAAAGTTGGGCCAAATTATTATATTTTAAAAGTTACAAATCTATATACAAAATGTGTTACACAAGCATTAAATTAAAAAGACTAGTTGTAATACATGCAAATGTCTATAGCAATTATACAGAAAGTTTGTACTTTTTAAAAAATTTTTCAATGATGGACAGGCTTTCCCCCTATAACTAATTTTTGGTGCAGCTGAAATTTGACAAACTTTTATTAAACCCAGGTAAGATAAAAATTTAGAATAAAATGTCATTACACACATGCACAATTTTTCATCTTTCCATGGTACTTATTAAAGATATTCCCTTAGTTCACATAAAGAAGTTCAATTAAAAGACCACAAGACATTTCAGTTTCCTCTGGATTAACGTCAACTTTAAAACTATCTCTTGCTGGGTGTAGGGACACATACCTGTAATCCCAGCACATAAGAGGTAGTGGCAGAAGGACCAGGAGTCCTACAGCCTCAGCCTACTGCTGAGTTCCTGAAAAGCCTGGGCTGCATGATACTATTTCCTGGAAGAATCTATTTTGTTACATATAATATTTGTACCTGTAGTCAATAGAGGTCCACTTTTTATCTTCCCCGCCAAATATATATATCATCTTCTACACAAGACAACTATTCAGCACCAAACAAATCCTGGGAGGCAGGCAATAGGAAACATCTTTTAACTAAATAAATAAAGAATACAATTTCAGGAGATATGACCATGCTTTCAATGAGTTATTGGTGATTTAATTTAACTTCACGTAGCCTAGAGTTTCGTAAGCACTGGTACATGGGAAATGCCCAGAAAGTGCCAAACAGAAAGTTATAGCCCTAACACTCACTATTCAGAAAGAAAGGGGGTTGGGGGGGAGGAGATAAAAGGTCCAAGTAATCTAGCTCCCTCAAGAAAACAAAGTCTTCCATACAGAAATGTAAACTGTCCTAATAACTCTGAAACAAAGATCTCAAATTAGTGTCATATCAGAAAACTATCATTTTATAACTCCTATCCATTAATTTACCCATATATCTTTCTATCAGTCTTCAAGCATCTTTACAATTCAAGAAAACCATACACGCACTGCAGAGTAAAGTGAAGCCCAGAGGCACCTGTGCCTAGTAAGACAAAGGCATATCCGATTCCTGGAGAAAACAGACAGCAGATGTGACCCCTAGCATTTCTCCATTAAAACAATATATCCTAAAAATAAATTTCCATGTCAACGGAACAACGTTGTTTATAAATAAGAAGGAATGTGGAGGTGTGGGGAAGACAAGAGGAAGCTTCAGCAAGTTAAGTACCCAAAGCCAGGAAACAAGACAGAATGAATGGTAACTCGGGATAAGGGAAACAGATTGAACTAGGAAATGGATGATGGGAAGAGCTTTATCCTTGGAATCTAAGAAGCTACAGGAAATAAAGAAATTAAGTGGAAACTGACCTGAACATAAATTCAAACTGGAAGTTGGAGTTATTTCAAATTAAGGAGCAAGAAAAAGCCAGGTAGTGGTGGTGGTGCATGCCTTTAATCCCAGCTCTTGAGAGGCAGGGGCAGACGGATATCTACGAGTTCGAGGCCAGCCTGGTCTACAGAGCAAGTTCCAGGACAGCCAGGCCTACCTACACAGAGACACTCTCGTCTCAAAAAGCCAAAAAGAATAAACATAAAAAAATAAAGAAAAACTGAGAGACAGAGAGAAAGAAGAAAAAAATGTGAGAAACAGCCTAGCTCAAATGATGGTACTGAGCACATTTTGGTCAGAGACAGCATAAAAGGGTGGAAAACAAACATTATTGTGAACAGACTGCTAATATATCACGAGTAGAGGATGAATTTCCCAAGTAAATATAATGAAGCAGGGAAAAGAATATTGCAGAGATAAGAAAGCAGATAGTATGAGAATTGGGAAACATAAGTAACAGGTTTATCTTTAAGCAAAACCAACAAAATTAAGTCACACTAATCAAGTGTTTGTAAAATATGGTATTGTTTATGTGATACAGTGCTCAAATAGTAAATGTAGTAAGTTTTACATACAGAAAAAAAAGAATAAATTAAGTAATTTGACAATGTAATAATAAGTTGAATGATGCAAGGACAGGTTATGAGAAGCAAATACTAAAGACAAGTAAACATGAAAGAGGAAAAAAATGGGAAGAAAATGGGAACGACACAGATCAATTAAACCCACTGAAAACAAAAAACACGAAGATGTCAATCAAGAGGTGCGGATCAACCCCGAAAGACTTAACCCAAATGGCCAGCAGTGCAAGGGAGCAAGGGAGCAGGTGAAACCTGATGGAATCCTGACAGCCTTGGGGTGCAGGGAGTGGGTCGCTTCCAAAGTGACCAGAAAGATTTGTGAAGATAACATAGATAACGATGCGAGGGAGCAGTAGAATGGGGTAGAGGGCCTCAAAGGACCAGGGCAAGAGAAGCGCAAAAATGCTCCTCAGTGGAAGCTAAGGTTAGAAGCAAGTGGTACAACTGGGAAATGAGCGGGGTGGTGGATGAGGATGGGACGGAGGTTACGGGTCAGCATGGGAACACTGACAAACATTGTTATTAGAATCTGGGGCTGAAAAAAAGTCAAGGCTACACCAAAAACCATCCCCTGGGCAAATCCTGTCCAGAGAAATCCCCCAAACAAGTAGAAAAGTGGGAAAGCGACAAGGGCCTGCAAAGGGAAGACAGGAGAGCGGAGAGAGATGCGCTCCGTCATGCCCACGACCAGGGAGTAATCACACGCGGCAATTTCTAGGGCTGGGGGATTCAGGGGTACTGCCCGGGCCGCCACTATGCTCCATCCTCGACGCCGTCCCTGCCGGCTAGCAAAAAGGAAAAAAAACCAAAAAAAACAAACAAAAAAAACCCAAAACCATCTCAGGGATGCCGGGCTGGAAACCTCAGCCAGGCGTGACCTTCTCCACCAGCCCCGAGTTTCGCCCCCTCTGGAAAGGCTCCAGCTCGGCCCCCGCTGCCCCAACCCCATCAGGGTGGGGGTCGGGGAACCCCCCTGGGCCACCGTGTGTGTTTACGTAGCTAGGAGCCGCAAGACGGAGGGGGACACTCGGTCGATAGCCACATCCCCGCCGGCTGCCCCGCACGGCCGGAGCTCCCTCCGCCGCCCCGGTCCCTCACATAAACACCGGCCCGCCGAGCCCCCGACGCGAGAGCCCTGGGGGATGGCGCCGCCGCCGCCGCCGCCGCCGCCGCCGCTCACCTCTTCAGGAATGGCCGGGTCCGCAGCCGAAGAGGCCGCGGCGCCAGCGCCGGCCTCGGGCTCCATGTCTCCATTGAAGAGAGCCTGGCCCTGCTCGGCGCCGCCGCCGCCGCCGCCGCCGCCGCCGCCGCCGCCGCCGCCGCCGCCGCCACCGCCGCCGCCGCTGCCACCGCCGCCGCCACCGCCGCCACTCAGCGCCGCCATCTTCGAAGCGCAAGCCGGGGCCGAGCGGCAGCCGCGGGGCGGGGAGGGGGAAGGGAGGCGCAGGGCGGGCGGAGGCGGGCGCGGAGGCGCGGGGGGCGTGGGCGGAGCGGCCGGGGCGGAGGCCACCTCAGGAACCCGCCGGCGGCCCCCCGGCGCAGCCGAGCCTGAGGGGACTGGGGGGTGGGGAGGGGGGGTGGGATGGGGGTGGGGTGGGGGGGAGGGGAAGGGGAGGGGCGGAGACGACGACGAGGAGTCGCCGCGGCAACGGCGTCACCCGCGTGTCACGGCCGTGACGTCACCCGGGTGCGTGACGTCATCCGAGGAGCACCCCTCGCGGCGCCGCCGTCGTCAGGGGAGTGTTCCTTCTCCTCCAACCACCCTCGCGCTCACACGGTCCCCCCCCAACCCCCCCCCCCCCCCCCCCCCCCCGCTCAGTTTCCATGGCTCCCGTTTCCTACTTTTCCTCCGTCCTCAGCCTGTTCTTGTCGTGTGGGATTTACTAGAAGAGCAGGGGTGGTGTTCTCAGAGAAGTTAAAATCCTTGAGGGAGGAAGTTGGCCGGGAAGCCTATACTACTTGTGACTTACTGCCATTGCAAAGAAGCTCTGGGGGTGGGGGGACGGCACACACACACAAACAAACAAACAAAAAAAAACCCTTAAATCCCAAGGTTGAAACATCAGCCAAGACAAATTTCATAAAAATACGTCGTGGAGCAGCTAAATTCTCAGTATGGGGCTTGTATACTGTCCTTAAAGGACTTGGTCAGTTGAAGTGAGTATAAATGAAAACCTAGAACCTGGTGCTCGGTGCATTTGCTGCCTAGTTTCATTCATTTAGTATCAACGGCTCCTTCCATGCACTAGGGCCTGAGAAAAGCACATAGCATTCTAGACATTATAAACATCAAAACTATTTTTCATTTCAAAGAAAACCATTCAAAATATTTTGTAGACTCTGGTCCAAGGTTTCTCCACAAACTATATATATATGAAAGAAAAGAAAATTTGGGAGAAGAGAGTTAAATTATGTTTGAGAAGCTAAAGCTACAGAACGAAATTAAATCCAATTTATTGTTTAAAATACATTTAACCAAAAGAAGGAAATAATGGAGAGAGGATGTGATAAAGAAGAGAGAAAACAGGAGTGAAAAACAGATTACCAATAGAGTACAGTTAATTGCCACAGTAACAACATGGGGTCATGGAAGCTTGAGTTGATTTGTCTGTGTGTGTGTGTGTGTGTGTGTGTGTGTGTGTGTGTGTGTGCGCGCGCGCGCGCGCGCACTTCTATTAGTGGAAAGGGGGGGCAGTCTTTATTGTGTTTAGGACGATTTGAGAGGTAGAAAGCTTTCTGAAGCAAGATGTCTGCACTTCTGATCTGGTCTCCATCAGCCTGGGAGCTGATGCTTCTTTTCAAGGTAAGGTAGGAGGTGCATGTGTGGCTGCTTGCTGAATCAAAACATTAAGTTCTTGTATATTGAAAAAAAAATAAAATAACACTCTGATCGAATAACCATTCGGTGTTTGCCAATGTCATAGTACATTCTCTTCTAAGTAGGGAAGTTTCCTTGAGAACTACCTTTAAATCAGAAGATGGTTTGACGTATATGAGTAAAAGAAATAATAATAATTTAAAAAAAAAGACTGGCAGTAATGCGCATCTCTGAGTTCAAGGCCAGACTGGTCTACAGAGCAAGTTCCAGGACAGCCAGGGCTACACAGAGAAACTCTGTCTTGAATAACAGATGTGAGAGAGAGAGAGAGAGAGAGAGAGAGAGAGAGAGAGAGAGAGAGAGAGAGAGAGAGAGAGAACTACAGAGATGATGTTATCAAAGCTGTGCTAGTTTAAGGCACCATTAAAAAAACCCATAAACACATAAACACATAAGGCTAAGAGTACTAAACCAGGGGTAACAGCCAGGTAGGGTCCCTTCCCCCTTGATTTTGTTGGAAACACATCTGTCAGGGTTTGGGTTGTTTGTTTTTAGTCCCTAACTGTCTTAGTTTACTTTTAAAAATTATTCCCTAGGGATATAGCATTATAACACTTCTTCATAACATTAAAACTTCTAAGACATTTTCAACACTATCCTTATCAGCATCAATCTATATACAGTGACCTTGTCTTATATGATTATCTCTTCACAAGATGGCTGGTCTCATCCATTTAATATGGATTTTTTTTAAAAAAGATTTATTTATTTATTATGTATACAGTGTTCTGCCTGCAAGTATCCCTGCAGGCCCAAAGAGGGAACCAGATCTCATTACAGATGGTTTTCAGCCACCATGTGGTTGCTGGGAATTGAACTCAGGACCTTTGGAAGAAGAGCCAGTGCTCTTAACCTCTGAGCCATCTCTCCAGCCCTTAATATGGATTCTTGTTAGTTTCCATTCACCCAACTTTTTTTTTTTTTGTTAGCCCTGTGTGCTGGTTAGTTTTCGTTAACTGTGTACCTGCTGTGTGTGTGTGTTTCCTCACCCTCAATAAAAGCCTTTCTTCAGCTGCTGATTTGGTCTGCTCCTGTTTGCTGTGTTCCAGATTTCTCCACTGCTACCAATCACAGTCAAACTCAAGATTTTTCCTGCCTTTTAATGTTTTAACTGGCAGGAAAAAAACAAACCCAATCAAGACCCCTAGATGGTACCGTTTTGTGAGACCTCGTCCAGGATTTTTTTTGAGGACCACCAACTCATCAAGGTTGTCACTTAGATGCTACTGTCTGATTGTGACTTCGGCAAATAGAATGTGGATTTCACTCGGGTTTTGTCCACTTCACTGAACATTGCATCTGGTACAGATGGGCAGAGGCATCTTTTGCTGACGCAACATCCCTCACAGCACATGTCAAGAATATACACTATCACTAAATGACTGTTTTATGTACTGGATCATTGCTGTTGGTTAAGTTTTATCGTGACCCCTTAGATTAACCTTTTTCTGAGGCACTCTGACTGTTGCCCCTCACTTCTCACCCCTTTTGTCAGCTCGAATCAGGTAGGAGCAGTCTGTGCCCCAGGCCCCTAACAGCCCTTAGGGTGACCTTTGGGGGGGGGGGAGGAGGGGAGGAGTCAGATTCCCTGGTAGGCAAGCAGAGAGGGAGAAGGGCCATGACTAGGTTATAAAGATGTTGAACTTTCAAGATGGCCAGCTTCTTCATCACCCTCCTAACCTGAGACTAAAGCAAGGCAGCTTAAAACAAAGGCCTTGTGGGCTTTGCTGCTGCCAGTGGGCCTCAGCTAAGGGACTGACTGGGTCGACGAGCTCAAGGCCACATCAGGATAGGTTTACACAGCAGCTGTGGGCCAATCAGCCTCCGAGTCTTTCTACCAACCGACCAGCCCTAAATTAGGGACGGAAGGCCTTTCAGAGACTGAACCCCAGGCCTGAAGACGAAGCTAGGTTTTTCAGCTTCCCGAGTCCCCCGTCAGCTTTGTGTGGGTTCTTTTTTTTTTTCCCCCGTGTGTCTGCTGTATGTCTGTGTCCTTGTCACCAATAAAAGCTGTTCTTCAACCGCGAAAATAAAGAAAACAAGCTGAGCAAGCCACGGGGAGCAAACCACTAGGCAGCACTTCTTCACGGCCTCAGCTTCAGGTTTTACCCCCCACGTTTCCGCTTGAGTTCCTCCTGGCTTAGTTTCCCTAGGCGATAGACTAGAACCTGGGAACTGAAATAAACCCTTTCCTCCCCGAGTTGCTTTTGGTCTTGGTATCTGTCACAACAATGAAAAGCAAAGTAGAACACTTGGCCTTCGAATCTAGATAGCCGGGATTTCTTTGGGACATTTAAAAGCCCCACAGTTTAAAAAACAAAGCTGGCATGATGACACTTACCTTTAATTCCAGTTCTTTGGAGGCAGAAGTAGGTGGATCTCTGTGAGTTCCAGGCCAGCCTGGTCTACAGAGCAAGTTCCAGGACAGCCAGGGCTACACAGAGAAACCCCTATCTCAAAAAACTAAAAGGGAAAAACAAACAAACAAACAAAACAAAAAACAAACAAACAAAAAACCTACTAAAAGGAAAAAAAGGGGGAGGGGACTGAAAATTCTTTGACACAACTTTCATCAAAAGGTGAGATCCACATACCTTCTCTTTAAATTTGAACAAGACTCAGTGACTTCCCTGTATCCCCTCCCCCCACCTCAAAAAAAAAACAAAAAACCCCACACACTAGAAGTGGTGCTCTGTGACTTTGGGAGCTAGACCACAAAATATGAAACAGCTTTCAACTTGCTTACTGAAATAGAAGGCATTTGAGTCTTGCCTTGTAAGTCCGACTACCCTGAATTCAGTAGCCGTACTAAGAGAAGCTCAGAGTCCATGAAGAGCATGGTTGGGTGTGGATGCTTAGCTGTAGTTCCAGTTTAACTATCAGCCGTGTGAGTAAACATGCCTCTGGAGCATTCCAGTCCTCAGCTGTGAAGACACCCCCAGGCACTGAGTCTTACTCTGCTGAAGGCCCAGACCTGGAGCAAAGAGATAAGTCACCTTTGTTTTGCTTTGTCTGAACTTTGAGGGTAATTTCACACTTTGCAAAAGGCAAAAACTGTAATATTTGAGTCTCACAGTGCTATAATATAATGAACAGGCTTAAATCCCTCTTGGTTGTGTTTGTTTGAAATAGCTTATTTATATTATTGTTGTTAGATAGGCCATCTTAGATTGGCATTATTATTATTATTATTATTATTATTATTAGTTTTTTGAGACAGGGTTTCTCTGTGTAGCTTTGGGGCCTGTCCTGGATCTCACTCTATAGACCAGGTTGGTCTCAAAACTCACAGAGATCCGCCTGCCTCTGTCTCCTGAATGCTGGATTTACAGGCATGTGCCACCATTGTCCGGCCATTATTAATACTACTGCTAATGAAAGGACCAAGCAGATGCCATAACAGGCTGCTCAGTCTTCTCTCAGAGATCAGGCCTCAATTTCAGTTTCCTGAGACTTGAGCAAGCAGTTTCTAGGAGGGCCATGAACAAAAGACTGCTCAAAGTTTAGCCAGATGTTTACTTTCTGGGGCCCCTCACCAACTTAGAGTTATGTGCAGTACGTGCTTGACCAGCCAGCCCCCATGGTGGCTCAAGGACAAAGCCTGGGACTTGTGCTGGACTGCCCCCAAAGTAATAAATTGTAACCACCAACCAGTAAATTCAAAGGTTACATACCCTCACCCAATTAAAAGAGAACAGAGATAAAGATAAACCAATCCGAGTTGCACCCGTGCAAAACTCCCCCAACCCCCCTGAAGGGCTTGTGGATTTTGCCTTTAAAAAGCTAGCCACACAAAGAAAAAGCAAGTTCCTCCTGGCCTCACGACTATGAGTGAGTGCTTTGGATCAAGCTTCCCTGTCCGCGGCTTGTAAACAAACAGAAATAAACCATGCTAATTGCATTCTGAACCTAAGGTCTGTGGTGGTTTGTCTTTGGGGTCCCAATCTGGGCATAACACTACTACTAATTGTTATTATTACTATCATTTTATAGATTGAAGAACAAGACAAAGCCAGGTATAATGGTCTGTAATCCTGGCACCTCAGGAAGCTGAGGCAGGAGGATGATCAGTTGGAGGCCCTCAGCCTGAGTTACAAAGTAAGACCCTATCTAAAAAACAGTAACAACAAAAACAATACAAATAAGGCATATAAAGAAACCCAATAAAGAGGAATTTAAACTTACCCATTATGAGATTATATAGTCAAAATGTTGACATACTGGCACTAAAATCCTGAACTTTGGACACCAAAGTTAATGCTTTCTCTCTGTTGTTTCTCTTCTGGATACCATGGAACATTTTTGTTTGTTTTTAGAGGGTCTCACTATGGGAGCATTGGCTGGCTGGGAACTCACTATATGGACCAGGCCAGCCTCAAACTCTCAGAGATCTGCTGAGATTAAAGGCATGTGCCACCATATGATGCCTGGTTTAGACTTGTTTTCAAACTACCATGGGTCTTTCTTAGAAAGTGAACTGGCTGCTCTGTAGAACTGACTGTGCTCTCCTTGTCTCACTTAGTCCCGAAAAGATTCCATACAAGCCCAGTTTTCTCTGCTGAGTTGTGGGGAGTTCCCAAGATGTCTCTCGGTAGTCTGGTGAACAGACCCTTACTTTACCTTGACAACTTCTGAGGCCTTAGCACATGCAAAAGCAGGTGCAAGTCCTTTGTCACTGGATACAGCCTGTCTGTCTACCTCCTCCCACAGCCCAGTGCTGCCACATGCGGGGACACACACACACACACACACACACACACACACACACACACACACACACACACGCTGCAAGCTCCTCCCCCCAACAGTGTTCCTGGAGTGTATGATGAGCCAAGCCGGAATGTGATCTAAGCAGAAACAGAACACCCTCCTTTTGTGCTATAGTGTGCTGTGTGAACATCAGAACAATACTATCTGTAAATTCTTACAGACACTTTAGTCAGCAGCTCATGTAAGTTTGTCTCAACCCCCTTGTACCCCTTGAGCACTCACACATCCACAGGAAACTGGAAGGGAAATGTAGTAGGAAGCGCTGGAGCAGTCCCTACCACTGCTTCAGCTAATGACTGAAATGGGTCGAGCTCTGCTGCGTCTCACCCTTTCTCCCCTTTTTACATCTAGCCAGTATTTTCATCCGGAAATACCGAATTCTGCATTCTGATGGACACTGGATCATCCTTCTGGTCAGCCAGATCTGATTCCACATTAATGTGTTCAACTCTAAAAAAAGAAGTAAGCAGCCTTTTAGAAGCTTCTGGATTTCCAGCTGGGTTCATTGATTCATAGCTGATCACAGTTTGTTTTCTTTATGAAATAATGTCATTTTTGTGGATAGCACATTCTTTGTCACTTAATGGTCAGCAACTCTTAGAAGCTGAAAAGATGTGAATGGAAATAGAGTCATAGGACTGGATTCAGACCAGCTTTCCTACAGAGGAGTACATACGTGGAATTCCCTCGGTGGAATTCCAGATTCAACCCAAATCCTTTAATTATGAGGATCTTGATAATACCTTCAACTGGAATCTCCCATTTACCAGACTAACTTTTGCCTATGAAAACCTTGCTTCTAGATTCATGAAATGTATTAGAGTACTGTGTTCTTAACATTTAACAAAAGGTATTTATGTCATATTATTATTTTATCACAACATCTTGCTCACACTACCTTTGGGTATGTTAATGAGATACAAAATGTCTTAGTCAGTGTTCTATTGCTGTGAAGTGACACCATGACCATGGCAACTGTTGTAAGAAAAAGCGTTTAATTAGGGGCTTGCCTACATTTTCAGAGGCTTAGTCTGTTACCATCATGGCAGGGAGCATGGCAGCAGGCATGGTGCTGGAGAAGGAGTTGAGAGCTACATCCTGATCTGCAGTCAGAGAGAGAGCAAGACTGGACCTGACATGGGCTTTCAAAGTCTCAAAACCCACCCCTAGTGGCATACTTCCTCCAACAAGGCCACACCTCCTCATCCTTCTAATCCTATCAAACAGTTCCACTCCTTGGTGACTAAGCATTCAAATGCATGAACCTATGGGAACAATTCATATTCAAGCCACCACACAGAGTTCTTGAAAACATTCTTTTTTTTTTTTTTTTTTTCAATTTTTCGAGACAGGGTTTCTCTGTGTAGCTTTGCACCTTTCCTGGAACTCACTTGGTAGTCCAGGCTGGCCTCGAACTCACAAAGATCCACCTGGCTCTGCCTCCTGAGTGCTGGGATTAAAGGCGTACACCACTACCACCTGGCGAATATATTCTTTGTGAATTTATTTTTGTGCTCAATTTTTATTTTTATTTATGTGTGTGTGCGCCTGCTTGTCTATATGTGCACTGTGTATATGCAGGTGTCTGACGAGGCCAGAAGAGGGCATCAGATCCCCCGGAATAGGAGTTATAGGCAGTTATGACCCACCTGATGTAGCTGCTGGAAACCAAACCTGGGTCTTTTGTGAGATTAGTAAGTGCTCTTAACTGCTGAGCCATCTGTCTAGTTCCCTGCATGAATTTTTTTGTTTGCTTTTATAGAAGGTGCAATATGATACATTATCTCTTGGCAAAGGAGGAAAGAGAACAGCCTACTCTTGACCACCTTCAAAAATTTTGCTTTCTGTGATTTCAGCTACTTGTGGTCACCTGTGGTCTTAAATATTAGATGAAAAATTTCAGAAATAAAGAATTTATAAGGCCTGGGGTTTTGTTTTGGTTTTTTGAGGCTCAGAGAGGTTGAGAAAAGGTTTCACTTCCTGTCCCTAGCTGATTTGGAACTCATTATGTCAACCTGGCAGACCAAAACTTAGAGCCATCTTCCTGCCTCTGTCTTCTGAGAACTGTGATTACAGCTGTGCACCACTATCCTATAATTCATGCTTTAAATTCCATTCCATTGAATAGAATTATAGCATTTTGCAGCATCCTACTCTGTCTTACCTGGAATGAGAGTCTCCCTTTGCACAGCGTATCCATGTAGTATATGCTACCCATCTGTTAGTCAGTAGCTATCTCAGTTACCAGATCAACTGTCAAAGTACTGCAATGTTCATGTTCAACTTACCCTTATTTTACTTAATAATAGCCCCCAAATGAGACTGTCAAATTAACAACAGTGCATTGTTACAACTGTTCTGTTATTTTAGTTATTGTTTTTCATCTCTTATTTTGCCTAAATGCTTAATTGAATTTTGTCACGGGTGTATATGTATTGTAAACAAAACAAAACAAATATAAAGTGTGGTTCTAGCTTCAGTTTCAGGCTTCTACTAGGAGTCTTGAAACGTATTCTTCACGGATAAGGGGAGACTACTTTGTCTGCATATGTGTTTGAAAGAATAATAACATCTAGAAGGCATGGATGGGTCAGAAGAGAATGAAGGACCAGCAGGATGGCTGAGTAGGCAAAGGGTTTGCTGTGCAAACCTGATGCCCTAAGTTCAAGACTCAGAACCCCTATAAAGCTAGGAGAAAACTGATGCCAAAATAGACCCTCTGCCCTCCATATGGACATTGTGGCACTCGTGTGCTGATATTCGTATATCCTACACACATACATAGAATAGTAAAAACTAATTTTTACAGGATAGAGTGAAGAGTATAGGGTGGAAATGAGAGTTCTCTAAGTAAATGAAGACGTGAAATCTTCCTAATCGAACCTAATTGTATACTAAATTGATAACTGTACAGAGGAAATTACTAATCCAAATATCTTTTGAATGTAAGAGTTTTAAATTCAGTTAGCTTGTGAATATAGGGTTTTGCTTCATTATTATTTGTAGTATTGGAGACTGAACTTAGGACCTTGGGCATGATAGGGAAGCGCTCTACTACTGCACATGTGCTGTATCCCTAGTCCTTTTGTTACTTTTCATTTTGAGGTAGGGTCTTGCTAAGTTGCCTAGGCTAGCCTTGAACTTGCCATCTTCTGAGATCACAGGCTTGTGCCTCCAGGCCTAACTTGAATATAGTTTTCTGAGTGCAGATTTTTACTGTGGCAAAGTAAAGTAGCTAAGCATTAACAGTTTCTTAGAATTCTTTTCCATTGTGTAAGACCTACTTAACTCTGTGTGTGTGTGTGTGTGTGTGTGTGTGTGTGTGTGTGTGTGTGTGTGTGTGTGTGTGTGTGTGAGATCCTTAGCATCACCAACAGGACTAAAGCTCTACATTATGTAAATGCTCATGTGGTGCATCATCTATTATTTGAGCCAAAAGTGGATCAGTGTAAGTGTAAGCGCAGGAAACAAATATAGAACGTGGTGTATTGTGCAGAATAGATAACATACTCCAAAAATCCAACCTCAGGGGGAAAAGTCAAGGGTAGGCAACTCTAGTTAGTTAAAAGACAAAAGAACGAAAGGTGGTGGTGGTGGTGGCGCACGTCTTTAATCCCAGCACTCAGGAGGCAGAGGCAGGAGGATCTTTGTGAGTTCGAGGCCAGCCTGGTCTACAGAGCAAGTTCCAGGACAGCCAGGGCAACACAGAGAAACCTTGTCTCAAAAATAAAACCAAACCGAGAGGGAGGGAGGTTAACATTAGGGCATTTGATGAAGGCTATAGCAGTCTTTATAATGCTGTTCTTTTTACCATTTCTGTAGATTTGAAATTTCTCAAAAGAAGTTTTACAAAAAACTACACACTTACAGAGATAAAATGTGATGAGCTTCTAAGAAATGCTTCTGCCAGGCGTGTCTGGTGCATATGTTACTAATATTACTGCCTTAAATTATCTTCTTCAATTATCCGCCTAAGGTCTACTTCTTATCAATCTCTTTTCATCCCTATTGATTTTTCTGATTTTTTAAATGTACAAGGTTGAAAGTCAAAGTATTTTCTGATACTTTGGTACAGATTGTTTTGCATCATGGTTTATGGGAAATAAGAATCCATGAGAGAAATTCTTTGCTAGATCTTTCTCAGGTTTTAATAAGGCCCTGTATGTATGACCATTTATCATATAAGAATTTTCTTTTTGGTTAAATTACCACACACATTTTTATTATACCTATTTGCAGTTAAAAGCTGTCTTACTGTCTCCTCAGAATATTTTGTGATACATCCTATTTCCATTTCTTCATTTCTCAAATCAAAAAATGTTGATGGAATGCCTACTTTTTGCAAAACTATTTGCCAGGTTTTTATGTAATCTGAATGGTAATGAGAGTCTTGGCTTGTGTTTGTTCTAACACTTAACTATTGCTGTGGATGAGCCTTCTATACAGTTCACTGTTAGAAGGCAAATCTCTAATAGTACTCTGTTTTACGGGCAACAGACCTTCCTTTACTGTTTTTAACTTTTCTTATGCTAATTTTCAAATGTATGTTTTGCTTTTGTCTTTGATGTGAAGTATCGATGCATTTCTAGGAGGCCTCACAATGTGAATGGCTGCTGGTCGTGGTGGCACATGCCTTTAATCCCAGCCCTTGCACTAGGAGGCAGGAGCAGGTAGATCTTTGCAAGTTCAAGGCTAGACTGGTCTACATAGCAAGTTCCTGGACAGCCAGCGCTAGCAGCCTCACCCGGCTCCTCCAAAACACGTGAATAATGCCAAGCTTCCAGCCCTCCCAAGTACAAACCATGCCGCTTCGTTCGTTCATGCCTCTTTTCCTAGCGCGTAGCATAAAGCATCACCCTTTTGGTTTCAGCGTTGTTTTGCATTACCGTCAGCTGTTTCCATCATCTCAAAATCTCTGTTACCTCAGACTTCACACCTGTACACACTCTTAAAGGCCAGTTCTTTCCTGGACTGTTCTTTGGAGACCACTGGCAGTCTAATTTTCCTATAACCCAAAGCTTTCCTTATTTCATTTCTCAAGCACCTGTCTTGGTGTACTTAGGCCCTTTGAGCAAAGTGTCATAGACTGGCTGACTTATAAACCAAAGAAGCATGTTTCTCACCGGACTGTAGGCTAGAAATCTAAGGTCAGAGGCCCATGTACTGAAATTCTGATGAAGGTCCTCGTGTAGGTTACAGACTGCCATTTCCTCATCTGTCAGAAAGAAAATGTAGGCATTCTCAGAGTTCCCTTTTGATAAGGCCACGATAGTTCCATATGTGAGGACCCTGTGCTTAGAACCCCCTCAAAGTTCTCACATCTTAATGTTGCATATTAGGAGTCATGATTTCAGCGTATAAACACAAACAAAATGGCTATCCCTTTATCAGTTTCATTAGTTTCATTCAAAATGATGATCCCTAAACCTGAGTCTTGTAGAGGGGCCCCAAAACAGCTTGACCACACAGCTGCCATGACAGGCTTAGAGGTCCAGACACAGCTTCTGTGACAGGTTTACTGGCAGGCAACACCAAGACCCAGGAAAAGCCATAAACTGACCGAACCTAGGAAGGGCCTGGATCTAAGGGGAAGTACCTGACATTCCAAGCATTCCAACCATTAGATAAGGTGGCCAGATGTCCCTGAGTCTAGCACACATCTATTTTTGTTTAACAGATACCCCTAGACAAATGTTAGCCAATCAGGGTCCTGAACCCTATAAGTCCCCTCACCCCCACCTCTGCTATGATAAAATCTCTACCCCATCTGAGCTTAGGGCTCTCTGCTCTCACCACTGCATAGTCAGACAGACAGACTAAGCTCAGAGCTCGAAAAATACAGGCTCTTTGCTTTTACCTGTGGGATTCGGTCTCTGTGGTGGTCTTTTGAGGGTCCCCACGATCTGGGTATAACATATCTCAGTCTAGACTTCGATAACTGGCCAAAGCCTCTGCATCCAGCCACCTAGGATATGCTTCCACGTGACTATTATAAACTAAGTCCAGTGATTCCCGTTCTGTTGCTTGATTCTAATGGCTCCCTCGGGGGAGGGGGTGAGAAGGCATGGTGTCAACAGCATAGACACCAGGAATCAGTTGAAGGCAGACATCAGACTCAATTATTCAATAATGGGAAAGGCCTTATATACCCTCCTCCCAGCACCCAAACTGTGTCCCAATCTGGTGGCATTGCATGGTCATCCCTCATTGGCTGGGTATGATCAGGCACTCTGACAGGGCCTGTTGCTAGGCCCTCAGGCAGGCTTCAGGTTGGCTCATAAGGAAGTACGTTATGTGCGTGCCTTGGCAACTGGTCTGAGCCAGTTTCCTCAACCCTATGAGCCTGTCCTACTTCACCATTCTGCTAACAGCTGCTATGTATGAACAGATCTTTTAACGAATCTCAATTTGTGGCACCACTTTTAATTTTCTTATGTAAAGTTAATATTGATCTCACGTTATCTTTGCTAATATAACAAAAATCCCTGTGGTCTTTTAAGTAATTGAGTTCAGCTGCTTCAGAATTTCTTCAGCAGTCTGTCTCTTCATTGTCACAGGCTTGCTGAAGGGAAATATGCGTTTGTCCCTTTAGATTTTTTTCTTTTTCTTTTCTTTTTTTTTTTTTTTTTGAAACAGGGTCTCTATGTGTAGTCTTGGCTGTCCTGGAACTTGCTTTGTAGACCAGACTGGAGATCTACCTGCCTCTGCTTCCCGAGTGCTGGGATTAAAGGTGTGCACCACCACTGCCTGGCTTAGATGTTTTTCTTTTTCCACACATCATTACTTCTTCACCAGTCTCCTTTATTTCTGCACCTGGAATTCTGGTTTCAGCATCTGTCATGTTTATTTCTCTTCATTTTTATTAATAACTAAATATTAGATAATTAAGGCAAATGGTAATTTGGTATTTTATGACTATATTTGGTTTAGATTATTTGTATTTCTTGTGGACCACAGTCCACAAAAAAAAAAAAATAATTTGTGTATTAAAGTTACAATGACTCTGGGAGGCAAATCATCCTAATTATTCAAACCTTCCTTTTATGTGTATAATCTATCTATTGATCACTCAATCATAGATAAATGGGCATCTTCCTAGAACTAGTGTGGTTTTGTAGGTGCCACTTTTTATATCAGAGCACTTCTTACATAAATACAAACATAACCTGACCAGTGTTCTACACAATTGTTTACTTTCTATAGTTAAGGTCATTAGTTACTAAAATAGTGAAAGTCAAGAGTGGGAGACTCAGGAACCCAGAACACTGTTCCTTTGCCCAGAAGATTGCATATTCTTTCATATTACTTAGTATATCTCAAACGTAAGTATAGTATGTTGTTCCAGATGAGACTAGATCCAGTGGTTTTTGAAATGCTGAAGAAAAGACATAACTAAAACTGTCATTTAAAAGTTAGGATCAGGCCATCATTGGCAGGAGTGGGGTTGTGGTGGTGGCTGACAACCAGGCTGGACTCGACTAGAAACTGAATTTTACTACTACTGGCTTATAGGATATTGATGCAGACATCGACTTCATGATATTACTCCACCTTTAGAAGGATTTGGATATAAAAATCAAAGTTGAAATGTCTAACCCTAAGCAGAATTCTTAGAGAGATCTTCAACTGAAAATAACAAAGTTAAAGGCAAAGTGCAGGGGCTGGAGAGATGGCTCAGAGGTTAAGAGCACTGACTGCTCCTCCAGAGGTCCTGAGTTCAAGTCCCAGCAACCACATGGTGGCTCACAACCATCTGTAATGAGATCTGGCGCCCTCTTCTGTATACATAATAAATAAATAAATCTTTAAAAAAAAAAGGCAAAATGCAGACTATAAAGCAATATAAAACCCTTTATGTGAAGAAATTGAAATAGCCAGGTGAGGCTCATCCCACTCTTTAACTAGCTTATTTTACTAGTGATGACAACACCTATTTATTGGATTGGTGTGCCTGCTGCACAGTGATCACTGAGCAATATTCAAACTTCTTTGATGATGTGGAGCTGAAATATTACATCAGAGCCATTATAGTTGTCCTTGAGACGCTTGCAGGATGCTAGATACATAAAGTTACATGAGGTGTAACACTAGTTTTCCTCTCTTTGAGAAGGTGTACTAACTTGTCATCAGATAGTTGTACATCTTTAGATGGAATTTATTCAGTCATCCTCTGTGCTGGTTAGTTTTATGTCAACTTGACACAAGCTAGAGTCATTGGAAAGGAGGAAGCCTCAACTGAGAAAAGACTCCTTAAGATTGGGCTGTAGGCAAACCTGTATGTAGAGCATTTTCTTAATTAGTGATTATGGAGGGGGGCAACCCATTGTGGGTGGTGCCATCCCTGGGCTGGTGGTCCTGGGTTCTATAAGAAAGCAGGCTGAGCAAACCATGTGGCAAAAAGCCAGTAAGAACACTACTTCACGGCCTCCGCATCAGCTCCTGCCTCCAGTTTCCTGTCCTGTTTGAGTTCCTGTCCTGACTTCCTTCAATGATGAACAGTGCTGTGGGAAGAGTAAGTCAAGTAAACCCTGTCCTCCTCAGCTTGCCTTAGTCATGGTGTTTCATCACAGCGATAGAAACCCTAACTGAGACACTCTCTTTGAGAGACTTGGTCCTAGGAAATTGTTTTTGGAAGATGAAATATACTTAGTAAACCAAAGAGTGAGTGAGTGTGTGTTTCAGAGGGTCATGTGTGTATAGAGTATGTGTGTGTGTGTGCATGTGCGGAGGGTGGCACATCCCTACATACACATGTGGAGATCAGAGGAGGATACCCAATGTCCTCCTCTGTATCTCTCCCCATTATTTCCTTGAGGTAGGGTCTTTCACTGAACCTGAGTCTTCCCAGTTCTAGTAGCCTGAGTGCCCAGCAAACTCCTCGGATCCACCTGTCAGTGCCTCCCAATGCTGGGGTTACAGGCATATGTGGCCATGCCTGGCTTTTACATGGGTGTTGGAGACTTCAACTCTGGACCTCACACTTGCACAGCAAATGCTCTTGCCCACCGAGCCATCTCTTCAGCCCTAAAGATTTATAAAAATCGAAAGTTATGTAATTTTGTTCCTGGGTATAGGCAAACACCCATTTCTTTTTCCCCCTCAAAAACTAAAGTTGTTGGTAAAATTACCATAGATATTGAATTATGTAATTTAGATACATGCTTATTTGTCTTTTGTTAAGTTGAAAGATTGGGCACAGCATGTGGAGATGATGTTGTATTAGGTATTGAATCAGTATAGTAAGACCTTCGCAGACTGGACAGTGGAGGAAAAGTGTTAAGAGATGCTGGTAAGAGATGAAGAGTGAACAGAGAGAAGATGCTGACAGGGATGTTAATGAGAGACTTTGTGAGCAATGGGCCTGAGAACCCCGGAAGCAGAGTGTCATGGATACTGGGACTAACATTTTCTCCATATCACAATGTGCAAACATGTGCTCTCGAGCATCAGGAAGCAGAATCTTTGGTACAAGTAGTAAAGAAGGCTGTGGAGTACCCACAGCATTAGCACCAGTATTTCTCTAGGTAGAGGTAGACAATGACCAGGGCCAACTGAAATAGAAGAGAGAGAACATAGTGGCTCCTAATGTGGGAACTGTTTGATCTCAATACCTGCAAATCCTGGTGCCACTGTTAACACCGTGCAGTGGCCACCTTTCACATTCTACACAGTGTGACTCTCAGCTGTGCTCTGGAACTGACATTCATCCCCAACAGTGTCAGTCCTGCCCCCCGGGATTGGGCAATGTGGCTGCCTGGTCTTGGGAATCATCTGCTTTGGAAACTCCCAGACATAATTACAGGCTGCATTTTATGAGCTGCTGAGGTTGGTTCAGACTATCAAACTGGAAGAAACTCAAGCTATTAGGATTTCTGCTTTTGGGTTACTATGCCCTAATTTATTCCTGTGGTCTGATAACATCTGAGAATCCTGGTTCCTCATTTCCAACCACTCTTGTTAGGGCTTGCTGTATTGTCTTAGAGCAGGGGCCCAGGTGGGGTTGAAGCATTGTTCCAGATTCAAGTGTAATTTCAGATTCATTTGGTGGGATGTTCTTGCCAATACCACACGGGCTGTGGTCCTGGATAGGTGGGTCAAGGACCACAAACTCATGTTGAATGAGGTGATTTCCAGGATAGTCTCAGATCTTACCATCAAACAGGTAGCTTTTTGTTTCTCTTCACCTCTGAGTTTTGAGGAAAACCTACGGGAAGATCACATTTTATCTCTTAACTATGGTGCTTATGTTGGCCTCCAGTGGGAAAACCACAAAGTAAAGTAGATCATTCTGGAATAACTCCATAACATATGATAAAGAGAACTGTATTCTCTTGAAAAGTGCTTCCTGATACAGTCTGAGCCCTGAGAGACAGAACACTTGTCCATGGGTCCAGAAATGCTTGTTAGACTTGCCAAATTGTAAAACCCATTGGGCCCAGCAGCAGCCATTAAAATATTTTTGAAATATTACATTCCAAATGAACCGATAAGGCCTAAGTCAACTGCAAGGAGAGCTGGGTCAAACTCTAGTTCTGTTGAGAACTGTATTAGTTACTTGTCTCATTGCCGTGACAAAACACTTCACAAAACAACTCAGAGAAGGTTTGTTTTGGACTGGTTCAAGAACACAGTCCATCCTGGCAGATAGGTCCTCAGTCATGAACTATACCTATCATGGTATCTATCATGGTGGCAGTCTTGAGGCAGCTGGCCACACTATACCCACAATCAGGAAGTAGCAAGGGATAAGTATTCACACTCAGCTCACTTTCTCCTTTTTATTCAGTCCAGGACCACAGCTCATGGAATGGTGGTACCTATAGTTAAGGTGGGTCTTCCCACTTCATTTAACCTAATCAAGATAATCTCTCACAGGCATACTAAGAGGTCCTAATCTAGATAATCCCTCAAAGGCATGCATAGGGGCTTGTCTCCTAGGCGATTCTAGATTCTGTCAAATTGATCATATTAGCCATCACAGGGACATTTTTATAAACTAGCTAAAGCAGGAAGGAAAAGCCCAAACTTGGTGTCTAATTCAATAATAGTAAGATTTTCCCTGCACACAATTGTTCAAAGCCACATTATATGTATAATGCAACCATAGTCATATTCAGTTTGGACCCTACACACACACATACACACACACACACACACACACACACACACACACACACACACACACACACACACATCATACACACACTGGTCTCAAAGCCTATGGGGTTTTTGTTGTTTATTTTTTTTTAACAAAATAGAATATAATAAGATAAGACAAAACTTAACACATCAGAATTGGACAAAACAAACAAATAGAAGGAAAAGAGCCCAAGAGAAGGCATGAGAAACAGATATCTACATTTTCACACACTCAGGAATCTCATAAAAACACTAAACTGGAGGCCATAATATATACATAAAGGGCCTGGTGCAGACTTGTGCAGGCCCTGCGCATGCTGCCTCAGTCTCTGTGAGTTCCTCTGAGCTTTGCTCATGTTGATTTAGAGAACCTGGTTTCCTTGGTGTCCTCATCTCCTCTGGCTCTTGCACTCTTTCTGCCTCCTCTTCTTCAGGGTCCCCTGAGTCCTGAGGGGGATTTGATGGAGACATCCCACTTAGGTCTGAATGTTCTAAGGTCTCTCATTCTGCATAATGTCTTACTGTGGGTCTCTGTATTTGTTCCCATTAACTGGAAGAGGAGGCTTCTCTGATGAGGGCTGAGCAAGACACACTGATCTATGAGTATAGCAGAATATCATTAGGAGTCATTTTATTGTTTTTTTTTTCTCAGAACAGTAATCTTTGTAATACCCTAGGTCCCTGGGCTATCTAGTCTTAGGTTTTTGGTCACCCAAGCAGCGTTAGGTTTGAGTTCCATCTTGTGCAGTGGGCCTTAAGTCAAATTCAGTATTGTTGCTTACTCCCACAAGCTTTGTGCCGTCATTGCCCTAATATATCTTGCAGGCAGGACAGCATTGTAGATCAAAGGGTTTGTGCCTATGTTGGTGTTTATGTACAGAGTACCTTCCTGTATCAAAGATGCTAGCATGTAGAGGTGAAGGCTCTAAGTAGGCACCAGCTCAACTTCTTGTGTTCGATGAGGCATATAGACTTTGTCTTCAGCAATGGGGTCTTGCTGTCAGTTTGTGGAGAACAGCCTATAGTTTTGGCAACAGCCTGGGTTGTTTGAGGGTTCCTATCAGACCCCCTTGACCAGCAGCTCAATTAGAAGTAACTCAATCCTGGTACTAGAAGTTTTTATTTAGTGATAAGAGATGATCAGAAGGGGCTCTGTATCTACCATTATTTGGCTATTTCATTTATATCATCTTCATATATGTATATATTTTAGGAAGTTTTTATTGTATTAGGTTTTCATTCTACTCAAATGGTCCTTGATTTTAGCTGTCTTTCCCCACATTCTCTCCTTTGTCCCTGTCTCTCTTCCCCCTCCCCACTTAATCTTCCTGTTCCAGCCTTCCCATCAAATCCATAACTATTAATTAAATTTACTTTTCCTAACAAGATCTGTCCCACAAGCCCTTTGTACCTAACTTCCATGATTCTACAGATTGTAGCTTGATTATCATTGAATTAACAGCTAATATCCATATATAAGTGGGTACATACCATCTTTGTCTTTCTGGGTCTGGGATAACTCATTCAGGATGATATTCTCTCTCTCTCTCTCTCTCTCTCTCTCTCTCTCTCTCTCTCTCTCTGTGTTTGTGTGTGTGTGTGTGTGTGTGTGTGTGTGTGTGTGTGTGTGTGTTATCCTCCAAAGGGAGTGGCACTATTAGGAGGACTTGTTGGAGTAGGTATGGTCTTGTTGGAGGAAGTGTGTCACTGTGGAGGTGGGCTTTGAGGTCTCATATATGCTCAAGATACTGCCCAATGTCACAGACCGCTTCCTGTTCCCTGCAAGATGTAGGACTCTCAGCTACTTCTCCAGCATCATGTCTGCCTGTACTCCACCATATCCCACCATGATGATAATAGAACCTCTGAACTGGATGACCTGTTCATTCATGAAAGTGGGGTATTGAAGTCTTCCACTATCAGTGTGTGAGGGTCAATTCATGATTTAAGCTGTAGCAATGTTTCTTTTACAAACTTGGGTGCCCTTGTGTTTGGTGCATAGATGTTAAGATTTGCAGTGTTCTCTCAGTGGGGTTTTCCTTTGATGAGTGTGTAGTGTCCTTCCCTGTCTCTTCTGATTAGTTTGATTTGAAGTCTGTTTTCATCAGATATTAAAATGGCTTTATCAGCTTGCTTCTTAGGGCCCAGTTGCTTGGAATATATTTTTTCATCCTTTTACCTGGAGGTGATATCTATCCTTAATGTTACAGTGTGTCTTCGATGCAGCAGAAGGATGGATCCTGTTTTTTAATCCATTCTTTCAATCTTTATCCTTTTTTAGAGAATTGAGACCATTGATGTTGAGAGAGATCAGTCAGAAATGTTTGTTGATTTCTGTTATTTTGTTGTTGTGTTTGTATGTTTCCCTTCTTTTGATTTTCTCATCTGGGCTTCTTTATTCCTTGTGTTTTCTTTGGTGTGTTAACCTCATTAGGTTGAGATTTTCCTCCTAGTGCCCTCTATAGTGCTGTATTTGTAGATATTGCTTAAATTTGTCTTTATCATGAAATGCCTTAATTTTTCTGTTTTTTTTTCTTTTTTCTGGAGCCAAGGATGGAACCCAGGGCCTTGCGCTTGCTAGGCAAGCACTCTACCACTGAGCCAAATCCCTAACCCTAATTTTTCCGTCTATTGTGATTGATAGTTTTGCTGGGTATAGTAGTCAGGCCTGGCAAAGAAAGAAAGAAAGAGGTAGGGAGGGAGGGAGGAAAGAAGGAAGAAAAAGAGAAAGAAAGAAAGAAGAAAGAAAGGCAAGTAGCATTTACAATAGCATTGGTTAGATTCAGACATAGGTGAAGCATGACTGTAATCTTATCATTGAAAGGCTGAGGCAGCATGGTGACTTCAAGGCTGCCCGGCCTATAGTGAGTTTCAGGTAAATCTGAGCTACATGGCCAGAACCTGTTTCAAAATAACAAAACCTGGCCCAATACACATATACTGCATATTATGACAATAATAGCACAGAGGAGTGGGGAGAGATGGAAACAAAGTTACTACTAATCCAGAATAGACTATGATGGATTAAAATGATACTGTACTACACTAGATCTTTCCTGTCTCTTAGCACTTCCCCCTCCTCTGTCTTAGACTTGGAAAGACCATGCCTAGTTGAGTAGAGAGTAAATGAGAGGACAAAGTGGAGAAAATCCGAGTCAGCACAGGTCATCCAATGTCCCAGTGCAGGGCAAAGGGAGTGTTTAATTTAAATATGCTCCATTTCAATTCACCTATTTGCTCTGTTACCACATGTACACGATTAAACATTATGGTAAAATTTTAAGACTTTATACAAACATTCTACCAAACAAATAGGATTCTATGAAGTAGAATTGGCACAGCAGTAGTTTCCTTTTAAAAAAAAAAATTTGTTGGGGTTGGGGATTTAGCTCAGTGGTAGAGCGCTTGCCTAGCAAGTGCAAGGCCCTGGGTTCGGTTCTCAGCTCTGGAAAAAAAACAAAACAAAACCAAGAACTGTTTATTTAATGTGTGGGTATTTTGCTTGCATGTATGTCTTTGTATCATGTGATTGCTTGATGCTCACAGAGGCCAGAAGAGGGTGTCAGATACCTTGGAACTGGAGTTACAGATGGTTGTGAGACTCCGTATAGGGGCTGGGAATTGAATCTGGATCCTCTGGAAAACAGCCAGTGTTCTTAACCACTGAGCCATCTTTCCAGCCCCACATTAGTAGCTTCTTGTTCACAACAGGAGAGGGTCCAGAACTCTTAGCACCAAACTGTGCCAGGCACATTGGAAGGTGGTTTAGACTGCCGTCTTTGTAGGTCAAGTGTTCCGTTGGCATCACAGCTCCACTGCTTACCCACCTGCCACCAGCCTTGGTTTTCGCCTTGGTAAAGTAAGAAGAATAATGCTGTCTAGCTCGTGGGACTGTTGTGAAGGTGGACTGAAATAATCCTTACAAAGCTCTCGACACAGTGCCACACATGCTCACTATGAAGTAAGTGTGAGATAAACGTTGTTATTTGTTGACTAAAGAATTGCATCTAAGCACTTCCCTCTGGGCATGTTCATGCTTCAAGTACTCTGGGGCTTGAATAAAGTTTAGCATCAAAGGCCTTTATTCTTTTCTCTGATCTATCAAATGCAGAAAGAGACTGGCTTAATGAACTGGAAGGCAGACAGTGGTTTACAGCGCTTACAGCATTGAAGCCGTGGCATCTGATGCCTGTGCCGGCCATTTTTCTGGCCAATATGTCTTTTCCCTGTCTGACAGCCTTTGTGTTTCCTTTTCTTTTGAAGGTAGCCTGTTCCTGTTCTAGTATCTGCCTTGAATTTCTTTCTTGTTCTTTTTTTTTTTTAACTGAAATATTTCCAGCCCAAAAACTCAGCTACTAATTTCCAAGGCAAACACTGCTCAACCATTGCCACCTTACCTATTTGCTTCAAAGTTACATTTCTAAAAAGAAAACAAAGGACACGTTTGAAGCTCCTCTGCTGCTTTCCTCCTCCCCAGGTAAATCCCGTGGTTATTATTCCCTATGCACTTTTATGCATACAACTAGTGGATGCAAATACCCATAAACAGAATAAAGAATGATTTTGCACGTTCCAGAAGTGTCTATAAGTGCACAGACCACTGTAAAGGAATGTAACATTTAATGTTTAGTGAGTGTAATGACGCTTAGCTATTTACCCTTCCACCAATGGTCACTGTTTTCCTTCTTTCTTGTTTCTTCTTTTACAACAAGTCTTGTAATGAACATGTTCGTCTTCTTGTGTACCGGTATAAAGGATCTTGGGTTCCACAGACTACCACTACTTAATACCGAGGCTTGAGTTTGTGTCTCAAAGTCGAGCCTTTATGCCCATGCTTTACTTACCTTGTTCCCCAAAGATGGTACCAATTTTTGACTAGCCTTTCTTTGAAAACCCTGTTTCTCTACTTCCTTGCTGACACTAGCTGTGAACAGTCCTAATCTGTCCAGCTGACGAGCAGCAAAGAGTATCTCCCCATTTTCTTGTACACGACTGATTGTTAGTCAGGAACATATAGAGTCATAATAGTCATTGTAGTTTATGGAGACAGGGTTGTATGATATAGCCCAAATTGGCCTCAAATTGGTGATCTCCCTGCCTCAACCTCTAAAGTGCCAAGAGTATAGGCTTGCACTGCCACAATTCAGTTCCAGGAGGTTCCCTTATACCCAGGATTTTGGGACTAGCCTGGGCGTCATAGACTCCGTTTCTCTTTAAAAAGCAGAGTGACCTTATTCAAGTCCCTAGCGGATTTCTATGTACGCCTCAGTGAAGGTTTTGTCACCCAGTTCCTCTTAGCATCAAAGAATGAGAAAGAAGATGATTCGCCTGAGGTTGTCTCTGTACCTGGAGCCGTTAGAGAAGCAAACAGAACTCTTGGAGGCATTTCCTGTAACTTAATTAAAACAAACAACAACAAAAGAAAGAAAACCCTCTAAAATTGAGCCTCAGCCAATCACAGTCAGCCAGCTGATTAGGTAAGATAACTAGAGTCAGCCCAACGGGACATTCCTACAAAAGGCAAGGGTCTAGCTGTATCCCATCGAGTGATTTCTTTGTACTGTAGTATTCAGCCTAGGAGAGCTTACTGCTCACTCTGACACGCTACTGGTTCTGAGTCATGCCTGATTATCAATTACTCTTTGCCTATACAAGCTTCAAATTTACTTTGTTGAAAACTTCCTTTCTAGTACAGATAACGTGTTCTATAGTAAAGCAGCAAGAGACCCTTTCCGAATCACATCCTTTTGGAGGTTTGTGTCTCTTGGTAGGAAGACAACCAAAAGGTCACCACAGATTACATCCAGCTTCACCTCTATGGTATATGTACGTGCCATCCTCTTCTTCAAGAGTAATCTTGGCTTATTGTAGTTCTATATCCCACAATCACAAAGACAATTTACAAGTGGTCAGTACACTTGACATATAATATAATGGTGGGGGAGACCAGGGCAACTAAGGCAATATGGTTTGATCAGAGAAAGGGGGGAATGTTTCAGGGGTTACCAAGATTAAAATATTCTTGAGTGCTGCCAGCAGTCACTGGTTCTACTGGGCAGGAGGAGTGAAGACGTCCCTGGTAGTGAGCTGATTTCCCCGATCGGCCAGTCTGGTAGCCTTGTCTTCTCTCTGGCTTCGCTCTGTGCCCATTTACCCACCATTGCATTTCTCTACCTGGTGGCACTGTTCTGGGCCTCAGCTTTCCTTGTCATTTTTCTTCCCAGTTTTCTGAGACAGAGTCTCATGTAGTCCGGGCTGACCTGAACTCCTGATCTTCCTGCCTCCTCTTCCCAGACGCTGGAATTACAGGTATTTCATCAGGTGTCACAGACTGTAATCCAGTTTTGTGTTTTGCTTTCTTGTTTTGTGGGCTTTAAAAGAAATTCACACTATTCTCTCTACACTTAGTAGATTTTTGGATTATCTACCTCTAATAAAATAATTCTAATGTAAGAAACGCCAGCCAAGATTCTCCTCCCAGACTGCCTGAGCATTAGTTTTGGCTCTTAGGCTCCCCTTCCTGTTCTGCAGTCCCCAGTGTAGCCATGGTATGGCTTCTTTAACAGTAGCCAGGAGACAACCAATCTCATCGTTAACTAGCATCCCTTGTTTACGGCAAAGAATTCCTGGCATTCTGTGTGCCTAACCAGATCTGCTGCCTCACATTTCCAGTGGCCTGATCTGAAAGAAGTAGTGGACATTTTCATTATTGAAAGTCTTCCAACCCCAGGACTGCAGGTTCCCTGCACAGAATGCATCTTCACAAAATACCAATAAAAAAGAATTAACAAAAGTAAAAAAAAATCAAGAAAAATATGAAAGACACAAACAATAATAAGAATAAAGAGGGAAATTACATTTATAGATAGGACCAATTTTTGTTGTTATTATTGTTTTGTTTTTTGAAACAGGGTTTCTCAGTGTAGTCCTAGCTGTCCTGGAACTCACTTATGTAGACCAGGCTGGCCCTGAACTTGGAGATCCTCCTGCATCTGCCTCTCAAGAACTGGGATTAAAGGCATGCACTACCACTGCCCTGCTAGGACCAATGTTTAATAATAAAATAATTATATAGCATTTTTGAGTTAACATGCATTGTAGCATGAATCTTAAAGAATCTTATTAACAAAAACAAACCTGGAGCCAGTTATTGGGGTGAACGCTGGAAGATCAGAGAAGCAGAACAAGCCACAGCTACCTCACCTTGCCAATTCCTCAGCTGATCCTGTTTCCTCAGACTGGAAGCCTCTGAGTCCTCATCCAGAATGAATCTCAGCTAAACTGTTGCTCAAAAGCCTAAAAGCTTAACCAGCTCTAGTTCCTGGTCCTCACGCCTTATATACTTTTCTGCTTCCTGCCATCACTTCCTGGTATTAAAGGCGTGTATCACCATGCCTGGCTGTTTCCAGTGTGGCTTTGAACTTTGAACTTTGAACAGAGATCCAGATGGATCTCTGCCTCTGGAATGCTAGAATTAAAGGTGTATGCTACCACTGCCTAACCTCTATGTTTAATATATAGGTTAATTATGGCTGTTCTGTTCTCTGGCCCCCAGATAAGTTTATTGGGGTGCACAATATATCAACCACAATACATGAATAACTTAAATTTTAAAATGTATTTTTGAGCTAAATACTGAAAGACCCTAGCCCTTCAGGCTTACACCCCCAAGCCTCAGAAAGAGAGAAACTTCAAGCACCAGGAAATGAAAAACTAAAAAACTAGCTCCAAGGGCCACCTGACTCAGCCACTATTCAATCACCCCTGTAACAATATAACAATGTAAAAAGATTTCTGTTAAGAGATGTGCTCAACTGTGACTGGGATAGTTGCAGGCATTCCAGGAAGGACCACTGTGACCTTTGTGTAAACTCCACTCCCGCCCTGACACCCCCCCCTTGAGGTTTCAGGAAGAATGTACATGCGGACGTGACTGTACCCACTCTGTGATCAGACAATGAACTTATAAAATGAAATTGTATGGGAATTGTAATCTTATGGCTTTTGTGGGTTTTTCCTTTAAAAGCCCCCATGTGGCTGCAGTAAGATGTGGCTCTTGCTCTTAGTAGCAGAGTTTGCCCTTCTGTACAGAAGCTTCAATAAATTCCTCATGCTGTTGCATCAACTGGACTGGAGTCTGGGTTCTTGGGGCACCCACATGAGACCCTAAACTTTGGGGTCCAACAATATGATAGTACACATCTATAGTCCCAGCACTCAGAAAACTGAGGTGGGGGATCATGAGTTTGAGGCCAGTTTGGCAGAGAGACCCTGTCTCAAAACAAAAGGACATACATACAAATACATATTACAGTATTCGACGCAAGATAGTATAGAAAATATTTCCTATTACTAGATGTTGAAAGAAAGTTTTGTAGGATATTAAGGTTAAATGATCCAGGCTTTTAAAACTTCTCTGAGAATTAAAAAAAAAAAAAGAGAGAGAGAGAGAGAGATTTTTTAAAAAGCCTGTACTCAAAGAATACACTACCAAATCTGGATTACCTTTCTCACCCCAAAGATTTTAGGACTTAACACAAACAATCCTATATGCGGTAGCCACATTGGGGAAATTTTTTTTTTCTTCGAGACAGTGTTTTCTCTGTGCAGTTTTGGTGCCTGTCCTGGAACTCGCTCTGTAGACCAGGCTGGCCTCGAACTCACAGAGATCCGCCTGGCTCTGCCTCCCGAGTGCTGGGATTAAAGGCGTGCGCCACCACCGCCCGGCTAAAGGGGAAATTTTTTTAAACAGTCATATCATGTAGCTCACCTGTCTCCAGCCTCCAAGTGCTAGGATTCTCAGCACTGTGCCACCGTGCTCGTCTCAACACTGAGGTGTTTGAAGACGCCCAGCCCTGGGATTACAAGCAGATGGGCCATTTATGACCTTTAATGTGAGTACTGGGGACTGAATTTAGGTCTTCATGCTTGTGAGGCAAGCGCTTTACTGACTGAGCCGTCTTTCCTGTGCCCCAGATCATGTTTTTAAACATTGGATTTTAGCCGGGTGGTGGTGGCGCATGCCTTTAATCCCAGCACTCAGGAGGCAGAGCCAGGCGGATCTCTGTGAGTTCGAGGCCAGCCTGGGCTACCAAGTAAGTTCCAGGAAAGAAGCAAAGCTACACAGAGAAACCCTGTCTCAAAAAACCAATAAAAAAAAAAAATGCATTTTAAATTGACCATGGTGGCATACACCTTTGATCCCAGCGCTAGGGAGGCAAAGGAAGACAGATCTCTTGAGTTCAAGGCCAGCCTGGTCTACAAAGTGAGTTCCAGGACAACCAGGGCTACACAGAGTAACCCTGTCTCAACCCCCACCCCAAAATTCGACTTTTTGTGCATAGAACAGTTTGCAAACTGGGAGTCCTCAGGTTGAGTGATGAGAAGCTCCATCCATAGCTGTTACAGCAGTTTATAAAGCGTAGCACAGTCAGTATTGCGACCTTTTAAGCGTTTTTCTGTTATTCATTAATGTTCTTTTTAAAGCAAGCAGGACTGGTTAAGCGTATTTCTCTATGGCTAATTGATTTAAATTTATTGAATTGTACTGATAAGGACATAAAATGTATGGTCTGTGTTTATAACTAGAACTGGTGTTTCAAGTCAATCAGGATGCCAAGCTTTGGTGAACACGGTTGTGGGCTATTGGCCTCGGGTGAACATGAACTGTAGCTCTGCTTTAGTTTTTCTTTCCCAGTCCCCTCCCCCATCTGTTGGTCTTTCGGCTGAATGGAGTGACGGTCATTTAGTGCTGTCCTCTGTCACCATGTATTTTCTTTTTTCGTAGACATTCATCTGTCACAAACTACAATTTTAGTTGGTTTGTCAATGATTCTCCTTTCTGTAGTTCTTGCTCGTTTTTCAGAGGTCGTTGTCAAGTTGGTGGCTGCTAGCAAGACTTTTGAGAGATTGCATTATATGGGGAAGTTATCCATATGACTAATAAGATAGTCCAAGAGTTTAAAAAAATACCTCCCAAACAATGTCCCTAACAGCCAAGATTTGATCAATTAAATCGATTGTGTTTTCCTAATCTAGCTGACTGCCTAGACCAGATGTTTCAGATCACTGAAGTTCGGGTGACAATCCCTGACTTAACATAGGAACGCCATTTTCCCCCCAATACAATCACTTTCTTAAACATTATATTTTCTAAGACTCTAGAAATAGCTTTATGTAATAAAATACAGTCTACCACCCCAGCCACTCATCTTGGTTATGATAGTATCAGCTTCTATGTGAATCTGTTTAAACAAAACCCAAAAAACCAACCAAACAAAAAAATCCAACTTGTCTTTTTACATGATTACCATCTTGGTAAGTGTGTCATTAAACACAGTAAGGAGCTTAGATACTGAGATAAAGGAACTAACACGATAAACACTGTAGCTTGAACAAAATTCGTCTAAAAAACAACGTAACTATATCACTGGTGACCTAAGAATGTCCCCGCTAGCCAACCCTTAATAGAATAAAAGCAACATTTCAGACTCTGCTGTGAAGTGTGAAAACTGCCAGTGTCAACTTGAAGCTGTTCTTCTGGGAAGCCGAAGGGCAGCAAACACTAACATAGGAACATAAACCAGGATAATGCTCAACCACAGTTACTGAAGTGGAGGTAAATTCCAGAGCTTTGGGGTGGGAGTATTCTCATATTTCATAGGCCGTCTATCTCTAGTTCGCTCAAAGTGGGGTCCCACAAAAATCTGAGGATGTAATGTAGCTCAGTCCAGGGCAAGATTGTTGTTACCCAGCCCCAAGCACCCCAGGAAGCATGTCTGCAAAAGTAGGATGTGTAGGTCTGGAGAGAGAGCTTAAGAGGGCTTGCTGTACCTGGACATGGAGGGCAGGATTTTAATCCCAGCGCTTGGGAGGCAGAGACAGCTGAATCTTTGAGGTTGAGGCTAGCCTGGTCTACAGAGCAAGTTCCAGAATGGCCAGGGCCACACAGAGACACCCGGTCTCAAAACAATAACAACAGCAACAGAGCTTGCTGTTCTTGCAGAGGACTGGAGTTCAGTTCCCAGCACCCAGGCTGTGTGGCTGACAATTGCTTGCAACTCTAGTTCCAAGGCATCTGATGTCTTCTTTCTGGCCTCAATGGACATTCATATACATGTGAGCATACATACACACATATACACTAAAAAATTAAATCAGGTCGGGCAGTGGTGGCTCATGCCTTTAATTTTAATCCCAGCACTTGAGGGGCAGAGCTAGGCGATCTCTGTGAGTTCAAGGCCAGCCTGGTTTACAAAGCGAGTTCCACGACAGCCAGGGCTACACAGAGAAACCTTGTCTTGAAAAACAAAACAAAACTATAAAACAACAACAACAAAAAAACAACCAAAAAAACCCAGTATGTATTGGAAAAGACTTAAAGTGGCTGTAAGAATTCTTCTTAATGCAACTGATAAGTGGATTTAGTTAGTTCTATAATAGCTAGAATTATAACTGATGTCATGTGACAATAAGGACATTGACAGATTTACATATATTATCGACATGTATTGATATGAGTATAGCCTTAAAAAGTATTAAGGGGCTATGGAGGTGACTCAATGATTAAGTGCTTGCCATACAACGTGAGGACTTGAGTTTGGGTCCTCAGCACCCGTGTGTGTGGGACATGGTAGCACACTAATTGATGAGCTACAGGTTCAGTGAAGATACCCTCTCTCAAAAAATAAGGTGAATCTTCAGAGGTTTGTAGTTTGAGTTACTCCACCCCATTAACCCCTTTCTGTTCCATCAATCCCATTTCCCTGTTCATACCACCCGTGTTCTGTCTCATTAACAGGCTTCCACCAGGGCCCCGTAGGAGTTTCCTGATTTCTTGTTTAGACACATATCCAAAATTTCAAATCTAGCATCCACATATGAGGAGAAAACATGTGGCATGTATCTTTCTGGGTCTGAGTTACCTCATTCAGAATAATTATTTACAGTTCCATCCATTTAACTGCAAATTTTATACTTTCAGTTTTCCTAACAGCTAACTAATATTCTGTGGTATAAGCCTAACACAGTTTTGTTATCCATTTATCAGTTGATGGACATCTAGGCTCTTTCCACTTCCTAGCTCTTGTGAACAGAGCAGTGATGAACATGTATTTCTATGGTAGGATCTGGGTCATTTGGTGTATTGTTACTAAAATTTCTTCCTAGGGGTATTACCTGGAGGTAAACAATATCTGCTCATCTTCCTAAGGTCCCAATGACAAGCAGGGCACAATTTCACCACAGTTCACTCTGGGAAGCCATTGAGCTTATTGGGCTTCCTTACCAAGCATAGGTGAGGGCTTCCTTACAGGGATGTGGTCACTCCTCCGCCAACTGACTATACCTTACCCAGCAGGGATGAGGGCTTCACAGTAGCTGCATAGACGGAGCCCCTTTCTAGTCTTCTCCAGCCTTTATATACTTTAGCCCCTCCCCCAGGCCACACTCAGTTGCTAGGTGGTAGAGAGCAGCTGGAAACAAAGGGGAGAATTTCATGCTCAGAATGACTCCGCCTCTCTCTGTGTGGTTATAAACCCTCAACGAGCCCAGCTGGGCCAATCTTCTGTGAGGGAGCACCCCCAAATACCCCAAGATGGCAGTCATTCACAATAGGTATATGCCCAAGAGTAGTACAACTGAACAATGTGGTAGATCTCTTTCTAGCTTTTATGTTTATTCATTTTTGATAGGATCTCACCATGTAACTCTGGCTGGCCTAGAACTTGATATATTGACCTTGAACTCAGAGATCTGCTTGCCTCTACCTACAAAGTGCTGGGATTAGAGATGTCTGCTACCATGCCTAGCTCATTTCTAGCTTCTTGTTGTTTGTTTTTCAAGACAGGGTTTCTTTGTATAGCCCTGGCTATCCTGGAACTTGCTCTGTAGGCCAGACTGGCCTAAGACTCATAGAGGTCCGCCTGCCTCTGCTTCTCAAGTACTGGAATTAAAGGTGTGAGCCATCTCTGCCTGGTCATTTCTTTTTTTTTTTTTTAAATTTGTATTTATTTTTTGGTGGCTGGAGAGACAGCCGTGGGTACTGGGATGTTTCTAACTTTTTAAGGAATCTTCACACTGATTTTTTAGCTTCATGTTGCTCTTGATAACTGTGATAATAGGGTCCTCTTCATAAAGTTCTTTCCTGTGCCTATAAATTGAAGCATATTCCCTACTTTATCAGATTTAAGGTATCATGTCTTATGTCAAGGTTCTTGATCCATTTAGAGTTGAGTTTTGTGCAGAGTGAGAGATCAGGACCAAATTTCATTCTTCTACATGTAGCTATCCAGTTTGACCACCATATCTATATGAAACTTAAATGGAGTTACCCTAAAAGGGGGAGAAAAATATCTCTCCCAGACACCATAGGCTACCGAGCAAAAAGCCCAAGGCCAGGTGTGGTTACTACTTTTCAAGTTTTTGGTCAATGGTTATTACAGGTGATTGACATTACTCTTGGTTACCCTTCAGAATTTGATAGTAAGACTCTTTGGCTGAAGATATCACATACTTGAATCACAGAACATGGAGAAATCAAGCTGGTACTGACCTGGATGCCTCGTCTGTAGTGGCTACCTTTTATAGTGCTGTAAAGTTCTATTTATGATACCAGGGAGAAAAGTATTCAGTGATCTTACCCATTTGTGAACTCTGTGAGCTACAATAATGCCTGTCCTGTCAAGATGTACCCACTCATGCAACAGTGGCACAAACATCATGGCGTAACCACTCTTTTCTGATTGAATTTAAGGCATTCTCCACCAGGTGGAGTTCATTGCTGGTACTGTTAACTGGCCCCCAAACCCTAAGTAGCTAGTCCATACACCATAGACAAGAATCTAATACTACAATTCTGCTAAATTGACAGAATATAAAACTGCTCCCCGGATTCTTATCTTCAGACCTTTAGATTAGTACAGCCCTCAAAGAGAAGCTTCTTTTTTGGCTATAGGTGGTGATCAATACGGGGCCCCACAGCTGGTCACTGTGTGGAGTTTTAAAGACGGTGGGGGTCCACACCTAAGGCTCAGCAATCACTGTGGATGGAAAAGGAAGCAAAAAGATTCTAAGAACCAGAACTGGTGGGTGTCCACAGCAAAACCTTATTTCTGAACATGACAGGGCTGTTGCACAGATAGACTCTGAGCAGCAGTGACTGTCTGTACAAGACCTGCACAAGGTCAAATCAACCAAGACCCGAGCGGGGCCAGGGAAAAGGTTCATGACGTCCCATCCAGAACCGAGGTGCTCTCGGCAGTCGGGGGTGCTAGTGGAAGGAGAGTCAGTTTTCTTCAGGGATTCAGCCCCTGAAAGGCTACCCATGCTCCAGTGGGTGGTCCCACACCCACGTCCACGTGGGCAGCACTAAGTGGACTTTAGTGGATTAAAAAAAAAAAAAGAGCACATGAAGCTAGGGAAAATGGTGGGGATAGGAGAAGAATTGGAGGTGGATTTGACCAAAACACAATAGATGCGTGAATGACATTCTCAATTGATTTCAATTAAATGAAACTTAAAAAATGAAAAAGATAGGCCGGGCGGTGGTGGTGCACGCCTTTAATCCCAGCACTCGGGAGGCAGAGCCAGGCGGATATCTGTGAGTTCGAGGCCAGCCTGGGCTAGAGAGTGAGATCCAGGACAGGAACCAAAACTACACAGAGAAACTCAGTCTCAGAAAAAGAAAAGAAAAGAAAAGAAAAAAGATAGAAACAAAGGTGGAAAACAATAAAGGAAGACACTTGATACTGACCTTTGGCCTCTGTACATGTGGGTGTACATGCATGTACACACATGTGGGTGTATGTATGCATACACCACACAATAGCACACACACACACACACACACACACACACACACACACACACACACACATGCTGGTATTACTTTATACTTGGTATGTCCCCCTTGTATTTTGACACATCAAACATATCAACTTAACCGATAGTTCTTTCTGTAAGGAGAAAAAACAAAGTTTTGGGACTTTTCGGGGGCTCTCTGGAAAAACCCCACTTTGAGATTAAAAGACATTTAGAATTGGAATTGGGGCAAATTGTCAAAAAGGTCAAAAGGCCAAGACGTTTAGACAGGATGACAGTCAAGTTGTGAAACAATTATCTGTTTGATCAAAAGTGACAAAAGATTTCCAAAGCAACTACAGAAATTTTCAGAGTTGTAAAAAATAAGGTAAATAAAAGAGCCCTTTTAACAGAGAAGACAATTTTTTAAAGTAACCAAAGGTCTAATGAAACACAGAAAATTATTTTGAGAAAACAATTTTTGTTTCCTCTGTTTGTGGTGGTGGGGGCTGAAGGGAAAAAAAAAACTTTTCATGGTCTCATGTGAAGAACATACCAGTAGCCCCCCAAAAACTTTGTCATTTTAACAGAAGACAAAATTCTGGTTTTATTTATATCAGTGTACTCTCGATAATAAGGCTGATTTTTCAACCCTATATTAAATTCATGGATTTAAACCATCTTAGCCATATAAGCGTCTCTCTCCCATTCTTTTCCTTCTTTATTTCTCTCTTTCCTGCTTCTCTTTGTCTATGTAGGTTTTGTCTCTCTCTTTTTTTTTTTTTTTTTGGTTTTTTCGAGACAGGGTTTCTCTGTGTAGCTTTGCGCCTGTCCTGGAACTCACTCTGTAGCCCAGGCTGGCCTCGAACTCACAGAGATCCGCCTGGCTCTTTCTTCCCGAGTGCTGGGATTAAAGGCTTGTACCACCACCGCCCGGCTTGATTTTATTTTTCTGTGTGTAAGTGTTTGCCTGCATGTATGTATGTGGACCACATGGATGCTTGGTGCTTGTAGAGTCCAGAAGGCACCTGATCTCCTGGAACTGGAGTTACAGATGGCTGGGAGCCACCGTGTGGGTGCTAGCAAATGAACCCAGGTCCTCTGCAAGAACAAGGGCTCTTAACTGCTGAGCATCTCTCCAGCATCTTCTTAGAAGAATTTTATGTGCAGTTGCTCTTGCTTACACCTAGAGATGATGGTTTTTAACCACTGGCAGCATTTCTTTTACAGAGGATACTAGGAAGTGTAAAGCAGTGGACTTTTACACTAGCATTATTCGTGAGCACACTAGTATATCTTCTAACTCTGTCTTAGAATTCCTCTTATATGCATTCTCACACTGGCAAGAGGAACCCAGTAATGGAACCAAGTATCCTTTATTTATTTATTTAATTTATGCCCTGGCCTGGAACTGTCCATGTAGACCAGGCTGGCCTCAAACTCAGAGATCTGCTTAATCTCTGTCTCTGCCTCTTCAGGGATCATTTTTATCTAAGTTTACCTAAGTCGTGTGAGCTTGCAAAGCATTTGGATCACTTTCTGTTTTTCAGGAAGTTTTACAAATATGCAATTTATGAAAGCACTTATTTTGTAAGCCCAATTAAGTAAAACTGTTCACAAATTAACTTGAAGAATATAATCCTGAAGGTAGAAAATACCACATATACATAAGAGACATGAAGACAAAGATATTATGGCTTTTATTATAAAATCTTAGCCATGGACAGGCACAGCGACCCACAACTCATGTTTTTATTAAGGAATGGCTGCCTTCAAATTGTTTTTGTCAGTTCAGATTACTTGCTGAGGCAGTAAAAGCTTTTTCTACTAATATTTGTGAAAAAGATTTAAAACTGTTTTTCTTTACTAGTTTATGTCTGCAAAGCTCTTTCCAGCCCTCAGGATGAGTCATCTTCCTGGAGTCTGCATTTCAAAGAGATGACATTCTGGTCCTAGAGCAGCCAGGAACAAAAATCTGTGTCTTCCAGGTAAAGAGAAAGGCTTCGAGTTTCCTCCAAAAAGCACTTTCTGTCTGGTCCTCTGCCTCCATTTCCTCAGTACCCGGCTGGCAGGCAATCCTAAGGAGTCAGAGGACGAGATTTTAGGTGAGGGACTGCAGCGGTGTCCACAGCTGTCTGAACGCTCTCCACACCTATCCAAGTGGATAAGATATTCAGTCTATTTCCAACTCATCTTTGTATGTTTTCGTATTTCTATTGGAGGGGGGCGGTGCCTGAAGTTCAGGAGTCTGAGTTTTGTATGCTCATGCAGATATGCCGTACACACACACACACATGTGATAGTGTGTGTGTGTGTGTGTGTGTGTGTGTGTGTGTATGTGTGTGTGTGTATGTGTGTGTGTGTGTGTGTGTGTATGTGTGTGTGTGTGTGTGTGTGTGTGTGTAGACAGACCAGAGGATAACCTCCAATGTTGTCCAGGTGCCATCCACCTATTGTTTGTTTTGTTTTGTCTTCCACAGGCCTGCAACTTGCCAAGTAAGGTAGGCTGGCCTTGCACAGCAAGCTCCCGGCATCTGCCTTTTTAACCTCCCTAGAATTGGGGGTAACAAACTCACCACCATGCCCAGGTTTTTTGGTTTTTGGTTTTTGGTTTTTTTTCATGGAGTCTGGAGATCAGACCCAGTTCCTCCTGCTTGCAAGACTAGCTCTTTGCCAACTGAACCATCTCTCTCCAGCCCCGTATCTGAAGGTTTTTGTCATTGTTGGTAGCTGTGTGTGTACATTTGTGTGGGAGTATACATACACATGTGTGGTATGTGTGTGTGTGTGTGTGTGTGTGTGTGTGTGTGTGTGTGTGTGTGTGTGTGTGTGTAAGCCAGAGGTCTGGGCTAGTGTCTTTGTCGATCATTTTCCACCTAATTTTTTGAGGAGGCAGGGTCTCTCACTGAACCTCTAGACTGGCTGGCCCCAAGCTCCAGGGGCTCTCCTGTCCGTCTCAGTCTCCCTGGTGCTTTGCATATACACATTGCTGCACTGGGCTTTGTGCATGGGTGCTGAGGATCTGAACTCAGATCCTCATGCTCGTGAGGCAAACATTTTACCAGCTGAGCTATCTCCCCAACCCCCCAAGTCCGAGTTTTTATGTCTTGTTTATTTTTGTTGCTTTGAAACAGGATCTTCCATGGCCCAAATGGGCCTAGAACTCACTGTGTAGCTAAGTCAGCCCCGAATTCCTGGCCTTCTTATCTCTACCACCAAAGTGCTTGGAATACTGATGAATACACAGACTTGGCTCTTTCTTTCTTTCTTTCTTTCTTTCTTTCTTTCTTTCTTTCTTTCTTTCTTTCTTTCTTTCTCTCTCTCTCTCTCTCTCTCTCTTTCTCTCTCTCTCTCTCTTTCTTTCTTTCTTTTTTTTTAAAGCATCAACCTTATTAAGACAAATTACATATAAAAAATGCACTCTGGGGCTGGAGAGATGGCTCAGTGGTTAAGAGCACTTAGTGCTTTTCCAGAGCACTGAGTTTGGTTCCCCAGCACCCATGTCAGACAGTTTAAAACTTCAGGTGATCTGATGTCCTCTTCTGGCTTTCAAGGACAACTGAGTATGTGGCATGCTCACACAGACATATACACATAAAAAATAAATCTTAACACCAACAACAACAGAAAACCATTTCCTCACCCCAGGTGATTACCACCACCACCATCCTCCCTCCCCATTCTCCAGAGTTGGAGTCTCAGCCTAAATGTGTGTGTGTGTGTGTGTGTGTGTGTGTGTGTGTGTGTGTTGTTGGAGATCAAGCCCAGGATGTTGTGCATGATGGTGGGCACTCTATTACTGAGTTACACCCAAATGGCCTGTAAATGTTTATTAATGTGCTAGAAATGTTTGTTTTGTCTTTTTAAAAGACAGACTACGGGGTTGGGAATTTAGCTCAGTGGTAGAGCACTTGCCTAGCAAGCGCAAGGCCCTAGGTTTGGTCCTCAGCTCTGAAAAAAAAAAAAAAAAAAAAAGACAGGCTACTTTTCAGTCCTTTTTTTGAGAAAACTGTATGCCAATCAAAGAATGCCTCACATTGGTTTTGAGATGTCCTCTTTCTTTCCACACAGTGACCACTGCAATTCCAAATGATTGCTGCAAAGCTTGCTCATTTTCCCAGAAAGGCACAAGACACTAGCCTGTTAGACCAAGTGAAACTCATCTCTGCCTTTGGTTTTCCTCAGATGCCAAGTCAGCCACAGGGCTTCTGGCTGATGGAGCTGTTTTTCTGGGGCTCAGAGGAATAGAGATTCCCCGTCTTTCTTATTGAATAGGAAAGTATGACTAACAAGGAAGCTTCAACGAACAAACATAGAGAAGTATAATAAAGTTGGGGAGCTCAAAATTTGGGAACCAATGCCTTGATCTGAGAGAGACCCTAGAGTCCACTGTATGGTCTGAGAGACGAGTACATGGGCCCTTGGTGCTGGCAGGGCCTGGACTTGTCAGGAGGTGTCTTTGGATTCTTCCTCCAATTTTTCTTTTTTAAGGATAGAGTCTCAATATGTAGCCCAAGCTTCCCAGAAACTCCTTATTCTCTTGCCAGTACATCTTAAATGCTAGGATTATGGACATGCACTGCCATCCCTGGCTAGATCCCATGCTGACACTAAATACTATGAAGATAAAGTCAGATACAGATAGAAAAAATTTAAAAGTTTTTGTGCATTGGATTGGAGATGTAGTTAGTTCAGTGGTAGAGTGCTTGCCTAGCATGGACTAGATCCTTAGTTCAGTCCCCATCACCACAAAAGAGAAGTTTAATGTGCACAGAAAAGAAGCTTGCAAAATAGAAACTTCAATGGAAAATGGCAAAAACTATTTCTCATAGAAGTTACACCACACTTTATTTATTTATTTAGTTTTTTTCAAGACAGGGTTTCTTTTTTTTTTAATTTATTTATTTATTTGAAGCTGGAGGTTCTTTTTTTTTTTTTTTTTTTAATGCCAAATGTCATTTATTAAAGGAAGGAGGAGGTCTTAAATACAGGCTTACAGCACAATGGGAGAACCCCGGAAGGCAGAAGTTCGATACCGATGTTTTACAATCTTGCATCTAAGCTGTTAATGCCCATTATGCAGGATACACAGACAAGGAACTTCCCTTAAGCATTCAGGAGGGTGAAACCCGGGAGGGAATTAGCATAGGGAGGATATCAAGGTCAAGGTCAGCAAGCAAGGCAACAGTTACCCAAAATGGGGGTCAGGGCCCTACAGGTCCCCCTTTTACTAATAAATGAGCTTCTGATTTAGGTTGCGTGGGACGTCAGCAGGTCATCTTACCCGTCATGGAGACGCCTGTCTTAGGTTGGTGAGCACCCCCCCCCCCAGGTATTACCCGTCTTTGAATACTCATTATCATACAGGCTCAATCGTGTGTGCCAAAGATCTCAAAGTAGCGCTGGGCTTGCAATCTGTGTGTTCGATACAGAAAAGACCAACAGAAGTCCTAACCCACCCACAGCCAGTAGGCTAAAGGCAATTGAGTCATTCCCTTCCTTAATGAACCTTACTGCAAATTGGAGTCCTTGTAAGATGGTATCCCAAAAGCAAATGGAACTTGAGTTTATAAATTTATAATTTTCAAAGCCAATTGAAATGTATATAACTATTGAATTAAATTAATCATACCCAATAGAATGAAAGATTAATTAACTGTGGTAGCTACTTTTGCTGCCAGGGTCTCCACTGTGCTAGCTGTAGTAAGCAATTATGAAATGGTAATCCCAGAAACAGTAGCAGTGGTGGCCGCCTCTGCTATAACAGCAACAATGGCAGCAGCAATGTCAAATTCTCTTCTGGACTGTGTGGGCATCCACTGGCATGGATACAACTCCAGGAACACGAACCGCCAAGGCCCATTTTTCTTGATCCCAGCACGACTTAAGCTGGCAGCTCTGCAAAAGAACAACTAAGAACCATAAAGAAAAAACAGGCAGCTCACAAGAAGCATAACTAATGGTCTTATAATGGCCACATTTAGGCTCATAAATTTTAAGGTATCTTCAAAGGGGGCTAAATGAATTTCAGGAGGCCAATAAATGTTGTACAGAGCCACTCCTGAAAAGTAGGTACTACACCAGCTTGAAGAGAATTTTGAAAATGAAAAGGCTTTAGCTGGCATGCAACTGTTAACAAATGGAGGTCAGTGACCTTCAGGGTTATCCTTAATCTCCAAGGTGTCTGGGTGACACGTTCTCAAACATACTTGAAAAAGCAGTTACCATACATTACCTTCTGGAGAATCCAAATGCATGGCCACAGTTCCTAGGCTTACGTTAATGCTTGCCAAAGCTGGCCATGTTGGGCTCTCAATCCCCATTGGCATCAGAAGCAGAGATTGACCCAATAGGTCTCTGCCATGTTGGGCTTCAGCAGCAGCCACAGGGCGCACTCAGCACTCAGGAATCCAAAGAGGAACCTCATTGTCCTGAGGAAAGACATAAACAGAACCTTAGGCCCACACCAATACCAGATTGGGTCTCCTCCAAGTGCCAGTAGAAAGATCCTTCCATCGCTCCAGAGGGTGATTTGCAACAGGAGCCCTACAGTGCTTATCTGCAGTGGATACTCCAGCAGAATCCACCAATAAAAAAATTTAAAATATATAAAACAAGGGAAAGAATAGAATGTGGAGAGGAATGATGAGTCCCTAGTTCCAAGACAGGGTTTCTCTGTGTAGTTTTGGTGCCTGTCTTGGGTCTCGCTCTGTAGACCAGGATGGCCTCGAACTCAGTGAGATCTGCCTGGCTCTGCCTCCAAGTACTGGGATTAAAGGTGTGTACCACCACTGCCCCTCTACAGCACAATTTAAAGAGCATAAAAGAAAGGATATTTTTTGCCCTTTTCATGATTTGTGTGTGTGTGTGTGTGTGTGTGTGTGTGTGTGTGTGTGTGTGTGTGTGTGTGTTTGACAGGATTTCCCCATGTAGCCCTGGGTGTCCTCAATCTCACTCTGTAGACCAGGCTGGCCTCAAACTTGAAGATCTGCCTGCCTCTGCCTCTCAAGTGCTGGGATTACAGACGTGTGTCACCACTGCTTGGTGATTTTTTTCATTTTTGAAAGTTTATTTTTATCTTATTTGTATGATTGTTTGCCTTCATGTGTATATATGCCAGGTGTCAGAAGAGGCCCAAAGAAGGTGTCAGGTCCCCTGGAACTGGAGTACAGATGGTTGTGAGCTGCCATGTGGGTGCTGGGAACTGAACCAGGTCCTCTGCAAAGAGCAGCCAGTACTCTTAACTGCTGAGCTATCTCTCCAGGCTTTTACATTATTTGAAGAAAAGAATTGTTTAAGCTGACTTGTCTGTGGTTGATTAGTTTAATGCCAGTGAGTACTGCTGTTGAGTATGTCCTGGGTTTGATTCTCAGTACCACCAAAAAAAAAAAAAAAAAAAAAAGAGGTGAGTGGTATGTGAGACTTAGAGTTTATTTCCTTTTTTGTTATTGTTGTTAGATTTTTTTCTGTAACCTTGTTAAAAAAAAAAACAACTTTGTATTTGGGGGCTCTGTTGTTAAGAGCACTTGCTACTCTTGCAAAGGACCTGGGTTTTGTTCCCAGCACCCCCATGGCAGCTCACAATTGTTCTTAACTCCTGTTGTAGGGGATCCAAGGCCCTCTTTGGCTGTATAGGTGTCAGGCACACATGTGGTGCACAGACATATGTGCAGAGAAAATAAAAACAAATTATTTAGTATTACTGTGTGTTTATGTACAAGGGTGGATTTGTAGGCCATGGTGTGTGTGTGTGTGTGTGTGTGTGTGTGTGAGAGAGAGAGAGAGAGAGAGAGAGAGAGAGAGAGAGAGAGAGAGAGAGAGAGAGAGAGAGAGAGAGAGATGTAGCATGAATCTTAAAGAGTCTTATTAATAAAACCAAACCCAAGGCCAGGTTTGGTCTGGAAGATCAGAGAAGCAGAACAAGCCACAGCTTCCTCACCTTGCCAATTCCTCAGCTGATCCTGTTTCCTCAGACTGGAAGCCTCTGAGTCCTCATCCAAATAGATCTCAGCTGAACTGCTGCTCAAAAGCCTAAAAGCTTAACCAGCCAAAAGCTTCTAGTTTCTGGTCTTCACCCCTTATATACCTTTCTGCTTCCTGCCATCACTTCTTGGGATTAAAGGCGTGAGTCACCACACCTGGCTGTTTCCAGTGTGGACTTGAACTCACAGAGACCCAGTCGGATCTCTGCCTCTGGAATGCTAGGATTAAAGGTGTGAGTGCCACCATTTTCTGGCCTCTATGTCTGTCTAGTGGCTGTTCTGTTCTCTGACCCAGATAAATTTACTAGGATGCATGATATATTGGGGAACACAATGTCACCACAGAGAGAGAGCTCGAGCTTTCAGGAGCCCGTTCCCTGTCCACTGTGGTTCTGGGGTTGAGCTCAAGGCTTCAGGGCCTGAGCTGCAAGTGCTTTGCTCACTGAACCCCCTCCCTGGCTTGCGATCAGTTTTTAAAAATGTGTCATTGCTATCTGCTCTGTATTGGGGAGGGCATTATCTCCATAGGATCATTTCTGATATTGTTCAATGTTCTTTATTTTAGAACAATTTTGCCTGATTAATTTAGTCATCTCATGGAAGTTAAATTTTCCCATCAATATTGTTGACAATTAAGATTTTCATTCTTTTAAAAAATTATTTCAGTTTTTGTGTTTTGAAACTAAGTATTTTTAGTGAAGGTAAAGTGTGTAATCATTGAGTATTCTTTTTTTTTTTTTTTTTGAGATAGGCTTTATCTGTGAGCCCTGGCTGCCCTGGAACTTACTCTGTAGACCAAGCTGGCCTCAAACTCAGAGATTCCCCTGCACCCGCGTTTGGCCTCAGTGAGTATTCTTACTGAGATTTTCTTATTATGGATTATCTCTTTTTATCCCCATTAAAGCTTTTTTAAAAATTCCATTATGAATGCCAGTATTATGGATGTAATATATAGCTTTATGTGTGACTTTAGCCTTTCTTGTTATTTTGTTTAGGTGTTATCTCTTGTAGAAAGTTTAAGTCTGGATTTGGTCTTCGACTCCATTGTCAAAATTTCCATCTTTGTGTGTGTGTGTGTGTGTGTGTGAGTGTGTGTGTGTGTGTGTGTGTGTGTGTGTGTGTGTGTGTGTGTCTACATGTTAAAGTCGGTCTTCCTCTATCATACCCTATTTATCTTTTGAGACAGAGTCTCGCACTGAATGTGGAACTTAGGCTGACTGGCCAGCAAGCCTCAGAGATTCTCTTATTTTGGCCTCCCAGTGGTGGGATTGTAGAGGGCACATCTGCACATCTGGCCTTTTATGTGGTTTCTGGTCACTTCTTCAGTTTGTGTGGCAAGTCCTTTACCACTGAGCCATCATCGGCCAGCCCCATATTTCTGTCTTTAGGATGTGTGTCTAGCCTTCAGTAATCTTTAGACTGGTCTTATTTCTCTCAGTTACTTTGTGTTTTCTATTTAGAACTTTTGTCTTGCCTTCTTTTAGACTGATAAAATTTCTGTGTACTTCCTTTTTTCTTCTGTTGCTTTGGATTCTGTTTTCATCAATGTAGTGAATTTAAAAGCAGAGCTCGTGGTTGCCTGTCTTGTTCTTCTTAGTTATGTTTAAACTGTGGTGAAATGCTATAGCATTTCACATTCTAAGTGTATGGTTTAGTTTTGTTGTGTAACCAAACTGCAGAGCTCTTTCCACTGTGTGAAGCGAAAGTCTCCCAACCACCTTCTGAGAACCACCACTCTACATATGTATTTCATCTCTGTGAACTTAGCTACTTAAAATACCCTGCAGAAGTGGGACCATATAGCATTTGTTGTTTGTGACTGGCTTATTCACTGATTGTCATGTCTTCAAGCATTTTTTTTTTATGTTGCATGTCAATATTTCCTTCCCATTTAATGTTGAAAATATTTCATTGCTGGGAGTGTTGTTGCACCTTGGTGGTCCCAGCTGCTTGTGAGACTGTAGTGGGTGATTTGAACCAAGGAGTTTAAGGCTATCTTGAGCAATGTATGAAGACCTCATTTCAATATACAAGTAAAACAAAGACTATATCATAAAAAAAAATACCCCATTGTCTTTGTTTTTCAAATTTGGTTTATCTGTTCATCATCAATAGACATGGGTTGTATCAGCCTTTTGTGGCATTTTCGAATACTGCTGCTATGATTGTGGGTGTGCAAATTCCTGTTCAAATTCTTGCTTTTAATTCTTGGGGGGATAGATTCAAAAGTGGAACTGCTGTGTTCTGTGGTGGTTCTGAGTTACTTTTTGAGCAAGCAGCTTGCTGCTTGTCATACGGGCTGCGAGTTCCACCAGCAGAACACAAAGGAACTAATTTCTCTGTATTATTATTTATATTTCTTTGCCTTTTTTTTTTTTTTAATCAGTGGGCCTGGAACTTGCTATCTAGACAGGCTGGCCTCAAACTTGCAGTGATTTGCCTGCCTCTGCCTCCTGCATGCTGGAATTAAATGCATGGGCTACTGTGCCTAGCTTACTATTTGTATTTTTTTTTTTTTTGAGACAGGGTTTCTTTGTGTAACTTTGGAGCCTGTCCTGGAACTTGCTGTGCAGACCAGACTGGCCTTGAACTCACAGAGATTCACATGGCTCTGCTTCTAGAGTGCTAGGATTAAAGGCTTGCACCACCACTGCCAGGCACCATTTGTATTTTTGATAGTAGTTAGTTATCCTGATGAATGTGAGTGGTGGCAGATTATTGTTTTGAGTGGCATTTCCATAATCATCTTGTTATATGCTCATTTGCAACTTATGAAACATTTATTCCTTCACTGGAGAACTGTCTGTTCATGATATTTGCCCATTGTTAAATAATGTTAAAGTTTCATTGTTGTTGCCAAGTTGTAGGAATGTTTTATTATCTTCTTTTTCCCACAGGATCTCACTGTGATGCCCAGGCTAGTTTTGAACTCAGAATCTTCCTGCTCAACATCTTGAGGAATCCTTTTTTTTTTTTTTTAGAATATTGATGTCTCTCAGGGATGCATGACCCTCCACTCCAGGAGGACTGGACTATTACCTTGAAAGCTGTGTGGTCTGAAGCATAGTTCCTCTTTTGCACACACCCGCCCGCCTTTCTACTTGCTGTGCTGAATAGAAGCAGCATGAGGCCTTTATGGAGAGAGAGAGTAGACACCAATGCTGTGCTCTTAGAATTCCTCACCTCCAGACCATCAGCCAAATAAGAGTTCAGAAAGAGTGGTTGTCTCCATGGAAGGTAACATTCAAGAGGCTGGCCCGCCAGACTGGACCAAAGTTTTGTTTTGTTTTGTTTTCCTTCTTGAGCTCAGTTTTGCTTCTAGACAATTGCATTTGGTGAGAGACATCTGGTGAGGATATAGTGACAAACGTTCTGTCCCCTTTGAATATACCCTCTGGGTTTGTGATCACCCTTTGGCAGGCCCTCTCCTGTGCTGTGGCAGCCAGTTTTTCAGGTTCTGGGAGACACTTAATGATGGACCCTGCCATCAGTATACTTAGTTATTATATGGGCTCAAATGTGTTCACAGGGGAAAGACAAATCAAATGCTTCGTGTTAATTATGTTTTTCACCCCCTGGGTATAACCTCTCGTTACCTTAGTCGCTCCGTGGCAATAGCAGCTTAGACCCTAAGAACTTAAGGTCCACAGCTTAGAGCTTGTGACTTCTGCTGGGAATGCAAGGCTCAAAGAGAACTTTAAGGCTATCCTCCTAAGATGGCCAGACCGGTGTATCTTACAGTTCTTAAAGGCACAGGACGTTTTTAAGGCTTATTGATTATTCTTGAACTAGAACCTTGTTAGGGCTGCTACCTTTGACCAGTCCTTTCTACTTGCTGCTGTTCACAGGTGTAAAATGCTGGGCCTCACGTGCAGAGCATCCAACCCCAATGTCTTTCTTTGGTAGTTGAGTCTGGACCAGAAATGGAACAACAGTAGACACAGCGCAGGAAGTGGTCAGTCTTAACTCTTCTTGGGCACTTTTCTGTGCCTGTCGTATTTAGCTACAGGGCCTCACTGAATTTGTTCATCAGACCAGCAAAGCTCCGGCTAGTCTCCGTGCTTCCACACACACCCCCTTTTAGTAAAGCCTTGCTGACAAAAGTTGTGTGTATTTCAGGTGTGCGACTCAATGGAGTTTCTGTTGTATTGTGTTGTATTTGGCCTTTTATTGTTGTTGTTACTTTTTGGTTTCTTGTGTTTGGTATTATGGGTTTTTTTTTAAATTTGTTTTCATTTGAGATGGGTTTTTGCCATTTTACCCAGCAAGTGCTCAAATGCCCTTCCTGCCCCAGCGTTCTGAGCAGTTACAGCTTGTTTGGATGCTGCATGTACGTTGTGAAATAATTGCCACATTCCTCTTACCTCACACAGTTACTATTCTCCTGTGTGTATGCTGAGTACATCTAGAACAGCAAGTTTGCAGGATTTTGTACAGAAGTCACATTGCTGTACTGTGAGGTTCTGGTCATTGCAAAAGTGTACCTTTGTACCCCTTGATCAATACCTCCTCTTTTTTTCCTCCCTCCAGCTCCTTGGTATCTAGACTTCTGCTCTTTGCTTCTCTGAGTTTATTTATTTATTTTTTAAAATCTCTTTCCCCACCATGCTTCTGCAGTTCTCTCTGGCTAAGACATTCTTGGGCAGTCGCACATAACCTATCTACTCATAACCAGATTTGCTCAGTCCTCTTCTTCCTAAGCACCCTGGCTCGGTAGATGCTCTCCCATCGGGTTCTTCTCTAGCATCTTGCTCTACTGCAGAGAGTGCATACATATGGCTTTTACCTGGTTACCTGTTCTCTCACAAAAGATTTGGCTCCTGGTATATTGAGAGTGCTCAAAAATATTCACTGAACGTGTGGAGGAAATATGGAGGTTTCTGACTTACAGGAACTAGAGAAGAGCCCTTTCCAGGTATTGAACAAGCAAATCATAAGGGATAGAATCAGAAAAATGCTTTATTTTTATAGCCCACTTGTCTTTGCGATGGCTGTGATCATCACGGGTAGGAAAAAAAAAAACAAACTAAAACAGCAACTTTCTTCACCTCCGTTCCTCACCCCACTCCTCCAGCTTGCTAACAGAGGTGTCTGGTTCTTTGATGTTGAAGGTAGAGAAGGAAGAGGGGAAGCAGAGCAAGGAAGCAGGGCCTGAAGAGAGTCACTCACTGTAGACACCAAATCTGAAGGGTCCCGAGAGTCAGGATCAATGGCGGAATACTTTGGAGGCCTAAATAAGGTTGAACACGTGGCAAAGATATAAATGAAGAATACCGTCACTTCGTTCTATTACATTGCACTATCATGCAGTGGCAGTCCAAGATTCCTCGGGCATGGTGTCCCTTGATGGGTGAGTTCAGGATGTTTTACAATGGTGTGTGAACAGACTGGGTCATGCAGGATGTCTTCAGTATTTATATTTCACGAATAGAGAGTCTTTATTATCTCTTTCACTTGGTTTAAAGTATGAGAAGATATTTAAAAAGTTTTAGGCTTATTTTACGAGTTTGAATGTTTTACCTGTGTACATGTATGCGCACCAGACACCTGCCTGTTGGATCCCCTGGAACTGGGCTTCTGGATAGTTGTGAGCCATCATATGGATGCTGGGAATCAAACCAGGTCCTCTGCAAGAGCACAGGTGCTCTTGACCACTGAGCCCTTTCTCCAGCCCCATGGGAGGCTATTTTGATGTGTGCGCGTACCCTGGCACACCTTTTTCCTGGTGGCATCACCCTCAATGTCACGTGACATGATAAACTTTCTTAATTTACTAGTAGTCTTGGAAGTGGGCTTTCTAAGTTTGGGTCTGTCAAGTGTTTAAAACCGACATTTCGTTCATGGACTTCTCCTTGGTGTGGTCTCCAGAGGCTTCCCCTTGGGATTCCTCTGAGTTTCCTGTGCTGTGCGAGAAGTGTTTTCTACAGGCTGCCACTCTAGCCATTCAGAGGTTTGCTTTACATGATTCTTGCCTTCTGATGTCCCTCCCTTCTTTCACAGGTCCTCCGGGAAATATTCAATGCAACTCCAGGTTGTACACACATGTAACTCCAGCAGCATCAAGGCCAACCTTGGCTGCATATTGAATTCAAAGCTAGCCAATGCTATGAGAGACCTTGTTTGCTTGGTTTGGGGGCAAAGTCTCATGTAGGCCTGGGTAACCTTGAGCTTCTGATGCCTCCATCTCCCCAGTGCTGGGCTTACAGTGGGCTACGTTGGCTCTGTTGCTTTGACCCAACGGCAAGACAGAGCATCAAGATGGGACCATAGGAGAGCTAAACCACTTACCTTATGTCCAGGGAGCCAAAGAGAAAGGAGGAAAGAAGCAGGGCCTGCCATGCCTTCCGAGGTCATGATTCCAGGGTCTTGGGGTACTCCTAGTCACCCGCCTCTTCAAAGTTCTACCACTTCCCAGTGGAGCCGTCCTGAGGACTGAGCCTGTAACACATGGACTTTTGAGAACCGTCACCATCCAGACTCTAAGAAGGAAGTGACTTATCATACTGCACTTTCTTCAGAACATCCTACTGAGCATGGCGAAAACTCACAGGATCCCAACGCTGACAGCAGTATGGTGTCTCTATCAAATGGAATCATGTGTATGAAATACTGGGGTTCGGGGTAGGATGCATGCTCAGCCTGTGGAAGTCCCTGGATCTAATACTCAAGAACCCCCCACCCCCGACTCCAATATATATATGGTTTACATACATATGAGAGACTTAAACGTTGAAGAGCTATTTAAGGGTTCATTGTTACTCATTTTCCCTGGAAACAAATACTCTACATGCAGTGTCAAAGTATAGAGTAGCTACTTCCAAGTAAGCAAATTCACAGATTTAAATCAACAGAATTCAGTTCAATGCATTTTGGCAGGGTGGCTGTCTTTGTTCTAGCATAAGAATATAATGCTGATCTTTCGGGCTATTTTCATGGAAGATTATCAGTCATCCTCCGGCCAACTATCTGTGCTGTCTGTGAGCATGTCTTATAAAATTTAGCTTATCTAAGAGAATGCAAATCATATGAAGTATTCCTTCTTAGGTCTACTATGAATTGAAGTAGGACAATGCTGCAAAATAAGAATTTATTTATATAATGTATATATCTGACTGAGCTGACATTCATCCGTCCTGTTAAAATATAACTTCTTCAGAGAACATTTTGGAATGTCAAGAACTGTGAACAGAATAAGTAATTCCTGAGGGCAAGGACCAGGTGTGCCCCTGCTGTGTGTTGAGTGAGTGGCATAACAACTGTAGTGCTCTCCTCCTGCCCCCTCTGTTTTCTTCCTTTTTAAAAACACACCAGAGTGGATAGAAACAATTCAGCTAAAGGGTATTGGCTCAACAGAAACCTAGCAGTGGGTGTGAGGTTAGCATCCTCCATAAATGTTTTGATAATTGTACACTTGTAATTAGGTTCTGCATGCGAGAACTCGTTCTCACGGTCCAGCCTGAGAACTCTCTTTACAGCTTATTCCAGAGCTCAAGGGGGTCTCTGTGTCCTACCAGTCAGGGGTTGAGTTAGTTGCGAGAGCCAAAGCATTATAATACAGTGGATACAAAGTATCACCTATCTGACTTGTGGCTAAAACATGGTGGAAATCGGTGAACTGTCTCTAAAGGAAAGAAAAGCACCAAGTCTGTTTATATTTAGATTGTCGAATGTCTTCCCATCTAAAGGAGAGCTAATTACGCTGTTTTTCTTCAAGGGGGTCGTTGGTTCTATGTTTCAGCTGTTGTGTTTGCATGTGTATGTGTGTGTGCCTGTCTCAAAGTAACAATTCCAGTTTAGCCACCCCCTAATTGCAGGGATTGCTAAAAAGATTATTATGCATGTTATTGCAGAGAGCTCAGCACTCTATAAACTCATGTAGCAGGAACTAGGGCATGTCTCAATTTCCCATATTAGGATTGCAGTAAACCAACTCCTCTGTAAACAGCAGGCCAAGGACAGGGTGGCCCCACTGGGCTATGGAGGCTTTCCTTTTCCTTTGGGTAATTCTTACCTTGTTTCTGGCTTTTCTTCTTCCTTTATGCCCTCTTTTATTTCTCTCTCCTCTCTTTTTTAACTAGAAAAATAATCCATGCCAGGTGTAAAGTAGATTAAAGTATGAAACTCAGAAATAAACACATTGAATTCTGCTTTCCAGTTATGACCAGCTTGTGGAAACTGCACCCTCTTCCAGACATCTTCCCGTGCATGCAAAATGTATTTATGCGCTGCTGTCTTCACTGACCAGTGTAAGGTGTTTAAGAATCACTTGTAACTATCATTTTATGAGGATAGTGAATGTTTCATTCAAGGAATTTGTCTAGCTAGACCTCTGTTATTAAATGTTAAGTTAATGTGTAATTTTTCACCAACATAAAGTATTCTGCATTAATGCCAAAGTATTTGTAAATAGGTTAGGTCACTTCTTTAGCACAGAATGAGGGTGACAGGTAAGAAAGCAGACTATTTTGGAGCCTCTCTGGGTACATTGGAAAACTGCTATTCATAAAGGCTGCCAAGCTTCGTTCCCACCACCAGCAGGATGTGAAAGAACACACTTTAGCCTCTGTGCTGGCTGAGAAATCAACATTTTAGTACATCTTTTGCTAATTTGGAAAGCAGGCAAAGTTGAATATATTGGCAGTTTTCATTTTTAGCTATTTAATTATTAGTAAACTTGTTCATTTTAACCGAATGTTTATTGTTTAATTGTATTCGCATTCATATTCTGGTCCGTTGTCTAATGAAAATCTAGAGTTGTCTACTGCTTGACTCATTTTGATGGGCTTACTTAATGTTTGTTTTTGTAGGTTCTCTCAAATGATTATGTATATTTAAAACTTAAATGTGTCTTTTTAGCGCATAGAAATCTAAACATTTATGCAGTTCAACCCCTTCCTTCCTTCCTGGTTCCCTTCCTCCGTCCCTTTCTCTCTCCCTTTCCCCTCTTTTCCTTATTCTCTCTCTCTCTCTCTCTCTCTCTCTCTGAGACAACAAATCTTCCTTTGAACCCACGATCCTCCTGTTTTACAAGCATATGCTGCCATGCCTGACTTTATTTATTTATTTTTTAGTTAACTTTTTTTTTAATGGTGTTGTGGGTGGAACTAAGGGTCCTCTGCATGCTAAGCACATGCTCTACCACTGAACTATAACCATAGTTCCTTTTTATGTCTTTTATCTATCTATCTATCTATCTATCTATCTATCTATCTATCTATCTATTTGTTTATTATGTGTAGAAATGTTTCACCTGTGTGTTTGTATGTGCACTTTATGTATGCCTGGTGCCCACAGAGGTCAGAAGAGGGCTTTGGATCCCTTGGAACTGGAGTTATAGATGGTTGTGGTTCACCATCTATATGTGGGTGCTGGAAATCAAACCCAGTTCTACCAGAAGAACAGACAATGTTTTCAAGCTAAGCCAACACTCCAGCTCTGTGTATAGTCCCTCCGCCCCCACACAAATGGTTTCTCTGTGTAGCCCTGGCTGTCCTGGAACTCACTCTAGACCAGGCTGGCCTCGAACTCAAGAGATCCACCTGCCTCTGTTCCCTGAGTGCTGGGATTAAAGGCATGCACCACCATGTCCAGCTATCTTTTTATATTATATTATATTATATTATATTATATTATATTATATTATATTATATTATTTATTTTGGTTTTTCATGACAGGGTTTCTCTGTGTAGTTTTGGTGACTATCCTGGATTTCACTCTGTAGACCAGGCTGGCCTTGAGTGCACAGAGATCTGCCTGGCTCTGCCTCCCGAGTGTTGGGATTAAAGGCCTGCACCACCCCCGCCCGGTTTATATTTTTTTAAAAGTTTATGTGTATGAGAGTTTTGCCTGCATGTATGTTTATGCACTATGTGTGTCTGGTCCCACAGAAGCTAGAAAAGGCTTCCAGGTTTCAGTCACAGATGCTTGTGAGCTGCCCATGTATGTGGCCCTCTGCAAGAGCAGCGAGTACTTTTAATTGCTGAGCCATCTCTCCAGTCCCCACTACTCCCTTTTCAAAGTTTATTTTCAGCAGGGTGGTGGTGACACATAGGCAAATGGGTCTGTGAGTTCAAGGCCAGCCTGGTCTACAGAGATAGGTCCAGCACAGCGAGGGTTACACAAAGAAACCCTGTCTCTAAAAACTAAACAACAACAAACAAACCAAACCAAACCAAAATTTATTTTTAACTTCAGATCCAGTTGATAAGTTTAATAAAGCCTACTATTTTCATTTTTTGTGTATATGTAACCTTTGTTTTGTTTTCTTTCTTAGTTTTGTTTTTGTTTTTGTTTTTTTTTTTTTTTTTGAGACAGGGTTTCTCTGTGTTGTTTTGGTGCCTGTCCTGGATCTTGCTCTGTAGACCAGGCTTGTCTTGAACTCACAGAGATCCGCCTGCCTCTACCTCCTGAGTGCTGGGATTTAAAGGCGTGAGCCACCGCCGCCCAGCTGTAACCTTTGTTTTTTAAGTTAAATTTTATGGACAGGGGCTCACACTGTAGGTGTGCAGCCTCGGCTGGACTTCAGTGCTCAGTTGTCTTCCTGCCTTGGTCCCTGGAATGCTGCAATTACCGACACCTGGCTGTATAAACCGTCTTGAATGCAAAGCACGCAGACCCACAGACCTGTTCCTTCCTGGGTCTGGAGACTTACCAGTCAAGGAAGGCAAAGGTAAAGATGTGAAACTGTTGTCTGTGTGAGGAACCAGTCGGACTGCAAATCCCAACAGGAACACCTGGGCATTTGTCACGGGATGAGCTGCTGACCACGGAAACTGGGGAGAGGTCACTGGAGAAGCCTCCGCTCGGGAGAAATGAACTTTGACACCCAGGTTCTCCATTCCCTCTCTCTTCTTCTGAGTTTGTAGAGGAAACTAATGGCATCCATGGACTTAAGGAGTGATGATGTAAGACAGCTTGGGGGTGTAGAATGTTCTCTGGTTCATTTTTTTGCAGACACACCAGCAGATACAAAGTATAACAGGAGCATGTAAGTCAGCGGTAGAGGCTCTGGCTTTGATCCTAGCACCTCCACCCGCCCCCCACCTCCAACTCCTCCCGGGATGGACAGGGAGAGAGGCTGGGCACACACACACACACTTACACACACACACACACACACACACACACACACACACACACACACACACACACAGGTTGGGGGTGGGAGGGTGTGAGGACAGGGGAACTGAGCTCTAGAGGAGTGTTGCTGCCTGGGAAGGGCTTTCCTGTCAGAAAACAGCTCCTGAAGAGGAAAACGTCAGCCTCAGGGTGCAGAAGGTGAGTCAGGTAGTTGTGAAGCAGACTGGCTTACTTTTATTTCACCATTTTTGGGTTATTTAACTATTTGTATCAGTGATACATTCAGCAAACACATTTGTTTTTCAGTTGCATTTATGATATGTCTTTATCATCACCTTCTCTTGGAAAAGTCTAAATGACCGGTTCTGCAGCTCCCAGCAAAGCTTTGTTCTGGAACCTAGCTGTAAGGCAGGCATGGTGACTAAGAGGAACCACTTGGTTTGTTAAGAACTAGCTTTGTGAGCCTGGCCTTATGAAGTGACCACAGATTTCACAAGTCCACACATGTGCCTGTTTGATCCTGTTTGTCAAGAGTCCTCTATAACTTGGTCTGATTGTGCATCTTTGAGGGATTGAGGGCAGACCCTTAGCTCCTGCCCTGCCAGGCTCTTCAGCTACAGTGTGGGGGCTTTAGCTAAGTCTCTAAGCTTCCTCCTGCTTTACAACTTGAATTTTAAAAATGCTGCAGTTTCAAGGGACCTACCAGGTGGAGCACTTCTTTCTTTCTTCCTCCATATGAAGGAAGATAGCCTCTCCAGACAGCCAAAGCTGACCGGAAATTTCTAGATGGTCAGGAGTGCTGGAGATATAAGAGCAATGTGACTTGGAAGTCTCTGATTTTTAATACAATTCCTTAAGAGTTTGACCTCTCACTTTTCGAGCCTGGGCCAAGGAACCATGGACTTTACCTCCCAGCCAGCAGAATGGTCAGACCCCCCGCCCCCCAGTGGTGACACTGGCCTTGGGTGGTCTCATTCTTCCAGCTCAAGCCTGCCAAAAGTCAAACTTGTGGGGTGCCCTCCAGTTAAGCTTTGATCTTGGCGTGTAGCTCAAGGGTGTGGTGCTCCTAGGTACTGACAAAGAGCAGCATGTTGGTGACTGAGCCTTGGACACTGTGAAGAAAGAGTTTTTTTTAAATTTTTTTTTATATGTACCATATTTAATTAGGTTAAATTTTACTTACACATTAATACACTTCAAAAAAAGAAAGACATCCATACTATATACAGCCCTGGCAGGTCTGGAACTGGCTTTGTAGATCAGAGACTGGCCTGGTACTTAGAACTGCCTGCCTCTGCCTCCCGAGTGCTGAGATTAAAGGCGTGCACCACCATGCCTGGCTATACTATCTTTTTTCTTTTGGTAGTTTTGGGAACCAAAACTAGGACCTCTCACATAACAGGTGATGTGAACTGCACCCATGCCCTGGAACACCCTTTTGTAAGTGAAAGCTTTGCTAGAGAAATTACTATGACTAGAGCACTATTGCCACCTGGTGGAACACACCCTAATTACAGGAAAATAGATAAAAAGCTGAGTGAAGAGAGACTGGAGAGATGGTTCAGTGGTTAAGAGCACTGACTGCTCTTCCAGAGGTCATGAGTTCAATTCCCAGCACCCACATGGCAGCTAACAACTGTCTGTAACTACAAGATCTGACACCCTCACACAGATATGCATACAGGCAGAATACCAATGCACATAAAATAAAAATAAATTATTTTAAAAAAAAGCTGAGTGAAGTAAAAAAATGACAACAAATGTTAGTTTTAAATAGTCCTTTGAAATTTATATTTAATAAGGAAGTTGCTACATGGGTCAATTAACATCTATTAATTAAAAATAACTGTCATTAAATCTGAAGTCTTGTGATACTGACCAGTTTTTTCATCTGTATCTTTGGGAAGGAAAAAACCTTACACCTTTAAAAACTGCTCCAGGGACTAGACTAGGTAGATGGCTCAGTGTTTAAGAGCACTGACTGCTCTTCCCAGCAGAGGACCCAGCTTCAATTCCCAGCACACACATGCCAGCTTACAACTGTCTGTAACTGTCAGTCCCAAGGGACCTGACTCCCTCTTCTGGGCTCTACTGGTACCAGGCACAAGCATATAGCGACATTAATGCTCATACACATTAAAACGAGAACACTCATATACATTAAAAAAAAAAAGTTTGTGCATCAAACTGAGTAATGGCAGCAAAGAAAACCCCGCAAGTCCGTAGTGATGAGTGAGTGATAGAATAAGCATGGAAAAGGGAAATCATTCTTAGACATAAAATCCTAAATAGGATGGTAGAAGTTACCACTTAAAAGGAAAAGTAGTACGTGAACGGTAGGGAAGTCTGGAAAGTATGACCTGATCATCAGCTGAAATGGGACATCACACTCTCTCGGGCGGGAAGCTCGGAGAGGAACAAGCTCTATTCCCGTGATGTGGCTGCACCCTAGGTAACTGGACAAGAGTCACGAGGAAACACAAGACAAGCCCGAGAGAGAAGCCTGCTGCAGAAGAACTGGACTGTACTGATCAGAAAGAATATCTTTCTCCTAAAGGAGAGTATAGCCAGGCGTGGTGGCGCATGCCTTAATCTCAGCACTCGGCGAAGGCAGAGGCAGAGCTCACGAAAAACAAGGAAAGCCTGAGGAGCAGGTTCAAAGTTAAGGAGACCGAAGAGATAGGACAACTGAGTTCGGTTCATCATTTGGGCTTTCCTTTCTGTAAAACTTATTATTGGCTGGGCATGGTGATGCAAACCTGTAACCCTGGGAATTGAGGGGGAAGGGGGTCTGAGGCTGGAGGATTGTGACTTCCAAGCTGGTTTGGGCTATATAGCCAGACTCAGAATTACCAAAACAACAAGTCATTATTGGGGCAATTGAAAAAGCTTAGATATGACTTTAAGATTAACTAACAGGATTTAATCAGTATCAATAATTTGATCATCACACACACACACACACACACACACACACACACACACACAGAGAGACAGAGACAGACAGACAGACAAACAGAGACAGAAGAGGTAAGTGAGAGCAGGACTTAACTTTTTAACTTTTGAGGTATCTGAGTGAAGATTATAAAGACATTTTTGTAGCATTTTTCCAAATAGTGGTGTATATCTGAAAGTTTGTTAAACAACATTTAATAACATCAAAGTAATTGTCCAGTAAAAAGAACGAAAGAGACTTGAGTCTCTTTTAAGCTGGTCTGGTGGTGATCCTGCACTTGGGGAGGAAGCTGGAGCAAGACATCGCTTAGGAACGCAGGACTGACCAATCTAGGCCACAGAATCAGTCCCTGGATCTGGGGCGAGTAGAAAGAGGGGGAGAAACTTGATATTGAGCTGGGTGGTGGAGGCACATGCCTTTAATCCCAGTGCAGAAAAACCCTGTCTCAAAAAACCAAAAAAAGTGATATTATATGAAAAAAATTAATTAAAAATCTTCATTAACTGCTGTCCTTAGACCTATCAGATTGAACATTTTAGTAAGTAGCCTTCCAATTTTTTCTATGCAAATGCATATATATATATACACACAGATTTGTATCTAAATATATGTTTATATACAGACTTTATTTTTTATTTTATTTTTTGAGACACGGTTTCTCTGTATAACCCTGGCTGTCTTGGAACTAGCTCTGTAGATCAGGCTGGCCTTGAACTCAGAGATCTGCCTGCCTCCGCCTCAGAGTGCTGGGATTAAAAGCTTGTCCCTCCATGCCTAGCTCTAGACAGAAATTTTAGTAGTAGGTTGATGCTACCCTACAACAGACTATACATGCTACTTTATGTGACATTTTATTACATCTGTTTTCCTTTTTGTGTGTCGAGGGACATATACATGTCAGGGTGCACATGTGGAGGTCACATGACAACTTGGGGGAGTTAGCTCTCTCTTTTCTTGTGGGGCTCAGGGAGCCAACTCAGATCATCAGGATGGGGAAGTACTTTATCTGAGTCATCTGGCCAGTCCCAGCTACTTGACTTTTTAAGTGCTGTCACTGACTTTTCTTATTTTAAAGAACATCTTGCTATATAGATGACCTCAAATTTGTGATCCTTCTGCCTCAGACTCCAGAATATTATAATTGATATTTTCTCATATGTATGTGTGTACTGCACACATGCCTCCTTATTTTTTAAAGCTTTCCCCCCTTATATCTAGGGTCTGAATGTAATATAACTTATTTAATAATCTTCCTATTCATCAACATGTAGATTGTTTCCTTTTTCTATTGAAAAAAACACCTTGTTTGACATTTTTTGTGTTTTTAATTATTTATATAGTTAGTTTAGGTATGAAATCTCTGAGTCAAAGAGCATCCATCTTTAACTCACTGCTAAGTATTTCAAGGGCCATTTTAGATAGCAAGACTCAACTGGAATGGCTTCTTTTAGTGATCAGTGCCATAACCATACATTCAGAAGAAGTGTGAACAATGCATAGAGTTCATCTGAGCTCCATTTGAATGTTCCTTATGGCCCATGACGGCTCACCCCTGTGCTTTGCTCACAAGAACAATGATGCTGCCCTTGGGTCTTACCAGAGAACATCTCTGGCTGTGTTCTCTCATGCAAGTTGGTACATGACCACAGTCTCTCCAGAGTTCATTGTTAACCTGAAGGGTTATGGCAGCTCTTGCTAAACGCTCTTAATTACCTGCATGTTTTCTGGTGTGTTTACTTAAGGAATAGAGCTGCTAATTATTATGACTCTTGAATTACTTTTCCTGCTTCTTTTGCCCTTTTTCCTCTTTTACTCACTGCTGATTTAGGAACATCACTTGTGTATCTGCAGGAAAGTATTGGAAGTGCCAAGAAAGGCTTAATGTAAGTGAATAAATATCATAATCCTTCCTAAAATACATGCCTATAAGCTGGATTTGTATCTGCAGTGGGTTGTTATGCTGGGAGAAGGGTGAGTGTGCAAGGGGAGGGGCAGAAATAGTTATCCCAATGAAATGGAGGCTCAGAGACTGTTGCCAGGCCAATGGAAGTGTTTGAGTCATCACTGAAAACTCGCCTATGGAAAATATAAGAACAAGTAAGGTGACTGTACATAACAATAATGTATTGTGTGCTTTTAAAACAGCTAAGGCCTGGCTTTAGCTCAGTGAGTGGGCTTTTCAAAAATGTAGCAATTCAAAAAAAGCTAAAAGAGGCCAATCATGGCAGTCAGGGCTACATAGTGAGACCCTGTCTTAAAAAAAGAAAAAGCTAAAAGAAGAAAGGATTTTGAAAGATTTAACCATGTAGAAACGGCCAATGTTTTGGAGGATAGATACAATTACTTACCCTGAGGCCAAGCTCAAGAGTCCCAGCACTCAGCAGCCTCATTGGAGTGGAGGAGTTTGAGAGCAGTCTGGGCAAGATGGCAAGCTTCTCTGTCTCTGTCTCTCCAATAATGATAATGGTAAATAGGTATGCATATCCTAATTTGATCATTATATAATATATACTATGTATCAAAACAACACATGGTCTGGAATATGTAAAACTTTTATGAATCAATTAAAGTTATATTAAAAGTATAAGAACAGCTTTTAAAGGATAGGTTAAAATGTAAAAGTCTTCATATGGATAAGACTTACCTCCTATGTGACTCGAAACAGTGGGAGAATGGAGCCAATTTTCTCGTAACATTTGTTGAGTCTCTTCTGAGTTAGTTGCTAGGGATGTAGAAGAATAAGACATGCTTTTGTCCTTGAACAACTAACTTTCGTGAGCACGTTCTGTGATAGGAAAACTGAAATGTGAAGGATGTCAGGGAGACTTCAGTGTGATATGGGCATAGAAGGATGAGTAGGAGTTGGCTGAGATATGAAAAAAGATGTTTTTCAGGAAGGGAGGGTAATAAGCTTTAGTAGTAAAGTATTTGGCCCCCTGGTGCTCTTGTGACCTTGGAGGACACTGGACGTTACTCTAAACCATAGGGTAGTAGGTCTCCCATGGTATGCAGAGCATCTTAAGGTGTGGATTCTGATTCTGAAGGTCTGGAGGAGGCCTGCATTCCTAAAGAGCTCCCGGGGGCTCTGTGGACCACACTCAGAGTAGAAAGGCTCTAGGCACTGCAGACTGGGATTTTGGCTCCTCCTGTTAGTTGGCACAACTTCAGAGCAAAAAGCAGAGTGCACGTTTGCCTTTTGCTCCAAGCAAATGAATAAAAAGCACCTGGAGACTCTCTTTTGGAAAATATGGCATTGCAGGAACAGGTTCTGGTGGTAGCTGCAGCAGCTCTGGTGCGGACAGAGACTGACCCAGCCTGCGGGTCGCTTGCCCAGATGGCACGGAAGGCAGCGCTCCAGGGAGGTGAGGGCAGGGTTTAGACTGGCTCAGGCAGTTCCTGTTCATTAAAGTAGCTGCACAGGCGTGAAATCCTGTCTGAGTCGAGGGGCCTGTGGTGGAGGTTGGGAGGAAGGCAGGATATGTGGAATTGTCGCAGGTTTTTAATTGGTTGGGACTCCTTCAGCATACTAATTAGGAAACACAAACCAGATCAGCACTTTCAGCTGTTTTGACTACGCCTTTTCAGATGTTTAGTTTGTAGGGAGGGGACAGCTACACCATTCCGGGATGCTTTGATTTGAATCCATGCCATTATTTTATCTAAAAATACTTGCTCTTTGTAGATCAGTTAAGAAGAAATGACATTTGGGGGTTGTCACAGTTGAATAAATAGTCTGAAATAAATCCTTCCTGTTCTGGTTTCCTAGTCCTCCTCTGGTTTCTCTGTTTTGGTGAAGCCAGTACTAGTGAGGGGTTGGTAATGTGGCAAAACAGAACCTGTGGTCAGAGCCGAGCTGGAGGGCCTGCCTGTTGTGCGACCTCCAGATGAGGTTGCTAAGTGTTCACATCTCCCCTGCTGCTGAGCGCTGGCTTTGAAATGCGGTGGGAAGACTTCTGATGAAGGAGGTAGACCAAGCTGTGATTTTCCAGAACTCTAGCTCTGGCCATGCCTCCCTTAGTCTAATGAAATCTGCAGCTTATTAGATGATCTAGAGCAGACGGCACAGCTGGAATTTAGCATCAGGGATTGGGATGCTCTCATTAGCTTTATCTCCAAACATATCAAGACCCTGTGCTGAGGACTCGCCAGGAAGAAAACCTGACAGACACGTGAGCTTGTGGAAGCAAGTGATAAGCTCCGAGGCTGAAGGAGTCTAGGTAGGAGGATACCACCCTGCAAAGTGGGCTCCTGGCAGCTTTGATATGTCCCCAGCTCAAGGGCAGAACCCACATCATCTAGCACCTGTGTCTTGTCAACTTTACTTAGTTACAGGATGTCTAGATATTTTGCTAGACATTTCTAGTGTGTCTGTGTTTTTTCAGGATGATATTAACATCAGAATCATTCCCCTCCTCAATGTGGGTGGGCATCATCTAATTTGTTGAAGGCCTGAATAAAATACAAGGCAAGAGAAAGGAAGAATTTGCCTCCTTTCTGCATGACCGTTCAAGTTGGGACATCCTCTCTCATCTGTTCTTAAACCGAGATTTTCACTAACCGCTTGGTTCCCAGCCAAGCTGAATGGTCCCCCCCAGCTTCCCCGGCTACCCTGCTCGCAGATGGCAGATTGAGGGGCAGCTGCTGGGGTGCCTTCTGCAGTCTAGAGGAATCTTGTTTTGAGAACGATGCTCCAGAGGCACTGCCGTCTGGGGCAGCTGTGTCTTGCTTGGGCCAGCCTTGGGATTTACTGTTTGTGCAGGAACTGTGATTCCTTTTGTGGAAGACTAGTATTTAGAAAGTGGGATGTAGGTCTAGTTGTATTTCTAGGCCAAAGAGCATGAATGTTATTAATGGCTCAGTATATGTGTTGACAGGGTCTTTTAAATAAGATTACACTAAAGACACTGCCATCAGTATTATCCAGTGCCAGTTTGAATTATCATTCATGTTTCCTCCTATTCCTTTATTTCTTGCATTGTCTTTTATTTTTATTCTTACTCCATAGCTTAATCTACTAAAAACCAAAACAAAGAAAACCAACTCACTTCGTTTATTCTTCAAAACAAGTGAGTTTGGATATGTCCATTCATTTAGCAGACCTTTAGTGATGCCAATACGAAGTCAGGTTCTAGGCAGTCCAGTCATCTTCTTTTGGTTGCTCTTTGAATGGAATAGCTTTTTCCATAGTTTCACTTTTAATGTATTGGCATCTTTGGATTGGAAATAATTGTATATAGCACATGGATATATTACTGAATATAATACATAGGTATTATCTGCTGTGGATATTGCTCTGTATAAATAAAATGCTGATTGGCCAGTAGCCAGGCAGGAAGTATAGGTGGGACAAGCAGAGAAGAGAATTCTGGGAACAAGAAGGCTGGGTCAGAGAGATGCTGCCAGCTGCCATGATGAGAAGCAGATGTTAAGATACTGGAAAGCCACGAGCCACGTGGCAACTTATAGATGATAGAAATGGGTTAATTTAAGATGTAAGAACTAGATAGCTAGAAGCCTGAGCCATTAGGCCAAACAGTTTAAATAATGTAAGAGTCTGTGTGTTTATGTTATAAGTGGGTGGTGGGACTGCTTGGCGGGGACCCGGAGAGGAAAACTATAGCTACAAATATTGGAGTGTGTACAGGGGTCGGTACTATGGTGTGGAGATTAGATGATTACTTCCTGGAGTCAGTCCTTTCCTTCCACCTTTATGTCCATTCCAGGGACTGAAGTCAGGTTTCAGGCTTGCACAAGTGCCCTTATCCACTGAGCCATCTTGCTGGTCCCAGATCATATATATATATATATATAATATATATATACATACAATTCGTTCTTCTGGTCTCTGTCCTTTACCTAGAAAATTTGATCAGTTTATATCAAAGTAATTACTGATATAGAAGGATTTGCTTTTGCCATTTTTCTATTTGTTTTCTATATGTCTTATGGCTAATCTGTTCCTTATTGTCTACATTCCACTATCCTATGTATCTACTATCATCTTTTGTGTTTAGTGAATTTTTTTGGGAGTGAAATATTTAACTCTTTCTCTTATTTCCTTTTGGTCATATTACACAATTATTTCTTTGTGGTTGCCATGAGGATTACATTTAACATCCTAAAGTTATAACACTCTAAATTTAGAAGAGCTGACTTTTTTCTTTTTTATTACATTTTTTATTTTTTAAAACAATTTTGATCTTGATCATATTCTTCCCTTCCTTCAGGTTCTTCCAGATCCTCTCCTCACCCCTATACACCCAACTTTTAGTTCTTTCTCAAAACAAACAAACAAACAAACACCCAATCAAGCAGCAAATCCCCCCAAAACCAAGAAAACAAAGTAAAACAAATCTCAAACAGAAAAAAAAAAATCCCACCAAATTGTAACCAAATAAAAGCGCACACACACACACACACAAGCTGTGGAATCCACTGTATATTGGTCAACGACTCCTGAACATGAGGCCTGTCCTGAAGTGGTTGATATACCCAGTGTCACCTCATTGAAGAAAACTGATTTTCTCTCCCAGCAGGTGTATATGACAGTTCAGTCATTAGCCTTTACCCTAGTTTTCATTCATTCATTAAAAAAAATGGCAATATAGAGTACAAGAAGATAAAAGAAAAAGTATCACCTCGAAGGTGGACAAGGCAAAGAAACAGAGGGAGAAGTGACTGAGAGCAGACACAAGACCCAGACCCACTTGTTCACACCTCAGGAGTCCCTGAAAACATGAAACCGGAAGCCATACCGTCTACACAGAGACCTGTCGCAGACCGGAGCAGGCTCTGTGCTTGCTGCTTCAGTCTCTGAGTTCATGGGAGCTTGGCTCATGTTGATTTACAGGGCCTTGTTTCCTTGGTGTCCACGCTCCAAGAAGCCCCGCAGAGTAAAAGAAAAGACATGAAACATTGCCTTAAACCGCACAAACACGTCAGTGAAGGTAAACACCAAAGCTGGTATTATCGGAACAATGGTTTCCAGCCTGCTTCTTGTTTTCTATGTGATTTAGAAAATTAACACTTTCTTTCCCCTCTATTCTATTTTCTTTTGCAGTGCTGGAGATTGAACTCAGAACTTTGTACCTGCTAAGAAGTGTTCCACCATTGGCCTACCTCCCCCATCCACAGAACATCAGCACTTGGGAAAAATAAACAACTATTAAACAGGATGTGGTGGCTCAGGGAGGCTTCCTCACCACAAGCCAACAGCCACCCTGGACCACAAGGGAGTCACGGGCCAGGCTGGGCTTCAGACTAAGACCTAATCTTTAAACGGAAACCAAAACTTACCCTAAAAGCCACTATTAATACAACTTCAATTTGTAAGTATTTCATTTACTGTACAATCAAAGAGACCTAGGCATTTCAAAGAACCTTAGCCTATAGTTTGGGCTGTATAATATATAGATACAATTTTATGATGTTAATAATCAAAAAAGGACGTGGGCAAGGCTGTAAAGCAGAGGTCTACAGATCTCTACATTCAAGGCTAACATGGTCTACATAAAAAGCTCCAGGCCAGCTAAAGCTACATACTGAGACCCTATCTCGAATCCCTGCACTCGGAGGCAGAGGCAGGCAGATCTCTAAGTTCAAGGCCAGCCTGGTCTACAGAGCAAGTTCCAGGGCAGCCAGAGTAATACAGAAAAACCCTGTCTCAAAAAACAAAAACAAAGAACAAACAAGAAAAAAAAAACCCAGCAATTTTCCTTGTGATTAAAAGTCAGCTTTTAAATGTAAACACCAAGCCAGCTGCAAACCCTTTGATCTACAATGGTGTACTGCCTGCAAGATATGCTAGTGCAAGGTGATACAAAGGTTGTAGGAGAAACCAGCCCTTAATTGATTTGACTTATGGCCCACTCCACAAGATGGAACTCCTACTCAACACTGCTTAGGTGACCAAAAATCAAAGACTAGATAGCCCGGGGACCTAGGGGAAAAACAAATACTACTGTTCTAAAAAGGAAAACATAGATAGATACATAGATACATAGATATACAGACAGACAGACAGGATAGCTGCTAATGACATTCTGCTATACTCATAGATCAGTACCTTGCTCAGCCATCATCTGAGAAGCTTTCTCCTGCGGCAGATGGAAACAAATACAGAGACCTGCAGCCAGACATTACAAAGAGAGTGAGAAACCTTGGAGTATTCAGCCCTAAATGGGATGTCTTCATCAAATCCCTTCCCTCAGAGCAGGGAACCCTGTGGGAGAGGAGGTGGAAAGAGCCTAAGAGTCAGAAGGGATGGAGGACATGTTTTAATGTCGTTCTCACTTAGAGGGACAATTTTTCCAGATGCAGGGTTCTCAGCCGACAGTTTTTCCTTTTGGCTCTTGGCCCATGCAGGCTGCTCCTTTCTGGCTGTCCTTTGGTGAGAGGCAGTGGATACTCTGGGGCCCTCGCGTGTGAACCACACCTCTCTTGCTGCCCTTAGACTTAGCTTTGGTCTTTGGTTCTTTAGAATTGGATTACAAGGTTTCTTAGTGTGGGTCTCTGAGTTTCTTTCCTTGGAATTTATTGAGTTTCCTGGACATATGTATTTATGACTTTTACCACATTTGGAAAATTTTAGCCATTACTTCTTCTCATGTCCTCTGTCTGATGTCCTGTTTCTCTTCTTTTAGAATTCCTCCGTGTCTATGCAAGTCTGCTTATGGTGTTCCACGGGTCTGGTAGGCTCTTCTTTAACCCTTCCTCATTCTCTTCCTCTTTGGGTCTTTGATCTGCTCAGCTCTGTCTTTCTCAGCTTGGATGCTGGGTCCCAGAAGACTCAATGGCCACCAAAGCCCTCTTGAACCAGTGGCTTGCAGGCTTTTGTTTCTTTAATTTGAAAAATGAAATTCGTAGATCACAGAGGGTGAATTTTAGAGAGAAGTTTATTGTAGATTAAGGTGGGCACTTAAGAGGGAGAGAGAGGCATGCTGTTTGACAGCATTAAGCTGGCATGGAGGTCAGCCATATGGTGAGAAGGTTAGCTTCAGAGAAAGCATAAAAAAAGCCCAAATACTGGGAAGAGTATAATTAGGCTCTAGCCAGCACCTGAGAGACAGAGAGAAGAAAAAGAAAAAGTCATGCCTTTCTGGAAGCTTGTATGGACTGCACTAGGAGCAGGAATTCTGGGAAGGAAAAGTACATTATTGCATTAAAGGACTAATTATTCCTCCTATCTCTTTAGCATGGCTTAAGGTGAATCAGCCTTCCTGAGGGGTAGTCCCTTGGCCAGGTGATTGGCAGGTCCCACCGGAAGAGGTAGATTCCATCCTTTTGACAGTTGGCCAGTAATAGTTTTCATTAATGAACCTTCAATGATACTGTAACACCAGGATTACAATGGAAACTTTTTTGGCTTAAAAAATTTTTTGATGTGCGTACCAGGGATCAAACTCAGGTTCCCATGCTTATGTGGGACTGACTGAACCATCTCCCCAGTCCCTCTTAGGGAGACTGTGTATTGAATGTTTCTATGTTTTAATATTTTTTCTTTCCTTCCTCCCTTTTTTTTCTTTTACTTTGTTCACATCTTCTTGTAGTTCTTTCAGAAATTTGTTTTAAAGTATTTGGTAGATTAATTATGTAGCTTTTTTTTTTCTGGGTAAATTTCTATGTTTTTTCTTTGAGGCTATAGACTCCAGGTCTCAGTTAGGGTTTTTATTGCTTCAAGGAAACACCATCACCAAAAATCAAGTTGGGGAGGACAGGGTTTATTTGGCTTACATTTCCACATCACTGTTCATCATCGAAGGATGTCAGAACAGGAACTCAAATGGCAGGAACCTGGAGGCAGGAGCTGATGCAGAGGCCATGGAGGAGGGCTGCTTACTGGCTTGCTTCCCCTGGCTTTCTCAGCCTGCTTTCTTTCTTTTTTAAAATTATTATTTGTTCATTTTGTTTTTCGAGACAGGGTTTCTTTTGGTAGCCTTGGTTGTCCTGGATCTCACTCTGTAGACCAGCCTAGCCGCCAACTCAGAGATCTACCTGCCTCTACCTCTTGCAGGGTGTATGCAGTTGTTCCAGGGACATGTACAGCTGCCCACCAGGGGATTGCACTTGAGGAATGGTTAGCTGTTACAGTGCTAAGAGCTGGAATTGACCAAAATTAAGTGCAGTTTATCTCCCAAGCCTTCCATAGGAAGTTGTAAACCTTCGGTACGTTCCAGTGTTCTAAAACAATTACACCTGATAGACAGGGCCAGGGCCACTGATGGCCAGGTAGAGACTGGTTCCTGATCCTTCTTCCTCTGCCTCCTTCCCAGAATCCTTTCCCTGGACACCCATTCTGAATCTTGTTGCCTTTTCTTTGGGGCTTCTGTAATGACTTCAACTTAGAGAAGAACCTGTATATCCCCATTTAACTGTGGGGGTCCCTGTAAATGCTGTGGCCAGCAGAGGAATGATCTGTGTGAGGCAAGAAAGAAACTCAGTTCAACATGACTTAGCGGTGCTGGTTCAAACTTCTAGAGTCTGATACCAGGCAATTTATTTTAGACATATTTAAGTACAGTGCAATTTTGGAAAGAAGTTTCTTCCTAACAATTATCTCAATCCCATGTGCACAATAAAGCTCAAGGTGTGACAACATTGAAACTCTTTTGCAAAGTATATGTGATTCTCTACCATGAAGATGGGTTCTATGGCTTAAGGGCCCAGGATCTGATGTGGTCTCTGACTGAGATAACATAGAGGTCACCGGGCTATGGAGAACATGTGACATCTCCCCTAAGGATGGGTTCTGTTGACTTGAGAAACAGTGCTCAAGACAAAGGCGTTGGGAGGAATACCTCGGATAAACACAATAGTCCTGGGGATTCAAGTGTGGCCAGGCCCTCCAGATAGCACAGGTTAATGGGCTATTAACTACATCTGCTCCCAGCCTTATGGGCAGAAAATAGATTTGCATATTTAACTGTTGAAGAGACAAGCCTTCTTGCTTGACATTTCTGGTTTCCCTAGTGCTTGTCTGTGAGCTGAAAGACCCCATGCCCTCTTCAAATTACTTCATTCCATTTACTTACAGTTTCTATTTTAATAGATTTCTGTTTGTTTGTTTGAGACAAAAACAAACTGTATTACCCTGGCTGTCTGCTTTGTAGACCAGGCTCTCCTTGAACTCATAGAGATCCATCTGCCTCTGCCTCCTGTATGCTGGGATTAAAGGTCTGTGTTAACACCATCCAGCCTTAATAGCTTTTTTTTTTTTTAATAAATACATTCATTGGTATTTCACCTGCATGTATGTCTGTGTGAGGGTGTTGGATCCACTCAGAACACAGTTCTGAGCCGCCATATGGGTGCTAGGAATTGAACCTGGGTTCTCTGAAAGAGCAACCAGTGAGCACTCTTAACCTCTCAGCCATCTCTCTAGCCCCCCTTAATAGTTTTTTAAGGTTTAAAAATTTTAATTTATGTGTATGTGTAGGGGCATGCACACATGTATATGGGTGCCCTAGGAGACCAGAAGAGGGCATTAGATCTCCAGGAGCTGGAGTTATAGGTGCTGTGAGCACCCCCCTCCCCCTGCATGCCCCTGCATGAATGCTGGGGACCCAGCTTTGGTCTTCTGCAGAGCAGCAAACCTCTTAATTTCTGAGCCGCCTCTCTAGCCCCATAGTTTCAATGTTTGACTATTGACCTCTCCAAAATGTTTTAAATGCATGGTGTAAGATGATGACTGAAACAGCTCTTATACTAACAACCTAATTGCCAACAAATTGTCACACATCATCTGTTAACCATTTAAAAAAAATCACGTGTGTTTCCTTGTGTTTGTGAGGGAGTACATGCCATGTCACACAGGTAGGCCAGTGGACAACCTGCAGGAGTTAGTGCTCTCTTTCCATCACACGGCTCCTGGAGACAGAGCCCGGGTCACCACACTTGGTGGCAAGCACCCTCACCTGCTGAGCCATTTTTCTGACTCCTGATAGATTAGTTCTTTTCTTTTTTTAAAAAAAAATACAATCTATGTATTTTATATTATGTATGTGTCTGTCACATGTGTGCAGGTTCCCAAAGAGGCCAGCATGCGGGGAGGAGATCAGATCCTCTGGAGCTAGAGTTACAGGCAATTGTGATCTGCCTGATGTGGGTGGTGGGAACCAAACTTAGGTCCTCTGGAAGAGCAGGAAGCACTCTTTTTTCTCTCTTTCTTTCTTTTTTCGAGACAGGGTTTCTCTGTGTAGTTTTGGTGCCTGTCCTGGAGCTCGTGCTGTAGACCAGGCTGGCCTCGAACTCACAGAGATCTACCTAGCTCTGCCTCCAGAGTGCTGGGATTAGAGGTGTGTGTCACTATCGCCTGGCTGCAGGAAGCTCTCTTAATCACTGAGTCATTTCTCTAGCCCCTTATATATTAATTCTTGTACATTATAGAATATTTCTGAGTTATATATTTTCCCAGTTATATATTCTTGCATTGATACTTTTTTTTTTTTTTTTTTTTGGTGGGGCGTGTTGAGACAGGGTTTCTCTGCGTAGCCCTGGCTGTCCTGGAACTCAATTTGTAGATCAAGCTGGCCTCGAACTCACAGAGATCCAACTGCCACTGCCTCCCAAGTGCTGGGATTAAAGGTGTGTAACATTACCATCCAGCAATATTTGTATCTTTTAAAAAATATGTTTTTATATATGTATATACGCACATCTATATCTCAATATAGCATCTTAACCTTTGTTCTTTTTCTTAATCCCAGAATTACTGACCTCTTTGTCTTCATTGTCTTAGATCTTCGTTTCTCCAAACCATCCTGAACTGACACACTGGCAAGGTCTGGCCCCTTCTAGAGTTCTCTGTCTGGTGTCACGGGCGTCCTTTAGGAGACGCCGACCCTGACCCCCTTCTCCTAGAGTTCTCTGTCTGGTGTCACGGGCGCCGACCCTGACCCCCTTCTCCTAGAGCTCACTGTCTGGTGTCACCGGCGTCCTTTAGGAGACGCCGACTCAGAGCCGCTGCTTCCGTCCTTCAGTACTTTCCCTTTCACCACAGAAAACAGCTGTGGTGAGCAATTCAGGTTCTTGAGGTTTTACATGATTCAAAGATGGTATAAAATTTAAATTGTGTTTCTCATAACTATGAATCTTTTATCACTATCTCACAGAGCAGAAAAACTTTTTCTTTTTCTTTTTAGTTTTCTGAGACAGGGTTTCTCTGTGTTGTGCTCTGGCTGTCCTGGAACTCTCTCTGTAGACCAGGCTGGCCTTGTGTGAATCCCATTAGTCAAGAATAAGACCACTACCACAGTTTAAAGCCAAATGTGTAGCAAGCTTTCATTAAATACTGGCCAGGTGGATGGGCTCTGGCCAGGTTCCTGGGAAATGGCCCCAAGTCATGGTTTGCAGGAGCTTAAGGAAAACCCATAATTCATTGCATTTTCCATCAGGTCCAATTGGGACAAGCATATATCCTGACGTACCTCCAAGCCTACATCCAGTCAGGAGCAAGAGTATATCCTGACGTATTTCCTGCCTGTGAACCTCTCACCCACATGTGATCAAGCACATCCAGTGTAGAAGAGTCAAACAAACTTGTTTAGGGGAGTGAAAACACATGGCTTGTTATCTCCCATAAACAACAGCCTCCAGTATTTCAGGAACTATCTGTCCTTGAGCAAGAGGCTTGCAGACCAGAGACAGTTTTGTTTCATGGATCTCTTAGGCATAGTAATCAAAACTTAAAATGTAACTTTGGATCTTACACTTGAACTCACAGAGATTGATCCACTTGCCTCTGCCTCCCAAGTGCTGGGATTGAAGGCGTGTGTCACCAACACCTGACTTTTTTTTTTTTTTCCCTTTGAGGCAGAATTTTACCATGTAACACTGGCTGGCCTGGAGCTTGCTATGTAGATTAGACTGGCCTCCAAGTCAATGTGGTCCTGTATCCTTATTCTATTTGGATACTTATTTATTGTATAGAACAGGGATTGAAACTAGTGCCTTGAGTACAGTGGTCCCCACTGAGGATCATCCCAACTGCCATCTCCTGGCTTAAACCTTCTACAGCTCATCTAGCATTCTGGCTGCTAGATAGGATATTTACATTTGTTTCAGGAGTATGGTATTATTCTTTCTAGTGTTTACAATACCTTTTACATGTTGAATCATCATTTTATTCATTCCTTAGAGTCCAAAACTGTTTAAGCTTTGGCCATGTGGATGTTTTTGGAGGAGGATAAGGACTGGCCTGTCCTGGTCCTGATTGGTCCCTTCCTCATAGCAGCAAGCACATGGGTGCACACCCTGCTTCAGGGCCCAGGTGACTATAATGCTTAGTCTTTCCCTTTGTGTATAGGGGATGTTTGTTTATCTGTTACAGGGTTTAGTAGTTTCACAAACTTTTTGCATATCAATGAAAACTTTCTTAAGTGTGTGAAGTTTTGGATTTTCTGTCAGTTTCTAAAGTTTTGCTAAATTCTGATTAGGAAAAGGCCCCAGGGTACCTTGAGTTAGAGAATTCAATAATTTATCAGCTGGGGAAGTTTGGCCAAGTTACTTTAAACCATGGTTTTAAATTTTAAAAGTAAGGTTCCCAGATGAGCAGCATAAGCAAGCCCTAGGAGCCTATTACATATTCAAATTCCTGGGCTTTATCAGAGACCTGAATAAGGTACACCAGTGGGGTCCATCCATCCCTTCCTCCCCTCTTCCCTCCCTCCATCCATGTCTAACAAGTTCTCAGTAGGATACCGAGGAATACTTGATCTGAGAAACATTAACTAATTGACTGCAATATTTGTTTTTGAGACAGGGTCTTTGTAGCCTAGGCTGGCCTCAACAGCCTAGTGTGGCAGCAATCCTCCAGCCTCGGCTTCTTCACTGCTGGGATTTACAAGTCACACACCCAGGTTCAGTGGAATTTCTTAGCCTTGGATGCACAGCAGAGCCGATTAAAGGAGCTATTTAAAGTAACAGTGCAGGCCTCAGTGGACGGTGCTTGTCTGGCATGTGTGAGGTCTTTGATTCAATCCTAGGCTTTTCAAAGGAAAATAAGCACAAAAAACAAGGGACAAGAAAAATCCCACAAGATAAAGGAAGCCATTTTTCAAACACCAAATGCTAATGCCTTGTTCCTGCTTCAACTCTAACTGGTCTGGAATAGTACCAGAGACAGGATCTTTCAGCTTATCCCATATAGCCAGGGTTCAAAGCCGCAACTCCAAACTCAAGTTCTTGTATAAAATGGGACAATAATAGCCATAGGGCTGTTGTAGAGTTTAAGTGACACAGTTCTGGAAAACTGTGGAGTACCTAGCAAATGGTAGAGCTTGACAAATGATTACTCTGACCTTCAAAGAGCAGAGTTACATCATCAGGCCATAAAAGAGCACAGGCTACAAATGTAGCTTAGCAGTAGAGCATTGGCCTAGTATCAAGACCCTGGCTACTAGCCCCGGTACTGCCCTCCATAGTACTTACTAGTGTTTTATGGTTACTTCTAGATCTTGTGCATGCTGTTTATTTTACACTTTTCTTTACGCTTGTGAAAAATGGGTCTGGTGACGAAGGATTTAAAATTGTCTAGGTATTTGTAGATGTCTGATTTGGGACATAAGAGCTAAGCCTCAGGCTCTTCTAAAATGGGGATATTTATCATGGAACGAAGGAAGGAGTTAATGAAATATAGGCTCTATAATACACGATGTCCTGTATGTGATGACTGCTCTAAGAATGTTTGTATACTTGCATTCACTGTTTTCAATGGTTAGGAACTCATTCCTATGCAAAGCAAAATTCTCTCTTGTCTCTATAACCCTTGATTAAATATTTGTATTACTGCATTTTTAACTAGTTTGGTGCTTAATGCATTGGCCAGTCTTCATGGATACTCAGATAGGAGCCTTTTAGATTACTTTGTATCCTCTCCAAAACTTTCAATCTCTCTTTAGAATTATTTTTATTCTATTCTATTTATTTTTATGTATTTTCTGAGCATGTACATCTGTGTACCATGTATGTGCCTGGTGCTTATAGAGGCCAGAAGGGGGTGTCAGATCCCCTGGAACTGGAGTTACAGAAGGTTGTGAGTCACTATTTGGGTTCTGGGAATTGAACTCAGGTCTTTGAGAAGAACAGCCTGTGTTCTTAACCTCTGAGCTCTCTCCAGCCCCCTGCTTTTATTCTCAATGAGCCAATCAGTAGTTTTCTGTTTTATTTTTAAAAAGATTTATTTATTTATTGTTTATTTATTTTAAATAGGGTCTTATGCAGCTGGCTTGGAATTCACTATGTAGACTAGGCTGGCCTCAAACTCAGACTGTTTCTGCTTCCTGAGTGCTAGGATTAAAGAAAGACCTGTTAAAAAAAAATAAAAAATAAAAAAAGGAAGACAGGATTGGAAAGTTCCTTTCCTTTCCCCTTTCTTTTTCTTTTCTTCCTTCCTTTCTTTCTTTTTTTTTTTTTTTTTTTTAGGAGACAGGGTTTCTCTGTATAACAGCTCTGGCTGGCCTTGAACTCAAGAGTTCTGCTTGCCTCTGCCTCCCAAGGGCTGGGAGCAAAGGCGTGCACCACCACCACCCAGCTAAAACATTTTTTTATGTTATAGCTGTTGTTTCTGAAGTTTGTTCTTAGCTCCATCTCAGCTTTAAATTTAGTAACTTTAGGAGCTTTAGTGACAATATGTGAAGAAAGATGGAAAGTGGAAAAAGTGGAATTGTAAGTTTCCTTTTTTTTTAATCTTAGAAGATGCAATATAAGTAAAAGCATTAAGTACACTTATATAAATATACATATGTACGTATGTGTGTGTGTATGCTGTTTTTGAGACAGGGTCTCTGTATATAGCCTTGGTAGGCCTAGAACTCACTATGTAGACCAGGCTGGCCTAAACTCAGCGATCTGTCTCTGCTTCCCAAGTGCTGAGATTCAAGGCCTGTGCCAATGCCCCCAGTGCTCTTCACTAGAGAACCTTCTTTCCAGGTCCTTAATCTAGTACAATATCACCATGATTTTACAAAGAGGTTCAGGAAACTACCAAAGGCTACAGTAAGCAAACTACATTATAACCTCTCAATTTTTGAATGCAAAACTCAGCCTTACTACACTACACCAAAATCCATGGTAAAATCCTCTATGCACACTAAGTACCAAACTTTAGAAGGAAAACACAAATAGTTTAGGTTTTGGCAAGAAGTCTAATGATAGGAATGTAGTTAGTCTAAGTGTAAAGTTGATTTTTTTTCCCTGGTTGTATTTATCCTCTCTGGACCATGGTGACTGGTGTCCTGAATCGCATTGCCTCCTGTGGCATCTACTTATTTCTTCCTTTCCATCCTACCTCTTCACAGGTCTGCAGCAGTCCATTGTAGGCGTCTTGAGTTGCAAGGGGTTTACTCCATCAGTTGGTTTTTGGGCAGTTTATGTGAAATAAATCCCAGCTTGTGTCTGGTTTTCAGCTTGTGGCAGTGGCGCACTGACCTACTGTGGAGGTTGTCTTAGTCACTGTCCTACTGCTGTGACGAGACACCATGACCAAGAAACTCTTAGAAAAGAGAGCATTTAACTGGGGGCTTGCTTATAGTTTCAGGTTTAGTCCATCATCATGGTGGACAGCATGGTGGCATGTACAGTGCTGGAGCAGTAGCTGAGAACTACATCCTGATTTGCAGCCCGAGGGAGAGAGGACTGGGTCTAGCGTGGGCTTTTGAAACCTCAAAGCGGAACCCACAGTGACCCACTTCCTCCAACAAGGCCACACCTCCTAATCCTTGGAATCCTTTGTTTCATTCCTTGGCGACCAAGGATTCAAATATGTGAGCCTATCAGGGCTATTATTCAAACCACTTTAGGGGTAACTACCGATTCAGTACCAACCATTGCTAAGGCTCCCGGCAGCCTTAGCTCTTGAAGCTCAGTTAGCCAGGAGAGATTCTGCTTTCTGCCTGAGGTCTGAGATCAACATCTACTGTAGTTACCTGCGCACACATCCTCTTAGGTCTTCTTAGTGCCTCTTGATTCAGGACTTCTTTAAAATTTCTAAAAATATTTTATGTGTACGGGTGTTTTGCCTGCATGTATGTATATGCACCACATGTGTATTTGGTGATCCCCAAGGGCATCCAATCCCCCCAAACTGGAGTTAACATGTGGGTGCTGAGAACCAAACCCAGGTCCTCTACAAAATGAGTACACTTAACTGTTATGCCAGCTCTTCAGGCCTGGGGCTTCTTAAAAAGTTGGAGAGTCATCCCAGCTATCCCAAGTTCAGGCTTCCCTATTTTCCACTTCAGTACCTACCCTGGTGCAGCTGCACCGCCAGATGCACTTTCTTTAAACACATTCCTGAGCTCTTGCATTACTTTGTGACAGCAGCAGAACTCACACAATCTTGGAGACCATAGCTATTCATTCTATCACCTCACAACTATTATGAGCCAGGCATATGGCAGGTACTCAGTAGAATGCGGTAAACGAATGGATTCTGAACCTTCTGTTTGAGTTCAATTCTATCAGACACAAATCACCCAATTTTAAGTACTCCCCCCCGCGCCAACAGGCAATATAAGCACTAGCCATCCTATCTGGATTATGCATGTTTAAAAATAACATTTGTTTAAACATATGCACTCCAGTTCTTACTAGTTTAGGACTCACTCAATGTTTGGGGAATGAAAATTCTATCTAAAGTAGCTGCTCTGTATACTCTTGCCTCTCTACTTTGCTTTTTTGACCAAGAGGTTACAAAGGACTTTACCATGACACATACCATCCTCTTTTTCCTGTTTTGAGGCAGGGTCTTGGTAAATTGTTCAGTCTGGCTTCAAACTTGCTGTCCTACTTAAGTTTCCCAAGTACTACCACATCATAGAACTTGCCTGGCCTGTCTATGTCCTTATGGTTAAACATGAGCCAGTCAGTGGTCTGTTTTCAGTGTTTGGAACAAGAATTTCTTCTTCTTTTTTTGTTTGAGACAGGGTTTCTCTGTGTGGACCAGGCTGGCCTTGAACTCAGAGATCCATCTGCCTCTGCCTCCCAAGTGCTGGGATGAAAGGTGTGGGCCACGACGACGACGACGACCACGACCACCACCACCACCACCAGGCCAAGAATTTCTTCTTACCTTAGGGCTTTTCAATCTTTCTTCACTTCCAACACTTTGCTCATTATTTTTCTCTTATTTATCCCCTGTCTCCAGTTTAAATATAATTTCTTCTTTCTTTAGGAAGGTCTCTAAATTTCTTAATGCGGTTTTGCCAATATTTCCAGTTATCTACCCACTCACCATCTCAAAAAGTAGTTTTCTTCATAGCATTTAATACAATTGCAGATAAATGAAAATTACAATTGCATTAAATATATGTATTTATATTAGACTCTTCTATAAGACTTTAAGTTCCATGAGCTAAAAACTACCACTCTATTTACCAAGGCTCCAGTACCTTGTATACACTAGGCATTCAATACCCCCTTTCCCAGAAAGCTTTTAAGCTCATTGAGGCACCTTCAAAAGAGTAAGCTTGAAGGTGAAGACAAAGGTGAATGGTCAAAGGTTAGGGCTGGGTGGGGAAGCAATGGAGGAATAAAGAAAGTACAGGATGCTATTTAGGGGGATCCCCCTGCTCCAACCGCAATATTCCATTCCCCTCTTAAACCGCTAAACAACAGTTTATTCATTCCATTAGAGAAGGAAGTAAACTTCAGATTACAAAACCAATGTAAATATAATTTTGAAGAATTAGAATATCTTCAAGAAACCAGTCACAGCTTAACTGAAGTGCACACAAACATGGGGTGATGTCTACTGAGGAAGGTCACCTTCCTCTAATGTGTGAAAAGTTAATGAGATACACTTCCTTAGCCACTGAGGAAGGAATTTTCTTTCTTGGTGAGCTGATACTATTTCTTCTTTGTAGCTCTTTTCCCTTCTCCTTTCCTTGGTTTTCCCTTTCCACGGAGCTTCTTTAGACGTCTTTGCTCATCCATAAAATCTTGATGCTCATCTCTGGATGAAGGAGGAGGAAAGAAAAAACAAAATCAACCAGCTATGTTTACCACACAGGAGAAGTGCCAATCTCGAGCTGTCCTCTTAGGCTGTTGAGCAGGGCTTTTCAGGGCATGTGCTTAGTTTGGTGAACAGAAAGTATACCTAACATATAGACTGGTTAGGCTGTAAGAATTCAGATGTCAATTTTCCTTCACAGACACAATACCACAAAGAGTAGTAAACTTCCAGGTGAGCCCAGGTAAACCTATGGAACTATGAGATACACCACCCAACATTTCCCTATATTAAGGCTAACCACCTTGGGTTAGATTCCCAGTATTAAAAAAAAACTAAAAAGACTAAACATCGAGGAGTAAAACTGCAAAAGAGGGAGGGAAATATAATAGCAGGTGGATCTTTGTGAGTTCGAGGCTAGCCTGGTCTATAGAGTGAGTTCCAGGTCAGCCAAGGCTACACAGAGAAACTCTGTCTCAAAAAACAGAACTAAACAAAACAAAACTTGAGTATAATTTTCGGTAGCTGCAGAGAGAGTCTGATTGCCCTAGGAATTAGTGTCTACTAAAACTGGGCAGTTCTCCAGCAGAACAGTCTGCATGGCAGTGAATGCCCCACACAAGAAGACTGCTGGGAAAGGCTGAAGCAGATGGAAGGCAAATCAAGACAGGCCTTGTAGGAGTCAGAGCAGTCAGGACTAATTATACACGTGTACGGTGCAGACAGCTACAACTGTATTAAAATGTCTGACTACCCAAAGAAAGTGCTTAAACATGGAAGCCACGGAACCCATGTAAACCTGGCTTTAAAACACAGTCCATGAGACCTGAGTGCTGAACTTTTTCCTCACTTGTAACAGGCGGCAGTAATGGTGTACGGATTGAATAGACATTATTTAATGGATTTCATAGAATAGACTGAATATATAAAAAAGGGATGCTTTGCTGGGTCCACCTAAGCTATTTTTTTTAAAAAAGATTGATTTTAAAGAATTTGATATCTCGCCGGGCGGTGGTGGCGCACGCCTTTAATCCCAGCACTCAGGAGGCAGAGCCAGGCGGATCTCTGTGAGTTCGAGCCCAGTCTGGACTACCAAGTGAGTTCCCGGAAAGGCGCAAAGCTACACAGAGAAACCCTGTCTCGAAAGACCAAAAAAAAAAAAAAAAGAATTTGATATCTCATTCCATGAACATGATGGACAATATAGCACAGACCTCTTTGAGATTAGCTATGACTGACAAATAGTTTTCAACATAACCATAATAATTCATCTAAAATAGATGTCAGATCATGTTGCTGAAACTCTGTTGCCCAGGGCAAAAGCCCTGTTCTTTAGCACAGCACTCCCAGACCCCTATGTCCTGCCTTCTGTCTCCCAGTTGTTCCCTTAGCCCAGACTATTCCTGGGCCATTGCAGGTACACTCTGGCCTCAGGAAGAGTGGCCTTTGTTCACTCTTGCCTCTGTCCCACAAGCTCTACCCCAGGTCTCACCAGGTTCACTCACAACCCACGAGCCTCAGCCTAAACCTCAATCTCTTCTATGGGGCTGACCCTGACTGCCCTGTTTAAGGCTGTTAGCATGCCCGTCCCCAGCTCACCACAGGCCCTGTCAGCACTCTGGATCCTGCTTAGCTAGTTCTGCCTCCCCCACCCCCAGCATGTTCGACACTGTCACCAAACATATCATATTGTTTGTTACATCATTTTCCCACTCTCCATTCCCTCCCTGTTTCTGTCCATCATCAGACAGAAAACTCTACAAAGGCTGCTAGCACAACACATCAGCTTGTTAACCGAGTGAATCAATTGTCTTGGTTGACTATATCTCCCTCTTTTGCAGGCCTTTACATCAGACTTTATTGAAGGGATGTCTACATTTATCCTCTCTGATGCTACAGATGGCCATGCATTGGACGCATCATTTACCATAACTACTGAAAAAGCACATACAAATAATTTTGCTTCTCAGTGAACAACTAAGTGCTTAGTATTTTTTCCCTTGTCCCCACAGATAGCTAGGTCTTTGTTCTTAAAATAAATGAAGGACATTATCAAGCAGACATATTAAAATAGTTGAATGTAATTTTGTTAGGGGTTATAACCTTCCACGGGATCTGGTTTCTGATATTTTATTCTGGGTCATAATAAAATTAGGTTTTATTTTCTGCCAAGACTAATGGCAAAGGAGATAGTCCCTAGCAATTCCAGACACTCAAAAGTAGGCCATGCATTGTAATCTCTAATAATGTATTCACTTAGAATATCGGTTTGTTTTGTTTACTGCTGTTCCTTTAATGTCCATCTTAAATGCCCGTACATGGAAAGGACTTAAAAAGTATGCTGGCTAAATGAATGTACCAACCTTTAGCTCTCTGGAATGAGTATCATGCTGTGCTATTTATTTTATATTACAATGAATGGTCCCACATTAATAGTTAGGTCCAATTAAAACATGTTATATTTTAAAGATGGTATGCAATTCAGTTTTTTTTTTTTTTTTTTTTTTTTTTTTTTTTTTTTGGGTTTTTTCGAGACAGGGTTTCTCTGTGTAGCTTTGCGCCTTTCCTGGAACTCACTTGGTAGTCCAGGCTGGCCTCGAACTCACAGAGATCCGCCTGGCTCTGCCTCCCGAGTGCTGGGATTAAAGGCGTGCGCCACCACCGCCCGGCTGCAATTCAGTTTTATGAGATCTTATTGTTTTAATTCTTTGTAAGGGGTATTTATTAGCTTGGAAGTTTTCTTAAAATTTTTTTTTGAAGAAAAATGGCCATCTTGGTATTTTATTTAATTTTTTTTTCTACAAGGAAAGCACTCACTTCTTAGACCTATCAAATATACAAAACACAGTATTAAGAGTTATGTGATTTATAAATTACCATTAAAAGTAAACTACAGCTTATCCAATCAGAATTAATATACCAAAGACACAAAATAAAAAAGCCAGAAGTGAGGGGGAGGAGTAGGAACGTCAACAAAACTGCCACCAGCAGAGAACGGAGGCCCCTACCTACCCAGTAAGAGGCAGCTCAGGGGTGGGGCAGGCTTCTGTTCATCTGTACCAAGAACTAGCTGCTCTAGCAATCATGCTGCTTGTGGGGGTTGATTCCTCATCATTTTGGCCCACTCCCTACCCGCATCCCTTTTAGAGCACCCTTAAATTATCGAACAATAGCTCAGTACAATTTGATGTAGGTTATGCTTTCGACATAATTCCAACAAGCTTTATTTTTGTTTGTTTGCTTGTTTATGAATCAAGGCAATTTTGAAAGAGTACCTATCCCTACACATTGTACCTTTTGATGTACCTGGACTCTCATAAGAGCCACAAAACTGTAGGGAGACATGCTAATTGTTTTCCTTTGCTGATCTGTTAACACCACCTCTCACAAAGCCCTGTCTTTTTTCCTCTCCTCACCTGTAAAGGCCAAGGAAACGGAGTGTGCCCATGAGCGCAAAATACGTGTTGTGATTTGGATACCAGTCATAAGTCTCTTTCTTTTTGGCCAAGGGCTGTTCACTGAACATATTCACCACTTTCCTGGACTTTGAATCAGTAGGTCTGGCCACTTCACCAAAGATCCGGGCACTCAGACGAGACATACGCAGTGCATATTCTGAAAGTGAAGCCATTTCTTAGGCAGCGAGGAACAAGATTCCCTACAGAAAAGAAGATTAATAAGTGAGCATGAGAAATTCTGCATTTATCTAGTAAATATTGTAAAAAGTGAAATACAGCAAGCCACCCAAGAATTATTGTGTACCTTTGGCAAGATCTGCCCTGGAGTTGTGACATTTCTACTCTATAGCTACTTCTTTCCTCACACTTGTGGTTTTTATATTTTGTGTTATTGCACTATGTTTCTTTGGTGTATTACCTTTCTTACAATTTGTGATTCAATAGGTTATTTACTTGTCGTCAGGTTTACTTATTTGCAAGCTGGATGAAGGGGACAGGGAAACAAGTTATTCTGCTATAGCATAGTTATTATACCTTTAGAAACAACCACCCAAGCAATCTGCAAATAAATATGCTGACTGCTTGCCATCTAAAGGTGTAATCATGGCAGAGAAGTAATTATGCTGTTGTCTTTATTATCAGTCCTTTGAACACTGTTCTCCTCAAGGGCACCAGATGGCTCTGAGAACTGCTAATGAGTTATGAGGTCATTTGGCCTCTAGGTTACTGGATTGAATTCTGCCTAGCAACTGAAAGCCATTTGGGAAAAACAGACAGTAGTTCTATAGAAACAAAATTCAAGAGCTCAAATAAGGATCATCAGCTCAAATGATCTGTTATCCATGAACAAAAGTCACCTAGGAATTAGGATGCTATTTATCAGCCTTAATGCAAACCAGCTCAAAGTAACTTTTTCTTTAGAGGTACAGAATGTTGAAACAGACATTATAATAATAACTAGGGCATTAAAAAATTATAGCTAATAGACAGAAAAAAAAAACCCACATAATGGACATGTAAAAATCAAGAATGCTTCTAGGGGCTGGAGAAATAGCTTGCTGCTCTTCCAGAGGATAGTTCAGTTCATAGCACCCACGATGGACTGTTCACAACTGCCTCAAACTCCAGCTCCATGGGAGCTGATGCCTTCATTTGGCCTCTGTGGGCACCACACTTAAATGGCATGGATTCACAGACACAGACATAATAAAAAGTAAAAAATATTTACCACCAACAATAAAAAGAATGCTTCTGGTAGAATAACTATGCCATCTCATTCTAGGTCAGATACATGGGCTGTTGGTGGCAGAATATGCCAATTTATGTGAAAATTTCATGCCAAGATGAGAATCCTCGCTGGCTAAAAGACTATTTGGGGGATAGTTTGGCTAAGAGGGAAAGGAGCTGCCTTTTAAACATAAAAAGGCATAAATCTATCTGAAAAAAAAAAAAAAAAAAACCAAAAAAGAATGGGAGAACTATACCAAAACCTCCCAAGAAGGGTGCTAAAATAAAACAGCTCTTCAGAGTTTTGCAGATCACTCCTGCAAAGCAAAGTCTGGTTCCAGCAAACTAATACCTCAAAAATAAAAATGCCAGGAGTGTGTGGGAAGAAATAAGAATGCCAATAAAACTGACTGCCACCTGCAAAGAGGTCCCACACACCTGCTAAAAGACAAGACGAGGTGTAGGACACCTGATAAAATTTCAAAACAGTGTCACAAGAAATAAACTCAGTTTATCTGAGAAAGTTTTAATGCTATTTCAACATCCAGAAACAGAACAGAGGTTGACTTCAAACCAACTGTAGACTGTCAGCCTCAAACCATTTAGCATCTTGAACGCCAACCAGATGATCTTGGGGCAGCAGTGCCCTCCGAAGGCTGGCAAGGGGACAAGTCAGACTGGAAGTCTCAGTCAACTCAATCTGGGGCTCACTTGGCTTTCCTTGCTCTTCCTTTTTCACACACTTCTCCGCCATCTCTTGTTGGGCCATGTGGCTGCAGAGAGGTTTGGGCTGGTGCTATAGGAATGAGGTTTCATTTTTATCAGGGGAAAAAATGTCATTACCAGTTTAACATCTAAGTAGACAATAATGACCAGTGTCACAACCCTCCCTGGGCCTTGCAGATGTCCAGAAGTCTTCAGAAGCAGCCATGTTTCTATGGGTGCTTTTTTTCTTAAACACAAGTTTAAAAACAAATTGTTTCTGCGCTCTTTTCATTTTGCTCTCTTGATTACCAGTATAGTATCAGAATAGGTTCCACTGTACTTGCATAAAATGTCCGGAGATACTTTAAAGCAGGCTGGGAACTATCATTTCGCTACAGCATTTAAAGGAAAATACATCCTCAATTCCCAATCACTTTATTTTTAAATAGAGGCTACTGGATGAGACCTGGCCTTGCACCCTGGCTCCGTCATGTAGTCTGTTCTGAACTTGGCCTGTCTAAATCTAACTTCCCCTTTTCTCTGAAAAGAAAGGTTGGAGGAATGTTGTGAGAAGGAGGGCAGTGATACTCAGTAAATGGTAACTCAAAAAAGGAACAGCCCTAAACCTCTTGGAAAGCTTGGCGTTCAGGGTTCACACAGAGAAATCACACTTGTTGATTTCTTGTCCTCATCTGAGAGACTGCACAAGCACACACAGTTACACTTGATAAACTTTCAGGTGTAACTGTGTGTGTTTGTTACCTGAAATGACACCTTCATTTACAAAGCCTGATGAGGGCGGTGGGGCAACCAGCACCTTGGTAACCCGACAGATAGGAAAGAGAGGAAGGGACTCTAGAAACAGCCAAAGCCATCACAGGATGCTAAGGTAATGCCATACTCACTTTGTAATGTAGCAGACAGGTGGGATACATAACCAGGAATAAGATCACATTCGAATCCATGGCAACACAGACAACAAAACCCAAGTCTTAAAATGACAAAGTCTTTATGACAAAGAAAGACCCGAGTCCCTGACTCAGCCGCACTTCCAGCACCATGGATTTAGTTTCCTTCCACAGCACAGACACACATCATAGTAAATGACAGAGAAAACTGGTTAAAAAAATTATTAAACAAAGGATGTGCTTTGGAAAAAAAAAGCTTTAAAAATTGCACCCATTTACTTTGTGCCGTGGTGTATGTATGTGGGCACGCATGCGCTACAAGACACACGTGGAGGTGAGAGGACAATGCATGGGTCTCCGTCACATGGGCGCCTGATGTTTTACTCAGGTCATTAGGCTTGACTGCAGCGTCTTTATCCATTGAGCCATCTCACTTGTACTGGAAATGTACAAGTCCAGACAAACACACAAATAAACCAACACAGGCCAGGGGTGGCCTTGAAACCCAGCACTTGGAAGCACAGGTAGGCGAATCTCTGTGAGTTCAAGGCCAGCATGTTCTAAGTAGAGTTTTAGGTCAGCCAAGGCTACATGGTGAGACCTTGTATCAAAACAAAAACACAGGCTAAAAAGGATTATTTTCCGTAACTACTGGTCCTAAGACTGACACATTGCTATTTTTTTTTTTTTTACCCTCTCTAACTTTAAATATAAAAGAAAGAAAAAATTGGGCCCGAGAGAGATGGCTTAGCAGCTTCAGGAGCTGGCCACTAGGCCTATGCTGAGTTGGATTCCTGGAGCTCACGTGGTAAAGGAGAGAACTGACTCCCTCAAGATGTCTTCTCACCTCGGCACAGCTGTTCACACACACAAATACATGTAAAATAAAATTGAAAAAATTAGGATTTCTCAAGATCTTAGCATGCTTTCTTTCTTTTTTTTTTTTTTTTTTTTTGGTTTTTCGAGACAGGGTTTCTCTGTGTAGCTTTGCGCCTTCCCTGGAACTCACTTGGTAGCCCAGGCTGGCTTCGAACTCACAGAGATCCGCCTGGCTCTGCCTCCCGAGTGCTGGGATTAAAGGCGTGCGCCACCACCGCCCGGCACTTTTTTTTTTTTTTTTGAGATAGGGTTTCTCTGTGTAGTTTTGGTTTCTGTCCTGGACCTCGCTCTGTAGCAGGCTAGCCTCGAACTCAGAGATCCGCCTGGCCCTGCCTCCCAAGTGCTGGGATTAAAGGTGTGCGCCACTGCTGCCCAGCTAGCATGCTTTCTTAAAGGACTTCAATTTTATAACTTTAAAATTTTAATTTTTAAACATTTATGTGTGGGTGGATCTGTGTAAGTGCACGTGAGCGCAGTGCCTGAGGAGGCAAGATGGTGTTGGATCCCCTAGAGCGGTAGTTCTCATCTTTCCTAATGCTTCTACCTTTCAATATAGTGCCTCATGTTGTGGTGACCCCCAACCATAAAATTTAGTTGCTACTTCATAACTGTAATTTTGCTACTGCTATGAATTGTAATGTAAGTATCTGATATGTGAACCCCAAGGGCTCACAACTCACAGGTTGAGAACTACTGCCCTAGAACCATGTCAGAAGTGGTTGTGGGCCACCTGACATAGGAACTTGGGTCCTCTGCTACAGTAATATGCACTATTAACTGCTGAGCCATCTCTCCAGTGCCCCAAATTAGTCCCTTTGAATTGTTATGTTTCTTTAAATGTGAATGAAATAAAAATACAATGTTATGGAGAAAATAATTGTTGAAAATGAGAAGCAAAACCAAATTACTTAAATATATCAAGCAAAACACATTAAGTCCATGTCTTAAAATCCGGAATTCCTTTATCTTTTTTCTTTGGAGTAAAAAGGCAAGTTTCTTATCTTTCTGGTGGATTTATATTTTTTCTAGAGTGTTTGCAGGTACATGTGCAGGTCAGTGGTTAACATCAGGTATCCAATTGCTCTCTACCTTATTTTCTGAGACAAGGTCTTTTTCATTGTACCTAAATAAAGCTCATGGATTGGGCTGGATTGGCTGAGGAATGGGTTCAGGGGACCCTCCTATCTCAGCCTCCCCAGTAAATGTTTTTTTTTTTTTTTTTTAAACGTGGGTACTGGGGATCAAACTCAAGTACCCATACTTGCACGGTAAACACTTTACCCACAGAATCATTTCCCCAGCTTCTACATTCGATTAAAAAGATCAATTTTTGGGGGCTGGAGAGATGGCTCAGTGGTTAAGAGCACTGTATACTCTTCCAAAGGTCTGAAGTTCAATTCCCAGCAACCACATGGTGGCTGACAACCACCTGAAATGAGATCTGGTGCCCTCTTCTGGTCGGCAGGGATACATGTATCAATAAATAAATAAATCTTAAAAAAAAAAGATCAATTCTAGTTCAGTAACTGGCTTTGGATTAGGTTTACTTTTTTCTTTTTGAAAGGTGAAGATGAAGGTGGAGTTAATGTTGATTGACGCTACTGTCAATCACTTTGTAAATCACTTGTATGAAATGTGCATTGTGTATTTTCCCCGGGAGGAAGCTTTCTTCAGATCCTCAAAACAGAGTGCAGAGTGCACCGCGCTTGATGTAGAAAAGGGAGCTAGAATCCTTTCTATGCTTTCAAAGAAAAGGCCATGTTGGTGTAGTCGTCCTCATCTGCCTCTATACTCTGACCAAGTGACAGTCATATGGTCTCCCTGAATTGTGAGACTAAGGCAAAACCGAAGGCATGGAGCGTGTCTAATCACGACCCAAGGAATGCACACGTGTTGTCACTGGGAAGCAACCTAATCAGAACGAGCATTTACAAATCGGTTCCAATTATTTCACTGGGTCACAGGGCATGAACGCCACTGAACAGATACTAACTTTATTCCGTTCGGCGTGAACAACTCATATTCTCCGCTGTCTGACTCGGTCCCTCCTCTGGTGATGGAAGCTGCAGCGGTGTCACATATTTTCCCGACTATCATCTTGATTGCATTTTTAAAAACTAGTGAAAACGGCCTGCACCTCCCCTACAAAACTGTTGAGGGCGGGCTAACAGGGAGAGAGGAAGTGCATTCTTGGCTGGTTCAATTCCCCACAGCACGCAGGGAAAGGCCAGGGTGTTTGTGGGGTACGCGTGGGACGTCCGGGCGGGCCCCTGACGGACTCGTCTGGATCCTGGCAACCCCACCGGGCTAGCGACCTGCGTGGCCCAGCACCGCCGCCGCCCTCTGCGGCGACCCCCGCCGTCCGCGCGCCTTACCTGCGTCTGACCTTGCTCGCGCGCGTGCCGGAAAGCCCGCCCCCCTGCCGGCTCCCAGCCCCGGAGAGCAGGAGAGAGGCGGAAGCTCGGTGGCTAGAGCGGAGCCGGCGGACAACCCGGAACTCTTGTTCCCCGGGGGCGGGGCCTCGGGTGACACCTAGCGGTCCGGCTCGCTCGGAGCCGAGGGCCTCGGCCGGTGAGAAAAGCTGTGTATGCGAGTGTGGTTCTGAGAGCGCGGGCGAGGCTTGGCTTTCTCGGAAGGTGCTGGAGGGTTCGCAAGCTTCATTTGGTTGAGAATGGCCACAGAGCTGCGTCCCTCATCTCTGAAGCTGCTTGCTCTTTGAATAAGTGCAGTATTTTTCCTTTCTCCTCGTTTTCTTTTCATCGAGCTTATGCCCTGTGCGCCCCAAAGATACTAGTTGATGCTGGGTCGGAGTCTTTCTGACCCTCTTAGGAAAATTCCTTTCTGTTAGTCCAGGGGTTATCTTTGGAACTGTGCTTCTCTCTTCCGGGGGCAGTGATGGAGCTGTTGGGTGGAAGGTAGGAACAGCCGCACCGAGAGAATTGTGTCTTGGAAGACAGCCCAAGTTCTGCTTCTCTTTGTACAGTTGGACAAGCTCTTGTAAAACTCTGCTCCCAACCTTTTTTTTTTCTTTAAAATATTTTTTATTAATTAAATTTATTCATTTATTTTGCATCCTGACCGCATTTTCCCCTCCCTACTCCCCTCCCATCGCCTCCCCCACACCTCCCCTCTGCCCCCACCTCCATCCACTCCTCCTCTGCTTCTGTTCAGGAAGGGGCAGACCTTCCATGGGTGTCAACAAAGCATGGCATATCAAGCTGAGGTAGGATTAAGCTCTCGTATTAAGGCTTCGTAAAGCAACCTTGTATGAGGAATAGGTTCCCATAAGCCTGCCTAAGCATCAGGGACAGGCCCCGCTCCCACTGCTAGGAGTCCCACAAGTAGACCAAGCGATACAACTGTCACATCTGCCTCCAACATTTATGATAAAGTCTCGATGTAAAAAAAAAAAAAAAAAAATCTCTGTGAGTTCGAGGCCAGCCTGGGCTACCAAGTGAGTTCCAGGAAAGGCGCAAAGCTACACAGAGAAACCCTGTCTCGAAAAACCAAAAAAAAAAAAAAAAAAAAAAAAAAAAAAGCAAGCTGCCTTAATTGTGGGGCAAGAAAAATGTCTTAACCAGTGGCTAGTTATGAGATCAGTCATGGGACCTTGGGCAATCTCAAAAGGAAATCAGATATGTGGACCAAGAATACTGCAGTTTTATCTGTGTCTGTTGACAGTCAGAGTGCCCTTTATAACCAACTGTCCTTGGAGCTGCATATAGGTTGTTCACACCGTATCAAAAACTAAGGCACTGGTGTATTTGCCCATCTGTGTACTAGTGAAGGGTCTGCATGCTCCAAAGACCATAACTTCACTATAGTATCGTTTTCATTGTGGCTTTGGCCTCCATTCGTAAGCTTTTCTAGAGGATCCTGCAGAAGCCGGATGGCGATGGCGCAGGCCTTTAATCCCAGCACTTGGGAGGCAGAGGCAGACAGATCTCTGTGAGTTCGAGGCCAGCCTGGTCTACAGAGCAAGTTCCAGGACAGGCTCCAAAGCTACACAGAGAAACCCTGTCTCAAAAAACAAACAAACAACAAAAACAAAATTACAATGCAGAATATACTGCACTGTTCCCCTTGTCTTTGGGATGGCTCACTCCTTGGAATCTTTGCATAGCCTGTGTAGCTATGTTCACATGAGGGCAGGTAACAGTGGAGGCCAGCAGAGGATGTCATAAAACCTGGGAATGAAGTTATAGGTGGTTGTGAGCCACCGGACATGGGAGATGGGAACTGAATTTGAGTCCTCTCCAAGAGTAGTGTGTTCACAACTGTTGAGCCATCTCTGCTGATTTATGTTATTCATATGTTTTGTGAACATTTATAAATCACAACAAATCTTCCTTCCTTCTGTCCTTCCTTCCACCCTTTTTTCCTTCCTACCTTTATTTATTTATTTATTTGCTTACTTACTTTTAAAGACAAAGTCTCCCAATGTAGACCTGGCTTACATGGAACTCACTCTGTAGATTACAGAGACCCACCCGCCTCTGCCTCCTGAGTGCTGGGATTAAAGGCATGCTCTATCATGTCTGGAAAAAAAAAATCTTTCTTAAGACACAGCAAGGGTTGGGGATTTAGCTCAGTGGTAGAACGCTTGCCTAGCAAGTGCAAGGCCCTGGGTTCGGTCCTCAGCTCCAGAAAAAAAAAAAAAAAAAGAGAGAGAGACAGCAAGGCGATTGGTGTTTTCTTCCTGCTTTGCCCTGCATCTTTTCTTATATGTAGAAGAACCTCGCCTGCCCCCATTCCATGGAAGAGGATCAGGAGCTGGAGAGGAAAGCCTTTAGAAGACTTGCTAAAGGAGGCAAAGCTTGGGAAATCCAGAGCAGGGACAACTGGACCGATGGGCTGGATGAAGAAGTCTCCTCTTGCTGGTACCAATAACAGATTGCTGGTTAACACAGTTAAGAACTCATGGCCCTCCAATAAAGAGCAAGACCATGAACAATAAGAGGACAGCGAGGAACCTGGCCAAAGCCAAGACCAGAAAGAAACACGCAAAGAAGCACAGAAGCCATTCTTCTTAGTGCAGCCTGTACCCACCAGAGGCTCGGTGGCTGCTCTCCCAAGGCAGTGGGCCTCCCAGACAAGTGTGACCCACGACCCCACAGGCTATGAGATGGAGCACCAGGGCCAGGCAGCCCAGCCCAGCACTGCACCCGCCACTCCTGCAGTGAGGGCCGACATCTGAGAACTCCTTTCCCAGTAGCTCCTTCGCTTTTAAGGTGGCTGTTGTTGCTTTCATTGTGTTATTGCAGTTAACAAGGCAAACAAACAAACAAAAAGCTTTAGTGAAACACATCTTACCTACCTTGTCCTGAAGTGTCCTGACAAGAGCAAGCTGTTTTAGCATTGTCACGAACATCCACGATTTCTTAAATTCTTCCTTCCTTTCTTTCTTTATCCTATCTTGTTTGGAAATTAGTTTCAAAACAAGCAATTCTAGAATTTGAAATTTTCAGGTTGTTGAAAATTAGTCCCTTTTTTTTTTTTTTTTGGATGTACTGTACTTTTGTGGTCATTTCCCAGGATTTCTCAAAAGAAAAGAAAATACTTACACACGTCAAAAACAAACAAAAACAAACAAAAAAACAGCGCAGCAAGGTGTATTAGTTCTTTTTCTGTTAATAACCAATGCCACAGATTTGGTATGTTGGAAAGAGGTTTATTTTGGTTCCTGGTTCTGTTCTGGAGGGGGCCCACATTAGGCAATAGCTTTCTTTTCTGGGGTATGTGTACGATGTTGGCGTGCACATTCATGTGTGTGAGTGTGGGCATATGCATGCATGTCTGAAGGTCAGGGAACACCCTCAGGTGTTGGTCCTAGCTTGGCACCTTGTCTGGGACAGGGTCACTCTCGTTCACCGCTGAGTACAGCAGGCTAGCTGGCCTGGTAGCCTCCGGGAGTGCTCCTTCTCTGCTCCTGGGGGCCTCCGGCAGTGCTCCTTCTCTGGTCTCCCAGCGGGTCTGAGAGCTTCCGGGAGTGCTCCTTCTCTGCTTCCCAGCTGGCCTGGGGGCCTCCGGCAGTACTCCTTCTCTGCTCTCCCAGCGGGCCTGGGAGCTTCGGGGAGTGCTCCTTCTCTGGTCTCCCAGAGGGCCAGGGAGTGCCCCTTCTCTGCTCTGGCCGCCCAGTGGTGGTACTCAGGTGTTGCAGGTATGCGCTCCTGCACCTGCTTTTGTGCGGGTTCTGGAGATTCAGGTGTCTGGCTCGCAAGTGCTTCAATAGCTGAGCTGTCTCCTGGTGATAGTCCTCTGGCTCGCAGAATCTTAAGGTGGTACAGAGCCACACACGGCAAGAAACAGGGAACATGTATGTATCTTCCCTGGTCTCTCTCTTAAATGAAACCACCAGCACTCATTCACGAGGGCTCCACCCCATGGCTTACTTAATACTAATTACTTTCCAAAGGGCCCCTCTCTAAATGCCATGTTGGATTAATTTTCTATCTTCTTCATACCTCACAGTGAGGGTTAAGCTTCAACCCATGGATCCTTGGATGATATTCCCAAGCCATATCCAACCCATAGCACAACATGTAGAGGGTTATAGGTGGACACCATGACTGTCACTAAGTAGAATTCATGGGGGCTCACGTTACTTTCTTGATGCTGCGGTAATAAGATACCACACACAGTGGTTTACCACAACGAGTTTATTCATCACATTTCTGGAAGGCAGAGGTTGAAATTCAGTTTATTGGACTAAAATCAGGATATTGACCGGGCTATGCTCCTTCTGGGGAAGCAAACGCTCCTTTTGGGGAGAATCAGTTCTTTGACTCTTCTAAGACCCAGTGGTCAGGGGCACTCATTGGTTTGTGGCCGTATCATTTCAATCTCTAAGGCCAGCATCTTCAAATATTACTTTTCTCCCTACTCTTTTTGCCTTTTCCTCTGTGTGTGACAGATTTCCCACCGATTTTTTTCCAGACAGGGTTTCTCTGTAGCTCTGGCTTTCTTGGGACTCGCTTTGTAGACCAGGCTGACCTGGAACTCATAGATCTCTACCTGCCTTTGCCTCCCGAGTGCTGGGATTAAAGGCTTGCACCACCACCAGCTGGCTCCCACTAATCTTAAAAGAGATACATGATTACATTTATGACCCACCTGGCTAGTCCTAGATAATCTTTTTATCTCAAGACCCTTAATTTAACCACATATTTGAAGACTCTATTCCAATATAGGGTAGTGCAAATAGGGATTGTTTGATTTCCTTTCCTATTTGTAGATATTTTATTATTTTTTTTGACTTACTTCTCTAGTTAAGACCCAGAACACTGTATTAAGAGTGATCAGAGTGGACACTCTTGTCCGGTTCCTGATTTTAGAGGGAATGTTTTGAGTTGTTCTTCCATTTAGTATAATGTTGGCATACACTTGTCATACATAGTCTTTTTTTATGTTGAGGTATGCTTTTTCTCTTGCTACTTTCTTCAGGGCTTTTATTATGAAAAGATATTGAACTTTGACAAAGGCCTGTTCTGCATGTATTGTGATTGTGTGACTGCTGATCTTGAACTTAAAAGTTATCCTACCTCAGTCTCTAGGTGTTGGAACTACAGACTTAAACCTCCATATCCCTCTACAGAAGTTTTATTTATAGAGCCCAGACTAAGACACAACTCAAAGTCCATCAGTGTGTAAATAGATAAGAGCATTGTGGTGCCTCTATACAATGGAATTCTACTAAGTAACAAAAGAGAATAAATTGTGAATACTTGTGTGCTGGATAGTTTTATGTCTACTTGACACAAGTTAAAGTCATCGGAGGAGGGAGTCTCAATTAAGAAAATGCTTCCATAATATCTGTCTGTAGGCAAATCTGTAGGGCATTTTCTTAATTAGTGATTGATGGGGAAGGGCCCAGCCTATTGTGGGTGGTGCCACCCCTGGGCACATGGTCCTGGGTTCTATAAGAAACAGGCTGAGTAAGCCATGGGAACAAGCCAGTAAGCAGCACCCGTCCATGGCCTCTGCATCAGCTCCTGCATTAAGGTTCCTGCCCTGCTTGAGTTCCTGTCTTGGCTTCCTTCAAGACAGACTACTGCTGTAGAATATTATTTTAAGGTATGTTACTTTTGTTTATGTTGCGTTTGTTTAACTCTGTAAAGCTGTGTTACTGTGCCTGTTTAAAACACCTGGTAGTCTAATAAAAGAGCTGAATGGCCAATAGCGAGGCAGAAGAAAGGATAGGCAGGTCTGGCAGGCAGAGAGAATATACAGGAGAAATCTGGGGAAAAAAAAGAAGTGGCAGCTAGAGGAGGAGGAGGACTCTGGGGGCGGCCACCCAGCTACACAGCAAGCCATGGAGTAAGAGATGGATTTACAGAAATAAGAGAAAAGGAAAAGCCCAGAGGCAAAAGGTAGATGGGATAATTTTTTTTTTTTCGAGGCAGGGTTTCTCTGTGTAGCTTTGCGCCTTTCCTGGAACTCGCTTTGGAGACCAGGCTGGCCTCGAACTCACAGAGATCCGCCTGGCTCTGCCTCCCGAGTGCTAGGATTAAAGGCGTGCACCACCACCGCCCGGCCAGATGGGATAATTTAAAGAAAGCTGACAAGAAACAAGCCAAGCTAAGGCTGAGCATTCATAATTAAGAATAAGCCTGTGCGTGTGATTTATTTGGGAGCTGGGTAGCAGGCCCCCCAAAAGAGTAAAAGACAACAAACAACAGACTACAATATGGAAATATAAGCCAAATAATCCCTTTCCTCCTGTCTTAGGGTTTCTATTGCTGTGAAGAGGCACATGACCATAGCAACTCTTATCATTTAATTGGGGTTGGCTTACAGTTTCAGAGGTTTAGTCCATTATCATCATGGCAGGAAATGGTGGTGTGCAGGCAGACATAGTACTGGAGAAGGAGCTGAGAGTACTATATTTTGACCTGCAGGCAACAGAAGTGAACTGAACTAGGCATAGCTTGAGCATAGGAGCCCACAAAGCCCACTTCACGGTGACATACTTCCTCCAACAAGGCCATACTTACTAATAGTGCCATTCCCTATGAGCTTATGGGGGTCAATTACACTCAAACTACCACACCTCCCAACTTGTTTTTTGGTCATAGTGTTTCATCGCAGCAATAGAACCCTGTCTAGGACAACATATAAATATGTCAATGAGTCTCAGAAGCATTGTGCTAAGTAATATGTAAGAACAATAGGCTACATACCATTAGTCCATTTAGGTGGCATTGTGGAGATGTTTCACTGGGATTGGAAACTACAGGACAGGTGACCGTAGAGGGGCGCTAGTGATAAGGAAGAGCGATTGGCCACAGAGGGACGTGAGGGCCGTCTGGATGTGCTTTTCCACTATACTAGTGGTTACACAACTGTACTTGTTTGCTAACACTCATCAAACTGTATATGTAGAAAAGGCTGAATCTTGTGGTATGTAAATGATAACTCAGAAAACCGGCTTTAAAATGAGAGGTGTTCTTTTTATAGCTTGTCAAATGAATGCTTCCTCTACTTCTTCCTCTTTAAAATTTAGATTTTGCTGTGCAGATACGAATACAGAAGAGATGAAGCTCCATTCCTCCTACTTTCTCTCTCACCCTCCGTCTTCTCATGGAAGGGTGATGATCATCTCAGGTCGGTGTGTATTGTTTCTGTGTGTGTGTTTGTCCTTTTGGACATCTGTATGCGCCACAAACAGGATGCAAACAGCCATACCTTTCATTTCCAAAGCACACAGTTGTGAATTTTCTGTATATATCTTTTGCATCTTGCTTTAATCACTTGAAATTGTGTTTTTGAGAGTCACATATCTTAATATATACATATATAATTAATCTATTTTAATTTATGTAGAGTATTCCACTATATGAATATATTATGGTTATTTAACATTTTGCTTGTTTTTTTTTTTTCATCATCAGTAACATTCAGTGAACATCCTTCTGCAAGCTGCCTTTTAGCACATATATACACATCTCTTCAGGTGAGGCACCTGAAGTGTCATCTTTGTGTTTACAGACTTTCAAGTCGTCTTCCATAATTGCATTGATTATATCCCACCATCAGTGTATCATTAGATACATATAGCAGACTTGTTAAACGTGGGGAAGCAATGCCTAGTATGCATATTTTAGATTACAAGTAGTAACATTATAGCTCTTTTCAGTGTGTGTGTGTGTGTGATGTCATCCTCAGGTGTTATTCCTCAGGTGCTGTCCACCTTGCTTGTTGAGACAGGATGTCTCACTGGCCTGGAATTCATCAATGAGGTGAGGCCAGAGAGCCGGCGAGCTCCAGGGATACACATGTATGGTGGTTTGAATAAGAATGACCCCCCACAGGCTCATATATATGAATGCTTAGTCATCAGGGAGTTGGACTATTTGAAAAGGACTAGAAGAGTACAAGGTGTGGCCTTGTGGGAGGAAGTGTGTTACTGGGGGTGGGCTTTAAGGTTTCAAAAGGCCATGCCAGGCCCAGTCTCTCTGTCTCTGTGTCTTACAGATCAGGATGTAGAACTCTCAGCCATTTCTTCAGTACCATGTCTGTTTGTAGGCCATCAGGATCCTCACCACAAGGATAATGGACTAAACCTCTGAAACTGTAAGCAAACCTCCAATTTCTTATAAAAGAAATTAAATACTTAGTTTTCTAAGAGTTGCCTTGGCCATAGTGTCTCTTCACAGCAATAGAACACTGGCTGAGACACTGGGTCTCTGCCTCCCCAGCACTGGGAACACAAGCATGCCCCACCGCACCTGCCTGTTTTACTCACGTTCTGGGGTCAGACTCGTGTCCTTAGGCTTTTACAGTCAGTACTTTACTGACTGACTGTCTCTCCATCCCCAAGATTATGTATCTTTAGTTTCATTATCCCCCCAACCCTCCTTACCCATCGTTATTCTGATAAAATCACTATTATCTAGATGTTCACACCAGAAATTCATATATTATCCTTGAACCCCCAGCTCTCATCTCCCATATTTACCCTCCAAGTCCCCTAGCCTTTATTTCTTGTCCACAGCATCACGTTGACCTGCTATCTAGTCTCCACCCATCCACAGACTCTCCTCATTGTCGCAGAGATCTTTTCTGAAGTACAGATCTGTGTCCTTCCCTCAACCTTTGCTAATGGCTTCCCACACTTCAAAGTCTCATCACTGCAGGTCCCTCTGCAAGCTGCCTGTATGGTGTATGTGAGCATGTGTGTACACGAGTGTATATATACATGTTTGTGTGTGTGGCCTCACATTGTGTGTGTACCCGTGGAAGTGAGAGGCTGAAGTTGGTGTCCTCCTTGGTCATCTCCACCTTACCTTTGAGAAAGTCTTTCTCGCCTTTAATCCCAGCACTCGGGAGGCAGAGCCATGAGGATCTCTGTGAGTTCAAGGCCAGCCTGGTCTACAGAGTGAGATCCAGGACAGGCACTAAAAACTACATAGAAAAACCCTGTCTCAAAAAACAAAAAACAAAAACAAAAACGAGAGAGAGAGAGAGAGAGAGAGAGAGAGAGAGAGAGAGAGAGAGAGAGAGAGAGAGTCTTTCACTGAACTGTGCGCTCAGGGATTCAGCTAAACTGTCTGGCCAGTGAGCTTCCAGTGACCCACTGGTCCCTGACTCTCCAGACCTGGGACTACAGGCTTGTACTGTGGTCCCTGGGTTTTTATGTGGGTCCTGGGAACTGAAACTCAGGTCCTTATGCTTGCACAACAAGCACTTCATCTGTTCCCAGGCCCCTCTAGCTACTTCAGATACTGGAGACATGCTCCTTATTGCTAGTCTTTGGTCCTTTCTCTTCATTAGGCTCCTAGGATGATTGACATATCATAGATTCTCTCCAGGCACTTGCTTCCTGGTGGTATTTTCACCTTCCCTTTGTTAAGATACCATTACCAATTTAATTACCTCATCTCCTCTCTGTAACTCCTGGCTGTTTCTGCTCACAGGACTTCTAGAAGCTCCCATCTTCATCTATATATCAACACCATTGTCACCATCAGTGTTGAAACCTGTAGTGGGTAGCTGTTCTAGCTATGACCTTGAAGCACCGCCCCTAGAGAGGCAGCAAGTAACTGCTACACCTGCCTATGACCTGTACATGCCCCTGGGGTGTGGCTGCTCGGGACCCTTAAGGCCTGGGATGCACAGCTCTCTTCAGTCCCTCGTGGTTTGGATGCTGGATGGACCGGGCAGATCTTGGACCAGGCAGAAGATCAGTGTGGGACATAGCTTGGCTTTCCCAGATCCTATGATAAATCTCCCATGCTGTAGTGAGTCTTACCCCCTAATCAATTCCTTGGCCCATTAAATAGACTCCATGGATTTCTTGCAATAGAAACCTATTACATGTATTTCTATGTGTCAATCGAAGTGGCTGTATAACCAGGAAAAAATCCTTTTCTGTATCACACTGATTGTTTTACCATTTAATTTTGGAATAAACTCAACTTGGTTGTGAAATTAAATTATTTTATGTTTTTCTCTGCTTAGCCTGTGAATATTTTGTTTGGGAATTTTGCATGTACACTGAGGGATGTGATTGGTGTATAATTAATTTTGCTTTCTCCAAGTATAGTCACCAGGCTTTAGTGTCAAAGTCACATTAACAGGTGAAAGCTTGGCCCCTGCTTTCTATTTCCTAGAAGAGTTGTGAAATTAGCCTTATTATTTCTAAAAATATCTCATAGAATTTATCTGTATTTAAGTTTCTTTTTGTACAAAGGCCTTAAATTACAAAATTTTTTAAGAGCATTATTATTTCTTATTATTTTTTTAATTCTCACTGCCCATTTAAGATGTTTTTAGAAATTTCTGTCATTATGTCCATTTTGGCAAGATACATATTTTCTAGAAGGTTGTTGATATCACCAAAAATTTAATCTCTGCTTGCACAATATACTACAGGTTATCAATATTTGAAGAAACAATTTCAGATTGATATTGTAACAGCCCCCCAGACCTTAGTAGGTCCCCAGACTTCAGCACAACTGACTCCATGGTAAAAGTACCATTCAGACCATAAAGCTCAGCACACAGCACCACCTGCCAAAACAAAACCAAAGACTTAATCCATGAAAATCCATATCTTTAGGAAAGTCTCTAAATGTACATACAACCTTGCTTTTCTGCCTTTTGTTTGTTTGTTTTGTTTTTGTTTTTGTTTTTTCGAGACAGGGTTTCTCTGTGTAGCTTTGCGCCTCTCCTGGAACTCACTCTGTAGCCCAGGCTGGCCTTGAACTCAGAGATCTACCTGCCTCTGCCTCCCGAGTGCTGGGATTAAAGGCGTGCTCCACCACCACCCGGCGCTTTCTGCTTTTATTGTTCCACTTGTGGATAACTGTTCTTATTAACTGAGGTGTCTCAACCCAGGATATGTTTTTTGTGCTTAAAAGCTCACTCTGAGAGAGGCTTGGGGCTTCACCAGGACCCCGAACACATAGTGTAGTTGTCAACTGGCTGGTAAAGACTTTCTATTGGCTTCAATCTGTGTCTGAGTAGTCACAGGTGGATATCCCACAACAATATAATCTCTCTCTCTCTCTGTTTGCTTTGTTTTGTATTTGCATTTATCTTTCTTGTCTTCTTTCAACTCCTATTTGGGCTAAATTTGCTGAATTTTTTTTCCAATGTCCTAATGTAGAGACTGGTGTCAGTTGCAAATGGATGTGGAGATTCATCACCTTCATAGTTAAGTGTGTTTGGAATTCTCTGTGTAAAATCATGCTAAAAGCATCCCTGCTGCCAGGTTTCCATTTGTGATACCCTCTTACAACTCTCCCTCTAAAGCTCTGTGACCACTTCCTTAAATGCACACACGGAGAACTTGAAAATCAATGTGTATTTCCTTCTCCTGGTAAATCCTGAACAATGCCGCCGCCTCCTCCTCCTCTTCATTATTAATGTTATTGACGTGCTGAAGATTGAACGCAGGGCCTCACTCACGTTAGGCAGTGTTCTACTGTGGAGCTACACTCCCATCCCAATGACATTGTTTTGATATACAACCCCCACCCCAGCCTGTTGGGGACCTTGTAATGTGATGGTTCATCTCAATTGCCAACTTGACTAAATCTAGAATCATCCGGAAGAGAGGCCTTTGGGCATGCCTGGCCAGGATTATCTTGATTGAGTTGATTGATGTGGGAAGATCCATCCACTGTGGGCAGCAACCATTTCCTGAGATGGGAAGTTGGAATGGATAAAAAAGGAGGAAGTGAGCTGAGCACAAGTGTGAATTGTCATCTTCTTAGCTGTGGGTGTTGATGGGGTGTCTGACATAAACAATGGAAGAAAGGTTTGTTTTGGCTCACGGTTTTACAGAGGTTCAGTTTCAGAGCACATGGCCCCTATGTGCTCTGGCAGAACATCATAGTATCACTGAATGTGTGGCAGAAGATATTCTTCATCTCGTACTGGATAGAAAGTTGAGGAGGAAGGATTGGTGGCCAGCTATAACCTTCAAAGTCACACTTCCATTGATCTGCTTCCTCTAGTGAGGCCCCATCTCCTAAAGTTTCCAGAACCTCCCCAGATAATACCATCAGCTGGGGGTCAAAAAGTGAGTCTATGTGGAACATTCCATATTTAAAACATAACAGAGGTAACCCTGAGATCAACACAGCCTAGGGTAGCCAATGGCCATTCGGAAGGACTCTCATTTCAGCGCTGTGATGCTGTGTGTTAATTACAGGCACAGTTTGGGGGGCAGATTGCTTCCTTTTCAATCTGCAGCCTTTCAGAGTTTCCATGGTCAGGGTGGGTTCTGTGGCCTTGCAAGAGGTGCTCTCTGTTGCACGAATCCTAATTGGTCTTATAATAAAAACCTGGAGCCAGATATTGGGGTAAATGCTGAAAGATCAGAGAGACAAAGGAACAAGCCACTAGAGAAACTTCTCACCACTACTGAATTCTAAGGCTGAAAGGGAGGTGAGACCCTGTCTCCATGAATCCTCAGACTGGATGCCTTTGAGTCCTCAGCTGAAAGGGCCACCAAACTCTTGTTCCTCCTGCCTTATATTCCTTTCTTTGCTCAGCCATATCACTTCCTGTCTCAACCTTCCTAGTGCTGGGATTATTGGCGTGTGACTCCCAAGTACTGGTGTGAGCCATTACTGTCTGCCTCTGTTTCTCTTTTAGACTGGGTTAATCTCATGTAGTCCAGGGTGGCTTTGAACTCCCAAGAGCTAGGAGTAAAGGTGTGTGCCACCACTGCCTGGCCTCTATATTTAATCTGGTGGCTGGCTCCTCTGATTTTCAGGAATCTGTTTGTATTTTAGAGTACAAACAAAATATTACCACAGCTCTCTTCCTCTGCTTCAGAGGAGCAGCCTAATGGAACAGAATAAAAATGTGTGGAGTCAAAGAAAGGAATTTATCTTCCCTACCCCAAACTATTTTTTAAAAAGCATTTCACTCATTAAAAAAATAGTTTGATCATGGATATCTAAGGGGCCTCTAAGGAGCATTTAACAGCATATGTGGATTATTTGGTCTGTGTTTGCTATCTGTGTTGATGTTCCTTTCAGTTAAAGTTGAACTTGCCCTCCTAGGAGTTACTTGAACCTTCACATCCCTGGACTCTGTCAACAAAAAGTCCATGAATTAAACTCTATTTCTAGTATTTATTAATATTAAGTTGCCTGAATTCTAAAATACTCTCCATATATTTTAATGTTTTAAACCAAAAATTCACTCAAAGTCCCAGTTTCTCCACAGTTTTGCTCTGGGTGGCAAAGAGTTCTTGTCCTTGAGTACACATTGGAATGTTAGAAATTCATATTTCACTGAAGCATCGCGCCTTTGAACTTTCTACCGACAGTATTAGCATTCTGAGACGTTCACACTGATATTTCTATATTAACCTATTTTGAGTTCTTAATCGAGTCATAATCATTTGAAGAGGACATCTTCCTTCCCAATGGCACTGAGGGGAAACTTAAAGATGAGAGAAAGAGGTCGGAAAAGGAGTTTGGAAACCCCCGAGGAAACGTTAGTTTGCTTCACACATTTGCCTGCCATTTGCTTTTGCAGTGACTAGATTGCACTTCCTCGTAGCTTTCTAGGATTTCTTTAGCCTCTGTGGCTGTGCGTCACCATCTCTAATAGATTAGAGTGTCCGTGGTCAGTGTCCTCTCAGTGCAGTCTGAATAAATAGACACATGGTTTGTTAATAATAATAGCATCACTGTACTTACCCACAGGTCAGGGAGTCAGGGGAGTGTCATGGTTAAATAAAAGTGCCGGATGGCCAGAACTGAAGCCCGGCTTCACTATTCACCTCTCATGTGACCTTGGGGAATATTTTATATTTTTAAGCTTTATTTTCTTTATACTTGAAATGGCAGCACTAGTAGCTTCTACTTCATAGGGCTGTTAGATGATTACATACAATAAGCTGCCGTTTAAGTGCCCTTTAAAATTTTTTGTAACTTTTATTTACTCTTTAGTAACCTCATATTTGAATACAACGTATTTAGACCATATCCACTCCCTGTTCCCCACTGTCTAGCTCCTCCAGGGTCACCCCACCCACCTCCCTCCCAACTTCTCCTCCTCCTCCTCTTCTTGTCCCACTGGGTCTAATTATTGCTGCCAATATGCGCACGAGGGTAGGTGCCTTCCACCAGGGAACTCTATCACTACCAACTCCAGAAGTAACTCTCCCTACCCCAGCAGTCATTATCGGCCAGTAGCCCTGCAACTATGGACAGGGTCTATGAGGCCCCGCCCTTTCCATGTTGTAGTGCTGACTGGCTTGACCCTGTGCATGTCTGTGCTGGCAACCACAGCTCCTGTGAGGTCATGAGTGCAATGGCCTTGTCACGCCCAGGAGATATCCTTTGGTATCAGGGTCTCCCAACCTACGGTCTTTCCCTCTGACCACTCTTCCGTGATGTTCCCTGAGCCTCGGTGGGGAGGGGGTGTGATTTAGTGCTGAGCACCCCACAGTTGCTTACACCCCAAACTGGGAGCTTCTTTGACAAGGGTTGAGGTTTGCAGCAAAAGCCGCCGTGCAGTCGGTGTTTACAAATAAGTGATGGGATCGGTGTCTATTTTCTCTGTCTTGTAACCTGTCCTCACTTGTCATCTTTGCTCTGAACAGCAAATATATAAAGCAAATGGCATCCGGGTACAGCTAGGTGTGTCTGCAGTCCCCGTCTCTTAAGATTCAAGAGTTAGAGATGAGCCTGGGCAACAGAGTGAGATACCACCCATCCCTGCAAAGAAAAGATAAAGGAACAGGTTTTGATTCTGGAAGCAGATTCTCTGTGTTCAAATCCTCACTCTAATAATGTTTGCTAATTTTGTGACCTTCGGTGGGTCACTTAATTTTTCTGGGGTTCATTTCCCTCATAAAGGAAGAATAATAGCAGAACCTACCTCAGAGGGTCAGTGTCAGAACTGAGAGTAAAGGAATTTTAGTTACAGCATCAACACACAGATTATACACACACACATATGTGTATATATATATAATTCCAGAAGCATATGTCCACATGTAAATGTATATGGTAGATGGCTGACATTTTTAGGTTGGTGTGAACTATGGATTAATTATGTGGCAATAAAATAGGATTTGGGCTCACTTGGTAGAGTGCTTATTATGCGAGCATGAAGACCTGAGTTTAGACCCCTGGTGCCCATGTAAAAAGCCAGGTATGATGGTGCATACCCATAATTTCAGCACTGAGGATACAAAGACAGGGGGGATCCCTGGGACCTGCTGGCCAGCCAGTCTTGCCAATCAATGATCTCCAGGGTCAGTGAGAGACCTTATCTCAAAAATTAAGAGGAGAGCAATATGAATGTTGGTCTATGGACTCCATGCACCCATAAACACCCCCTATAAAACACACCCCATACACAGATTTGAAATTTCAGAGTAAGAAGCATGAAAACTGACTATATGTAGTTATATTAATAGTGAGCATTCTTTCAGTGCCTATTACAGGTTAGTTACTGATTTATAACAATTCACATCACTGTGGTTGGAGCTATTTCAACTTGATTTACAGGTCAGAAAAGTGAATCTCAGAGAGTCTAGATAACTTGCTTATGGTCATAGAACATGACTAGTGTTTTAAACTCTGGTTCTGATTTCATGGCCCTTGCATGCCCCATGGCCTGTTTTAGATGGGCACAGTGGGGCTCTATAACTCTTAGGCTAGTGGCTATGAACACTAGTTTAGTCATTGACCTGCTTGAGGTAGGGATTCCTTGCAAGAGCAGTATTTGCTCCAACCATCTCTCTAGACCTTTCCTGTTAGTTTTCAGTAAGACCCAAACACTTTGCCTATGACTAACTGAGTTTCTGGCACTCTCAGCAGGAAGAGTTGTAACTACTATTATACTTAACAATCAGACTGTGGACCTTTTATTAGCTACAGTAACTTGTGCTACTGGTTTTTTAAAATTTATTTTTTCTTTTACAAATATTTTTATTTATTAAATTTCTTAAAAATATGGTGAGTCTTTGTGATTTTTTTTGGAGTACTTCCAGAGACCTTCATAAATCTTTAATTACCCATTAACATTATACCATCTAATTTTTTCCTAAGTGGACTTGCGGGGTGAACATGTTCATTGCAACGTATCAAGGGCAAATAAAGCTGTGGTGGAATTTGAATGCTGGGAGTCATGTACCAGCTACCTGGGGTATAGGGTTCTAAAAATTAATGTTTTAGCAAAAATTTTCATTACTACGTGATGGGGACTTTAGGGTCATTAAAAGATTGGACTAACTCTTCAATGTAAAACCCCAGGGCCTGGGCCCAGCTGTGTCCAGAACTATGCTAATTTGTCCATTTGCAACACATTCCCTTTCCTTGTTATTTCAGTTTTTCCTGGTCAAAAGGCTTTGTAGATGATGTCCATGCTCCTGCCTGAACTTAGGGTCCACATATACTTAGAAGCCACCACAGCGAAATGGAAACACTGGAAAACGGGGGCTTTTCCTTGTTTTAGTTTTAAAAACAAGACTGATCTTTCCCTAAGGTCATGGTTTATTGACCTTTATAGTTTAGATTTTTTTGGGATACTCACTGATGTAGGAAAGCATGGCCACTTAGCTGAGTCTCACTTTACGCCGATACTTGTAAAGATTTATGAAATGTCGATTTGAAAGAATGGTCATTTACATTTAAAATATTTTCCACTTCAAAGCTTATATGCTTCATCTGAGTATTCACTTTATTAAGTAAACTATGCAGCTGAGTGCATACATTTCACCATTTCCTTAGGAAGCCAAAGAAAGCGCTGAGTTAAGACTATTTTGCTCAGTTAGAGGTTGACTGGTGAGTGGTAGTTGGTAATAGGTCGGTTTTGCTGCTTTTCTCGAGTGTTCCCTTCTCTGCAACATGATGCTGTAACTTGCAGTGGTTTGACTGTATTCTCAAGGTTCTAGAAGCCTGGTCCCAGGTGACCACGGAAGAGGTGATGGGCCCATGACAGGGAGGGTAGTGGAAGGTAATCAGGCCACTTGGAGCGTCTCTCTCAGAAGGGATTGGTGCCTGTCTGAAAGGGTGAGTTATTTCTTGCCACAGTGAATTGTGATTGATGGAGCAAGACAGGCTCTTCCCCTTGCTCTGGCTTCCTGTCATGCTGTGTGCTCGCTCTCTCTCACATGTGTTCATACTCTACCTAGCACGGGTGATGTGGCTGAGGGGGCATCATCAGAGGCTGAGCGGACAGGGATACGCCGTCTTGGATTTTCAGTCAAAGCTGGACTAAACTGGGAGATTTTACAGTATCAGGGTCAGTTACTTTATAGCCCCATTTCTTGCAGTATGCCTTGTGGTGCTTCCATATGGGAGGGCATTTTTTTAAATTTTTAAAAAAATTTATTTATTATGTATTCAGTGCACATATCCCTGCAGGCCAGAAGAGGGCACCAGATCTCATTACAGATGATTGTGAGTCACCATATGGTTGCTGGGAATTGAACTCAGGACCTTTTGAAGAGCAAGCAGTGCTCTTAACCTCTGAGCCATCTCTCCAGCCCCAGGAGAGCATTTTATTCCCATCCCAATTTCAGATTTAGAAGCCCTAGAAGCCAAGTCAACTTGAATTCAAGCCTTCTTTCAAACACTCTCACCATCAATAATCCTGAATCAGGAATTTAGTCTGGCTCTTAGTGGGTAGTGCTGGCAAAAGATGATCTATCCAGGCCAGTTTTGTGGTACAGAAGCCACACTTTGACTTTCTCTAGCTATACAAATGATTCTGTGAGCTATTAATATCATTTGATAAATCTGATAAGTCTGTTTTCTGCCTAAACTAACTGATGAAGTTTTTTTTAGAAAAGACATATAATCTCTCAATGTATACATATTTCCAAAAGCATTTTGGAGGTTCGGGTTCTTATTCTCAGCACCAAAAAGAAGAGAAAGAAGAGGAAGAGGAAAAGGAGGAGGAAGAGGAAGAGGAAGAGGAGGAGGGAAAAAAGGAGGAGGAGGGAAAGGAGGAAGACTAAAAAGACATTTTACTGAGTGTGGTGGTTCGAGTGAGAACTGTCTCCCATTTGAACACTTGGTCCCTAGTTGGTAGCATTGTTTGGAGAGACTATGGGGAAGTCCAGCCTTGTTGGAGGAAGTGCGTCACTGGCGGTATGGGCTTTGAGCGTTTGACCCCTCCCCCATGTCCAGTTTGCTCTCCCTGCTTTGTGCTTGCAGTTGAGGGGATGTAGTCTCTCAGCTTCCTGCTCCTGTGGCCACGGTGGCCATGCTCTAAATATCTGTTACGTCCGTTTAGTTTATTTGGTCATTTAGCTCCAGCATTTCTCTGTTTAGCTTTTGTCTGGATGATCTGTCTATTGGTGAGAATAGGGTATTGAGCTGACCCGTTATTACTGTGTGAGGGTCAATATGTGATTTTAGCTGTAGTAGTGTTTCTGTTTTAAACTTTGGTGCCCTTGTGTTCGGTGCATAGTTATTTAGAATTGCAATATTTTCTCTGTGGATTTTTCCTTTGATGAGTATATATGTCCTTCCATATCTCTTCTGATTATTTTTGGTCTGAAGTCTATTTTGTCAGATATTAAAATGACTACACTGACTTATTACTCGGTTTTATTGGCTTGAAATAATTTTTTCCATCCTTTTACCCTGAGATGATCTCTATCCTTGATGTTAAGGTGTGTTTCTTGGGTGCCAGAGAAGGATAGATCATGTTTTTATATCCAATCTATTAGTCTGTATCTTTTTATTGGGGAATTGAGACCATTTATGTTGAGAATTATCCATGGGAGGTGTTTGTTGATTCCTGTTATTTTGCTGTTTTGTGGAACCCCTACTTTGATTTCTGGTCTGAGATTATTTATTCCTTGTGTTTTCTTGGGTGTGATTAGCTTCTTCTGGTTCAAGTTTTCCTTCTAGTGCCTTCTGTAGAACTATATTTGGAGATCAATACTGCTTAAATTTGGTTTTATTGTAGAATGTTTTTCTTTCTCCATCTATTGTGATTGAACGTTTTGCTGGGTATAGTAGTCTGGGCTGGCATCTATGGTTTCTTAAGAGTTCTTGGAACATCTGTTCAGGCCCTCCTGGCTTTTAGAGTCCATTGAGAAGTCAGATGTTATTCTAATAGGTCTGCCTTTATATGATACTTGGTCTTTTCCCCTTCCAGCTTTTTTTTTTTTTTTCTTTTTTTTGGTTTTTCAAGACAGGGTTTCTCTGTGTAGCTTTGCGCCTTTCCTGGAACTCGCTTTGGAGACCAGGCTGGCCTTGAACTCACAGAGATCCGCCTGCCTCTGCCTCCCGAGTGCTGGGATTAAAGGCGTGCGCCACCACCGCCCGGCCCCCTTCCAGCTTTTAATATTCTTCTTTGTCGTATATTTTTAGTGTTTTGATTATTATGTTTCATGGATAATTTTTTTTTCTGGTCCAGTCTACTTGGTGTTCTGTATGCTTGTACTTTTATAGGCACCTCCTTCTTTAGGTTAGGGAAATTTACTTCTGTGATTTTGTTGAAAATATTTTCTGTGCCTTTGACCGACTTTCTGCTCTTTCCTCTATTCTTATTATTCTTAGATTTGGTCTTTTCATAGTGTCCCAGATTTCCTGGATGTTTTGTGCCAGAAATTATTATTATTATTATTTTTTAGATTTACTGTTTTCTTTAACTGAGTTATCCATTTCTTTTATCATGTCTTCAATTCCTGAGATTTTCTCTTCTATTTTTTGTATTCTGTTGGTGAGGTTTGTCTCTGAGGTTGCTGGTTGAGTTCCTAAATTTTTCATTTCCAGTTTTCCCTGTTTGAGTTTTCTTCATTGGTTTTATTTCCACTTTCATGTCTTGAAAAGTTTTCTTTATTTCCTTCTACTGTTTGTGTTTTATTCATATCCCCTTTAAAGTCCTTGGTTGTATTCACAATAGCTATTTTGAAGTCCTTGTTTGTGCCTCAGCTATATTACACTTCTCAGGGCCTAATGTAGTAGGGTTGCTGGGTTCTAGGGGAGATATGTTGCCTTGGATGTTATTTATTTATTTTTATTCTGGCATCTAGGCATCTGGGTTTGAGATGACTGTAATTCCAGGTTTTAATGTTTGGTCTTTGTTGGGTGGCTTTTTCATTCCTTGGATTCTATTGCTCTCTCTGGATCTTAGGAGCATGTGTTGTCTGTGGGTTGCCTGCAGGGTGAGTCCCTGCCAGATGTGACCACTGGAGAACTTGGGTAGAACTTGTTTCTAGGTACTGGGGACTGGCAGGCAGGAATAGGGCTGGGCTAGAAGGGCATGGGCTGAGAGGGCCCATAGAAGAGAGAAAAACTGGGTCTGCCATGAGGATCTGATTCTTCATTAGTGGGCTTACTCTTATTCTCTACAGCCTCTGGGATGGTGCTGACCATAATGTTCATGGTGGATGATTCTACTTCATTGGTCTTCTTTGGAAACCATTCATAGACACACCCCAAGTGTGGGGCACTAATTGCCTACGTGCTTCTTCATCTAATCAAAAATGAATATCTGTAAAGCTAAAAAAACCTGTAAAGTATTTTTTTAATCATTATAAAAATGCTCATGGTAGTAGTTAAGCAAAATGTATACAAATTAGAATTCTGGCTTTCAGTTTCAGGTTTGACACATAAGGAGCTTGGGTGATATGATTTTTATCCGCATAAATAAGAAAGTAAAACGAACTGAAAACCAACGACTCTTCTGAGATCCATCAGTCCTCTGGGATTGGCAAATCATTTGCATACTAAGTATCATACTAGAGCAGGAGCCCAGGATGAGAAGTCTGCTGCCAGAGCCGACATCTGGGTAGGAGAAGTTGAGTGATACTAATGAACATGTGGGTAATGTGTGGGCAAGTTGGAAGTCAAAAACCAGGAGATGAAGCATTTGGGGGGCTCTACTCTTAGAAATGTTGCCTCCAAGAGCTTTGCTAGGTTCTCAGGTATAGTTCAGAGAAAAATATCCTTTAGCTTCAGGCAGGTGGAAGAGACATTTTTGAGAAGCAGGGAACTTTGAAGAACTGTCCTACCTTGTCTTGGCAAAGTTTGGCAGTTGTTTTTTTTTTTTTTTTTTTTTTTTGACATCCTGCTGGTTCAGTTTGGACAATATACTGTCAGCAATTGAGGCCAGGGCAGTTTCTTTCCCCAGTGGCTAGCTTTTGCCACAAAGAAAGCAAACTCCATATGGAGTTTCTTTAATGATCATCATCTTCTCTGAAGTAAATTGGTGCTGCCAGGAGCAGATGTGTCTCACTGTCATGAATGGCCATAGGTTATTAAACCTATTCTGTAGGTTTTTGAGGTGTTTGAAGATCACCTATTTATCTAAAATATATCTCTGTATGACCTTGAAAACATAACTAACATGACTATAAGTTTGATAGTTATGGGTGACTATGAATCTGTATTTCTCTTATTATACTACATAGCTTTCAAGGACTAAAATTTCACATTGCATAACTAAATGAGATGTATAGGTACGAGCTCACAGTATAACAAAAATAACTTTAACTTTGTATCAATATACCAAAATATCTTAAACAAGAGTAGAAACATATATACAGCATAACAAAAATAACTTTAACTTTGTATCAATATACAAAAATATCTTAAACAAGAGTAGAAACATATATACAGTATAACAAAAATAACTTTAACTTTGTATCAATATACCAAAATCCATACCAATGTAAAGTATTTTGAGATTAATAGTTGTTTTTTGGATTAAAGTAGATTTAATAATATACCCTCTTTCCTTATCATTTCTATATCATATTCCCCTTTTTCCCTTTAGACAGAGAGCTTTGAATTTAACTCATTTGTTTAGATTTTTTTTTGACTATGACCAACAATAACTTGTAGCCAACACCCCTTAAATGATAACAAACATCCATAATCCATCTTTTGAGAATGTGGGTGTTGCTTTCTCTAGACTGCTGTTTATTGTCTGGGGGCATTGGTATCTATTGACAAAATTATTAAGGCCACTCCACGTAGTTAAAAGGAGATTTATTTAATGGCGTAACTTACAAATTAAGGGATAGATAGGTCGCGGGGTCTGGGGAAGGTGTATCGCAGTCCAGCAATGTTCTCTGGAGTTCTGCTTGGTCCACCTCCACTGTTCAGGGTCCCGGAACAGAGAGCGAGCTGGCCCATCCTGATCTCGGTTCTCTCGGCACCTCCCTTGGCCCCGCCTTGTAGGCGTGACAGTTGCCGAAACCTCAATGGGGGTTGGAACTTCCAGATCAAAGCTGGAATGGCTGCCCACTACAGGTATCTTTGGGAGATCCTTGAGAAAATCAGGATAATTGTTAAGTCTTGCCTGGAGTATTTTTTGAGACTAGACCATCTCATCCAGCAGCCTTGAAGTTGTTCTGGATGCTGGATCACCTGGGCCATCTTCAGGAGAGGACAGCTAAAGGAGTAATTGCTCTAAATTTGCCAATTACATATGAACTAGACATTGAGAATGCATTTCTTTTTTTTTTCACTTTTTTAAAATTTATTTTTCTATTGTCAGCTTGATACAGTATAAATTCTTATCCTAATTGTGAAATGTTTCATTGAGGCTTGCCCAGTAATTGAGTAAAACCAAAACTTATTATAAGCCACAGTCATCCTAGGGTCCCCCCTGCTATATAGCCTCTCTGGTTGTGTGGGTTGCAGTCTGATTGTTCTTTGTTTTATATCTAGAATCCACTTATGAGTGAGTCCATACCATGTTTGTCCTTCTGGGTTTGGGTTACCTCACTCAGGATGATTATTTTCTAGTTCCATCCATTTGCCTGCAAATTTCATGCTATCATTCTTTTTCTCTGCTGAGTAGTACTCCATTGTGTATATGTATCACATTTTCTTAATCCATTCTTCAGTTGATGGGCATCTAGGTTGTTTCCAGGTTCTGGCTATTACAAATAGTGTTGCTATGAACATAGTTGAGCATGTATCTTTGTGGTATGATTGAGCAGAGAATGCATTTCTTACTTGATAATTGTTCTTGTATGTAGTTTCATTTTTGTTAAGGTTATTAGCTTTCCTTTCTATTTGGGAAATACTTCATAATTATTCTTATTGTATATAGTTTTACTATGTTAGAGTTAGAACCTTTCCACTTTAATTATACAAAAACAGGGAAATGTTACGGGAATTCTGTTTATGTTGTGGTCTGTTATCCAATTGAATAGAGCATTTGGTCCGAGAGGTAGAGTTCATATTCAGCTGGCCAGAATGGATCAATGAGTCCTTGGCAGACCCAGGACAAGAGGAAGAGTGGTCCTGGGGAGAACAGGTGGGGCCAGAAGGTTGCCAGGTCCTTTTGGAGCTGGAAGGCAAATGGTGGTGGGTGTATTTTGGCTGTGGTGACTGTCCCAGTTTCTTATATTTGTCCCTGAGTTTTATAACTAAAAAATGGTAAAAGAAATCCTTTCACTATACCTTACTTGCTTTGTAACAAATGTTAAGAGAAGTTCCTCAGAAAGGGGAGGAATGTTGTAGGTCAGAAGCTTGGGTCTCCATAAAGGCAGGAAGCATGCTAGAGAGGGAACAGTAAAGATGGAGTCCTCTTCCCTCCTTCTTCCTCTTCATGTGTGCGGCTGTTTTGCCTGCACGTATGTCTGTAAACCATGTTTGTCCCTGGTGCCTGTGGATGTCTGAAGACAGCATCAGATCCTCTGGAGCTGGTGTTACACACAGTTGTTACTTGTCACGTGGGTGATGGGAATTGAACCCAGGTCTTCTAGAAGAGCACTAAGTACTCTTAACCACTAGACAGTCTCTCCAGGCCACTCTTCTTACTCTTAATTGATCTAACAAAAAAGCAGTTTACCTGAAGTAATAAAAGGAGCAAAATATTTGCCCATAGCTATAGTTAGTGGAAATTATTCTATAGGGCATGGGAAGAAGAATTTGGAATACCGTGCTATAAGATACATCTATTATCAATGAAATAATGTAGTTATTTAAAAGTGAACTTGGATCAGTCATAAATGAATATTGCAAAGTTTAGAGCAAAACTAAAACACAAAAGTTAAAAACAGAAGTGTAATCAAAATGTTAAGACAATAGATAAAAAGAATCCTATAAAATGCTCATTCAAAACCAGAGAAGCTGGAAAAAGCATAAAACAACAACAAAATTCCACTTGAACAAACAAAATTAAGGACAATGAATATAAAACAATAACAGACACATTAGATATTGATATTAATCAAATCATATCAGTGATCACTTCAAATGTTAATGTTCCAAATATACCAGTTTAGGACAAAGACTGCATGAGTGGATTTAAAAAAAAAAGACTATATTTTGCCCTCAAGAGACTCACCTTAAATATAGCATATAAGTAGATTAAAGGTAAGAGGATGGAGAAAGATATAACACTGAACTGAATGGCTCCATCAATCAACTGGACTTAATTGACATTTATAGAGCATTTCAATATTTCATCTTTCAACAGCACAATGCACTTTGTTCTCAAGCTTATACAGAATGCTCATCTAAACATTCTGTGGGTGATATGGTGTCACATGCTGTGGGTGATATGGTGTCATATGCTGAGGGTGGCATGGAGTCACATGCTGAGGGTGGCATGGTGTCACATGCTTCTACCAGCAGCATTTGTTGGTGGAGGGATGATCAGGAACTCAAGATTATCCTTGGCTGCATAGGTTGTCAGCCTGAGGTGTTTTACTCTGCAAAACAAACAAAACAAAACAAAACAAAACAAAACAAAAGCAGCCTCTCCAGCACAAAACAAAACCAGAAAAAAAAAAAGACTCCTGGGTCACAAAACAACCCTAAAAACTTTAAAAAAACAGAATCATACAATGTATGGTCTTAGGCCACAAAAGATTAAGAAAAAATGAAAAACAGAAAGCTAGTTAGAATATGCCTAAATACTTGAAGATTGCTTAATAACATGAGCCAAAGAAGAATTAGGAGGGGTAAAAACATAAAGATAAAACATACATATACATATACATACATATACATATACATATATATATATATATATATATATATATATATATATATGAGCTAAAACATAAAGACACAAATATAATTCATTAAAATAGTAGGAGGCAGTAAAAGCCGTTGTTTTAGTTCCTTTTCCCATTGGTGCAATAAAATATGCCAGCAAAAGACTCTCAGGGAAAAGGCGTTTGTTCTGGCTCACGGTTCAAGACTTCTCCATCATAGTGAAGAGGCCCAAGGCGTCAGGGAGTTTGAAGCAGCTGTTCACATCACAATCACAATTGGGAATCAGAAATTGATGGATTCACGCTGCTGCTCAGCCCCTCTCCATTTATGCAGTCTAGGGAATGGTGCTGCCCACACTGGGCGTGATTTCCCCCTCAGTTAAAACTGTCAAGATAACCCTGAAAGGCATGCCTGTCCCCTAGATAATTCTCCATTCTATTTAGTTGACAGTTATCACTAAACATCACAGCCACAATTAGAGGAAAGGTTATAGCATTGAGTATATATGTTAGGAAATGAAAACCATCTAGTATCATAAGCTTCTATCTTAGGCAATAATAAAAGAACAAATTAAGTCCAAACCACAAGAAAAGAAATGATATAAAAAAATTGGTACAGAAATCTGTGAAATAGAAAACAGGAAATCAGTAGAGAAAAGTCAATGTAATCAAATTACTGGCACTTTGTAGGGATAAAAAAAAACAAACCTAAAACCAAACCAAACCAAAGAAACAAACAAAAACTGAATAAATTTCCCCTAGGCTAACTAAGGAAAAAAATGATGGCAGCCAATTGTTAATTCCATAAACAAAAGAGGGACCATGCATATTCAAACAATGACAACAGAGGGCTGAGGTGTCTCACTCGGTAAAGTGCTTGTTATGCAGGCATGAGGTCTGAGTTAATCTCCAGGCAGAATGGTGGCCTGTGCCTATAATCCCAGAGCTGGGGAAATGGAGACTCCCTGGGGTTAGCAGCAAACCAGTCGAGCTGGATCTGCAGGCTCCAGGTTCAGTGAGAAAATTGAGGAAGACACCTGATGTTAATCTCTGGCCTCCCTGTGCTAATGCACATGCATGTATGTGCACCCATGCCCACATGTGTGAGCACCCACACAGACACACACACACAGACACACAAATGAACATGTACACACAAAAAAAAAGAAAGAAAGAAAAGAAAAGAAAAAGAAAAAAGAACGAATGGTAAAGGAATATTGTGAGCATCTCTGTGATCATCAACTTGATAACCAGGATGATATGGAATAATTTCTTAAAAGATACAAACTCTTAAAACATACAGTAAGAAATAGATACTTAGAATAGGCATATTTCTATTAAATCTGAGTCAACAATTAATCTCTCTGCTAGGTCTGGATATGTTCACCAGTAAATTCTACTAGATATTTAAAAAAGAAATAAAACCAATTCCCTACAACTCCATGAAAGAGTAGAAGCAGAGAGAATATTTCCCAACATTCTGTGAGGCCACTATTTTCCTCATTCCAAACCAGGCAGAAATTTACAAGAAATCAAAACTAAAAGCCAGCATCCCTCGTGAAAAACAGATGCAAAAACACTCAACAAAATGCTATCAAGTCAAATCCAACAATGTATAAAATGACGGTGCACCACAATCCCCTGGGATTTATTCTCACTATGCACGGACATCTTTCACATCAACACAATAAAGGAGAAAAAGCATACAGTTTTACCAATAGATTCAGAGAAAGCACTGGGCAAAATTGTGCCTTGAGACTGATTTTTATAGATTTATAAGTATCTATTTTTACTTCTATTCATATCCCATACAGAAATTTTGTGCGATGGATAAGTTCTGTTTTCCTCTTCTTGCTTCTCTTAATTTTCCAAGTTTTCTATACATTTTTCTACATAAAAGCACTTATCTATGGTTTTCAAAGCCTGTTTCAGATTGACAGTGGACAAGAGCACTTACTAAAAGGTGGCGGCTGAGTTGGATGTAGTGGCATGCACCTGTGGTCTCTGCACCTGTGGCCACTGCACCTGTGGCCACTGCACCTGTGGTCACTGCACCTGTGGTCTCTGCACCTGTGGTCACTGCACCTGTGGCCTCTGCACCTGTGGTCTCTGCACCTGTGGTCTCTGCACCTGTAGCCACTGCCCTGTGGTCTCTGCACCTGTGGCCTCTACACCTGTGGTCTCTGCACCTGTAGCCACTGCCCTGTGGTCTCTGCACCTGTGGTCACTGCACCTGTGGTCACTGCACCTGTGGTCTCTGCACCTGTGGCCTCTGCACCTGTGGTCTCTGCACCTGTAGTCACTGCACCTGTGGTCTCTGCACCTGTGGTTACTGCACCTGTGGTCTCTGCACCTGTGGTCACTGCACCTGTGGTGACTGCACCTGTGGTCACTGCACCTGTGGCCTCTGCACCTGTGGTCACTGCACCTGTGGTCTCTGCACCTGTGGCCTCTGCACCTGTGGCCTCTGCACCTGTGGTCTCTGCACCTGTGGTCTCTGCACCTGTGGCCTCTACACCTGTGGTCTCTGCACCTGTAGCCACTGCCCTGTGGTCTCTGCACCTGTGGCCTCTGCACCTGTGGCCTCTGCACCTGTGGCCTCTGCACCTGTGGCCTCTACACCTGTGGTCTCTGCACCTGTAGCCACTGCCCTGTGGTCTCTGCACCTGTGGCCTCTGCACCTGTGGCCACTGCACCTGTGGCCACTGCACCTGTGGTGACTGCACCTGTGGTCTCTGCACCTGTGGCCTCTGCACCTGTGGTCTATGCCCCTGTGGCCTCTGCACCTGTGGCCTCTACACCTGTGGCCTCTGCACCTGTGGCCTCTGCACCTGTGGTCTCTGCACCTGTGGCCTCTGCACCTGTGGCCTCTGCACCTGTGGTGACTGTACCTGTGGTCTCTGCACCTGTGGCCTCTGCACCTGTGGTCTATGCCCCTGTGGTCACTGCACCTGTGGCCTCTGCACCTGTGGTCTCTGTTGCTCAGAAGGTTCAGGTAGGAGATTGTTTGAGTCCATGGGTTTGAGGCTAGCCTAGGCAACATGAGACCCTATTCCAAAATAGAAAATAAGCAAATAAGTAAAATAAGAGGGTCAAATGAGGGGCTGAAGAAAGTCTCCCTTAGTAGGGTGTCCAGGTGACTTGGAATTTTCATGTAGACTCATCTGTCTGCAGGGAAAATACAGAATAAGAAAGCAATAGAGATCTATGTGCCCACATCATTCCCATTGACTCACTTTCTCTAAACTCTGATAATTGCTGTCGTCCAGGGAGAGGAGCCTCTCTTGAGATTGCTAACATCACATATTAGTTACTTCTCTCCTTGCTGCAACAAAATATACCACAAAAGCGACTTAAGGGTGGCTTATTCTGGCTCACAATTCCAGGGTGCAGTCCATCATGGTGGTAGGAGGTTGAGGTCGCTTGGTCATATTCCATCCATGGTTAGGAAGCAGAGAGAGCGAGAGAGCGAGAGAGCGAGAGAGCGAGAGAGCGAGAGAGCGAGAGAGCGAGAGAGAGAGAGAGAGAGAGGGAGAGGGAGAGGGAGAGAGAGGGAGAGAGAGGCTGGTGCTCAGCTCTGTAGCTTGAATTTTCCTGCCTGGCCCACAGTCAGGACAAATCTTTGTCACCTGCCAGTCCCACAGCCGCTCAGACCCGATCAAGTAAACACAGAGACTTATATTGCTTACAAACTGTATGGCCATGGCAGGCTTCTTGCTAACTGTTCTTACAGCTTAAATTAATCCATTTCCATAAATTTATACCTTGCCACGTGGCTCGTGGCTTACTGGCATCTTCACATGCTGCTTGTCATGGCGGTGGCTGGCAGTGACTCTGACTCAGCCTTCCACTTCCCAGCTTTATTCTCCTCCTTGTCCCACCTATACTTCCTCCTGCCTGACTACTGGCCAATCAGTGTTTTATTTACTAACCAATCAGAGCAACACATTTGCCATACAGGACATCCCACAGCACAGCTCTCTTTTTCCTTTTTATTAAATCCATACCCTTAGCCCATGGGAAACGTTCTACCTGCAGTCTGGTGGGTCTTCCCAGCTATATTAACTTGATCTAGAAACTCCCTCACAGACATGCCCAGAGGTTTGTCTCCTAGACAATTCTAGATCCTATCAAGTTGATTTTCAATACTAACCATCATACACTAGCCAAAATGGCAAGCCTTTACAAGTCAGTTTCTCTCTCTCTCTCTCTCTCTCTCTCTCTCTCTCTCTCTCTCTCTCTCTCTCTCTCTCTCTCTCACACACACACACACACACACACACACACACACACACACCTTTAAAGTATAGGTATTTATAGTATTGATTTTGATCTGTCTAGTTTTTGTAGACTTGCAAACCAGGTTCTGGTTGTTCTTGGTAGACAATCCTCATGGTTTTCTGTCTATAATCTTTGCCCCTCTCCTTATATGATGAATGTTTTGGGTCTCATTGTTTCGTATCTTGATTCTTTTTCTGTGAGTTCACTAGGTCTGGGGGTCTGCTGCCCTTAGTAGCTCCGGTTTGAGTTCCATCCCTTCAAAGCCCTCCTTACGTGGCCTTCAACCTTTGCAAAGTCAAAGCCATGTACCTTATAGCTGTGCTTCCTTGTACCCTATGATCCTGAGGAGGGAGGAGACGGTGCTTGCTGCTTGGATGTCATAAAGGATTGACAGTTTAAAGCAACGAGAAGGGAACCCTGGAAAAGACGTGTTGTTTTCCCTCCCCCAAAGGTTCTTCACTATGAAGAAGAGTAAGGCAAATTGCATGGTTCAAAGCACGTAGAAGCAGAATTACCTCTAAACAGAGTACTTTTAATTCTGGATGTCAGCGACTGTTTTATAGACTTGAGCTTTGGAGTCCACTTGTTCCATTGGAACTCAGGGAAGCCTTGTTAAATGGAGGATTAATCATAAGCGCAAAAATTTGAGTATAAGTACCTTTACTGTCTTACGACGAGCATTGTTTCAGGCAGTTCAATAACACATGTTAATTGTAAGAAAGCTAGAAAATGTGGACAATTTGGAGAAAGTAAACCAGAAATATTTGTAGCATTTTGGTGTATTTGTTAATTTTCTTCACGAATTTAAAGTACATTTTGTTTACAGTTTTATATTGTACTTTAACCAATGTCAGTTGTTACACACACACATACACCTGTGTTCATGTATTAGGGTGTGATATGAAACATTCCCCAGCCTATGTATGGAAAGCCTTGGCCTCCAGCTGCTGGCAATTATTTGGGAGGTTGTAGGAACTTTAGTAGATGGACCTCTCTGGAAGCCCTAAGTCTTGCCACAGACTCAAAGTAATGGATCCAGTTGATCAGGGACTGGCCCCCTGATCGTGAGCCTGTATCTGTGAGCCAAATGATAATTACTCCCTTAAGGTGGTTTGCTCAAGTATTAGACATAGAAATGATACAACTGACTATGTCTCCCCATCCCTGCTCGTCTCTTGGCAGGTCTCAAATTTACAACCTTCCTGCATTAGCTCAGGAACTATAGTCACATCTCTGGCTTTTATTATGCCTTTAACCCAGCTGTTCTCAACTTGTGAGGGTCGCATATCAGATATTTACATTACGATTTATAACAGTAACAAAATTACAGTTATGAAGTAGCGATGGAATAATTTTATGGTTGAGGGTCACCACAACACCAGCAACTGCACTAAAGGGTCGCGGCATTAGGAAGGTTAGAACCACTGCCTTAAACAGTCCTTCAAAATACTATTTCTAATGGTTCCATTCCATTGACTGGTTACATTATGATTTAAGCAGTTGACCCTTATGGTTGAATATTCGTGAATCTTATTGTAGATAACAGTTCACTGTGACCATTTGGTCCTCCATTTTTGAGAATGTATCTAATTCTACCCTTAAGATAGAGGGGCCCTGAATGTCTCTGGAACCTTGGCTGCTGATTCTCCAACACTGTGAAGGTCACAGTCAGTGGGGCTGAATGATGATGGTTTGTGTGAGGACTCTCTGCGGCAGAACTGTTTTTATTACCTTCTGGGAGAAGGTCCTTCCAGGGCACATGTGAGGTGGTAAAGTGGACAAAGACAGCCTGTTGGCCGGTTATGAATCTGCTGCTTTCTGAGTCCACGTCATCTGTTGCAGGTTGAAGCCATGTAAGCACTTACAGTCCTGACAACACTGGACAAATACTCTCTTTTCCTTCATGGGATGCTTCTTCGGAAGCCCGGCATCTACAGAGAGTGATGGTGGAAAAGAAATCCTTGGTAAGAATGACCTCCTGCCACGCCGGAGTCAGCTTGGCTGGGTGAGAACCAGCCACGTGTAGCCAGGGTGTATTTGCAGGTCTGTGCCTGTGTGTGAGAGAGGGTAGGTACACAGTCTTCTGCCACCAAGGTTCTCAGGCCTTCTCCAAGGGCTGTGCGAGCTCTTTCTTTTCCCTGGTGATTGTGTTGGGTCCTGTGTTCAGGTTGCCATAGTAAAATACTATAGAATGAATGCTTAAACAATGTGAAGACATTTGAGCAAATTAAAAAATATTTTCTGATTTTTGATTTTCTTTATCTTAGCATTGAAATACTATAAAGAACTTCAGAAATATTGCATGTGTCTAGTTATTACTTCAAAAGATGGTAAAATAACAGTATATGTGATAATGGCACATGATAAAAGTATATAGTATTTATACATTAATCACTTTTCATATGTGATTGCTGCAACATTTGATATATAAAACCTTAAAGATAAATGTTAAGAATTTTACTGATACTTTCAATGCAAGTGTTACTACTCCTGTGAAGTTTCTGCAAACGGAAACAAGATGGCCAACTGTGCTGGTGAAGAGGTAGGAATTTGAGGCTAGCCTGGGCTACGTAGTAAGTTCAAGGCCAACCTGAACTATATAGAGAAACCATGCTTCAAGAAAAAATTAAAACAAAACAAAGTTGGGGCCAGTGAGATGGCCCAGAAGGTAAAGTGTTTACCACATGAGCTCAACAACCTGAGTTCTATTCCCAGAATCACATATAGGAGGAAGGAGAGAACAGATGATACAACATGGTCTTCTGACCTCAGTATATGCTATGGCATGAGAGTCTCCCTGCCTGAAAATCATACACGTACACGTAGATGGTAATAATAATTAAAAAACAGAACCAAAGGCAGGCTGGGGAGATGGCTCAGTGAGCAAAACCACTTGCCATACAAGGATGAAGACCTGAGTTCAGACCCCAGAAGCCATGTGGGAGCATCTGTAATCCCATCTCTCCCTCAGAGAAATGTGAGTCAGGCACAGGAATACCCAGAAGCTCTAAGGCCAGCTAGCATGGTGTGAGCATCACTGATAAGATTCTGTCTCAAGGTGGAAGGTGAGGACTGATACCTAAGGTTGCACACACACACACACACACACACACACACACACACACACACACACACTCATGTGTGCATACACAAAGGCTGAAGATGTACTCAGTGGTACAGTATTTCCTTCCTTAGCTTGTATAAGGTTTTGGCTTTGATCCTTAGCACTGAAAAGAAAAATAAGTCTTATGAAATATGAATGGTGAGTATCTTTATTAATTTTGAACAATACTGGTCCATCAACCTATAAACAACATATCTTAGTTAGGGTTTCTGTTGCTGTGAAGAGACACCATGACTACAGCTATTCTTTTTTTTTTTTTTTTTTTTTTCGTTTTTCGAGACAGGGTTTCTCTGTGTAGCTTTGCGCCTTTCCTGGGACTCACTTGGTAGCCCAGGCTGGCCTCGAACTCACAGAGATCCGCCGGCCTCTGCCTCCCGAGTGCTGGGATTAAAGGCGTGCGCCACCACCGCCCGGCGACTACAGCTATTCTTATAAAGGAAAACATTTAATTGTGGTGGCTTACAGTTCAGAGGTTTAGCCCATTATTGTCATGGCAGGAAGCAAGGCAGCATGTAGGCAGACATGGTGCTAGAGAAGGAGCTGAGTGTTCTTACATCTTGACTCACAGACAACAGGAAGTGGTCTGAGACACTGGGCATGGCTTGAGCATATATGAGAACTCAAAGCCCACCTCCACAGCCACACACTTCCTCCATCAAGGCCATACCTACTCCAACAAAGCCATAGCTCCTAATAGTGTTACTCCCTATGAGCTTATGGGGGCCAATTACATTGAAACTATCACACAACAACAATTTGGTTGATAGTTGGTCAACTTTTATTTACAGAAAAATATAACAACATATTTCAAATTTTGTCATCATAAAGGCATTCCTAAGATAGAACACATTTTTAGTTAACAATCTCTTATTATAACATCTGGAAGTTCAGACAGAGCATGTGAACTTGCAGTTGTATATTTTCATGGCTCTTTTAGTGTTAGGGGTAAGCACGGCTTATTATTCTATTAGTTCAGGGTGAGAGTGGCTTTCTGCTATGGCCACTTGGCTGCTGAGTTGCTGGTTTTCAATTAGTCTTACATTTTGCACAAATAAACAAGTATGTAATGGGTAGCCATTCTAGCTTTGACCTGGAAGTTCCAACCCCCATTGAGGCTTCGGTAATGGTCATGCCTACAAGGCGGGGCTGAGAGAGGACACTGAAGACCCGAGATCTGGATGTGCGTGCTCTCTTGGTTCCTAGACCCTGGACGCTGGAGCTAGACCGAGCAGAGTTCTCCAGAGAACACCGCTGGACTGCCCCACACCTTTCCCAGAGCCTGTAGCCTATCCCTTCACTTGTAAGTTACCCCACAAAATAAACCTCCCTTTGAACTACGTGGAGTGGCCTTAATAGTTTCACCAATACAAGTATGAGTTTATTTCTTGAATGGTGTCCTTCAAAAGATATATTGAGTCAGGTGTGGTAGCACACACCTGTAAGCTTAGCTGAGGTGTGTGAGGCAGGAGGATGAAAAGTTTGGAGGCTAGCCTGCCTATACAGCAAGTTCAAGCTTGTCTAAGCTACAGCAACACAACACTCAGGATTTGATGCCTTGAAGTCCTACCCTAGTACTTCAGAATGTAATCTTATTTAGGAATAGCATTACTGTACATTTAAAAAGTTAAGAAGAGGTCATTCTGGAGCAGGATGGGCCTCAATCCCAGTCAAGTGATGTCTTTAGTGGGTGATGTGATGACACATGAGAGTAGACAGTCACATGACAAGCAGAGGAGAGACTGGAGCCAAGTGTCTATAAACTGAGGAATGTCAAGGTTTGTCAGCAATCCAGGGAAGCTGGACTGGACAAGCAGGCTTCTGTTCTGACACCTTGAGTTTGGACTTGAGTTTCTAAAACTGTGAGACAACAACTATTAGGTATTTTAAGATTCATAATTCTCAGTGACAGGAGCCTAAGGAAAGGAGTACTGGGAGCATGCTGAAGGTACCTTTAGCCTTTGCACAAGTGTGTCTGTGGGTGTAAGAAATGTGTCTCTTTCATCTTAGCAGCTACTCTAAATTGCCCTCCCGAGTGGACACATCAGTTCACACCCCTACCAGACATACATGGAAGTATTTCCTAGTGTCCCAAGCAACAACACTTCACAGTGACAGAAATTGTCCATTCTTTGTCCATCTGATGGTAAAACCAGTGTTTAAAAACTACATTCTTCAGATTACTAATAAGGTTGAGTTTTTAATATGTTAATTTTCCACTTGATTGTCTTCTCCTGTGACTTTTCTCTTTATAAATGTTGCCCATTTGTCTGCTGTGGTATCGTTTTATTCCTTCTAATGTGAAATATTTCTTATTTCAGGAGATGACCTTACTTATATTAAACTCTTCCTAGTTAAAGGAGAGCTTTTATATATCAAGCAACTTTGTTGGGTTTAATTTTTTTCAGCTTCTAGTGAGATGATCAAATGGTATTTATTTGGCCTATTGATATGAGATGCCTGTAATTGCAAGAACTTTAAAAAAGCAGAGCAGTTTAAATATTTATGGGTGGAGGAATGATGTGAGGCTTTTGGGAATGTGTATAGAGCGTGTGTCTGAAAGTGGAAGTCCCTTAGAAAACAGGCAGGAGCTGTGTGTAGGGTCGAGTGGGGGCCTGGGATGGAGCTTTTCTGTACAGGCAGGGTGCAACTGCTGCAGAATTTTGAATAAAGGCTAATTTGAGAAGATTAGTGTGGTAGTGTAGTAGAGGGAGAAGAAAAGAAGAGAGCCAAGGGAGGACCTAGATGCCAGAAATGTGTTTATTTTTTACTGTAATGACCCCAAGGAAGAAGAAAAGAGAGAAGCTATACAAACCAGGATGCTTCTGTGATGAGCTGATACTTAGAGAAAGTCTTTGGAAGGATGAATACCTGTTCAAGCATGATATTAGCATCCCTCAGACTTGGGAAATTGCTTTGGAAGGTGTAGCAAGTCTTTCTTTGTCCTGCCAGCTAGCTCCCAAATCACAACAGTAGACTTATTATTAATTATGATTAATAATTATTAATCATAATTAATAATTGGCTGATAGCTTAGGCTTGTTTTTAGCTAGCTCTTATAACTTAAATGAACCCATTTTTATTGATCTGTGTGCTTCCCTGAGGCTCATTTACCTCATCTACATACTGTCCATCCTACTTTCCTGCTTCCTCTGTGTCTTTTCCTGTCTCTGCCCTTCTTCTTCCCAGCATCCTTTGTGCTTGGAAATCCTGCCTATGTGTTGGCTGTTCAGCTTTTTGTTGTTGTTGTTGCTTTTTTTATTTGTTTTTTTCTTTGTTTTGTTTTTGTTTTTTCAAGACAGAGTTTCCCTTTGTAACATTCCTGGCTGTTGATTTGTAGATTAGGCTGGCCTCAAACTCACTGAGATCCACCTGCCTCTGTTTCCCAAGTGCTGGGATTAAAGGCATGCTCCATCCACCTGACTGGCCATTCAGATTTTTATTAAACCAGAGTGACACTTCTTCACAATGTACAAAAAGATTATTCCACATGTTTCCCCCTTTTTGTTTAAATAAAAATGATAGATTTTAACTCTAACACAGTAAAACTATATGCAATAAGAATAATTATCAGGTAAGAATTACATTCACAATGTCCAGTCCATTTTATTTGGCAAATTCAGAGAAAATACTCCATTAAGTACCATCTTTTGATGAGTCCAGAGTTTTGTAACTAATTTACTTTCTATCATGACTAAGGGAAATGGTAACTATAACGATCTAGTCTTCAACTCCACAGAGACCTGAGAAGGCTATACTATTACCTGAGTAAACAGGAAGTGCAGAGCAAGTAACTTCCAAAACTATGAAATGACAAAGCCATCTTGCTGCCTGGATAGTCAACCCAGGGTTCCTCTGTAATGTTGGGGCATCCATATTTGGCCTATGGGCTTAGAGTATCTGACAGACTTTTCTGTGAAGCAAGAATTTTTGCAGGACTGTCCTACCCTGTCTTGGCAAACTTTGGCAGTCACTTTCCTTTGTGTCCTGCTCATCCAATTTGGACAACATACTGTCAGCAGTTGAGGCCAGGGCAGTTTCTTGCCCAAACAGCTAGCTTTTGTCACAAAGAAAGCAAACTCCAGGAGGTTTTTTGATGCCCATCATCCTTTTATGAAGTAGGTTGGTGCTGCCAGGAGCAGATGTGTCTCACTGTCATGTAAAGCTCTATGTTATTAAAACATCTTAAATAACATATTCTGTAAGTTTTTGAAGTGTTTGAAGATCACCTGTCTATCTAAAATATGTCTCTGTATGACCTTGAAAACATAACTAACATGACTATAAGTTCATTAGTTATAACTGACTATTAGCCTGTGTTTATTATCCTAAATAGCTTTAAAGAACTAAAACTTTACATTACAGTTTTAAATGAGCTGCATAGGTACAATATCTTAAACAAGAATAGAAATATATATATATACAGTATAACAAAAATAATTTTAAATTTGTATCGATATACAAAAATCCATACCAATGTGAAATATTTGAGATTAGTGGTTGTTCAAAAGTAGACTCAAGAATCCACCTTTTTTATCCCATCATTTTCATACTTTTTCTTTCCAGAAAGAGATCCCTGAATCTAATCTCCTTTGTTCATTTTTTTTCTGACCATGACCAATAACAATTTGTAACCAACCCCCCAAAACAATGACAAACATCCATAACCTAACCAAATGACCATAAACCACCCACCCCACCTCTTGGGAATGTGGCTGTTTTGTTCTCTAGACTGCTTCCTGTTGTCTGGGGGTACTGGCATCTTTGGGGGACCCTGAGAAAATTAGGATAATGGTCAAGTCCTAGCTAGAGTAGTCTGTAAGGCTAGATCATCTTCAAGCTAGCAGCCTTGAAGCTGTTCTGGGTACAGAACTCTGAGGAAACTGTAACAGAGGCATTCTGAGAGGTTGGATCACCTGGGCCACCCTTTTTCCTTGGTGTCTGGTCCCCTTGCTCTGAAAACACATAAACTTCCAAAGGTAACATACATATCTGGATTAATACAAGTATGGACTGCATGTTGTACACAAGCCAGCCAAAGATGATTTTTTTGTTTTATGTTTGAGCAGGTAAAAATACATCACTTGTCTTGTAGTTTTCCTAGTTTATTTCTTTATATCTGTAGTCAGGATTTTCAGGGGGTCTTCCCTGATCAAATCTGATCTCTATCAATCTTGAATGAATCCACAGTCTTTCATTTTCTGTGGAAACAAATGCATAACCTCTTCCCCAACATAACATATGTTTTGAGTTCCATTTTGAAGGTAAGACATTTTAAAAGTATATAGTTTGGTTTAATTTAGTAGTTTTTATAATCCAATGTCTCTCAGCAGCTATTGTTTGCTTATCAGCAATCAAAAAATTTAAAGTCAATATAACACCATACAGAATCCAGACTCCCTGTGTATTTTCCATCTTTATGTGGCTTTTTTTTTATTATTTATAAACAATTTGCTTTTTTTCTAGGACTCTCTATACCCATTTTCTTTTCTTTCTTAAGCCTATGCACATTTTTAAACACATCCTGCAAACAGAGACTTTTCTCTGTCCCACCCCATTCCAAATAATCACTCAGAAGCTTATATATTAAATTAACCCATTTCTTTTTTCTTTCTTTCTTTCTTTTTTGGTCTTTTGAGACAGGGTTTCTCTATGTAGTGTTGGTGCCTGGATCTCACTCTGTAGACCAGGCTAGCCTCAAACTCACAGAGATCCAACTGGCTCTTCCTCCCGAGTGCTGGGATTAAAGGTGTGCATCACTACTGCCTGGCTAAATTAATCCATTCCTATTTATCTATTCATCACCATGTGGCCTGCGGCTTACCAGTCCTTTGGCATCTTGCTCCTTGCATGGCTGACTTGCATCTGCCTCGATTCTGCCCCTCTTCCTCTGAGTCCTCAGTTTGATTATTCTGCCTGACCTTATCCTGTCTTGCCATAGGCTAAAACAACTTTATTATCAACCAGTGAGAGAAACACATATTCATAGCATACAGGAGGACCATCCCACAGCACACTGTAACCTGTTTAGAGTTTTTTTTCCATCTGCATCTGAAATGCTTTACTGCATATCTGTAACCTTTTCTGTCTGCATGAACAAAATTTTAAACCACTGCACAGTTTAGCTCATGGCACACTGCCCACAAGCAGTGGCCATGAGATGCACGTTTCTGTACATGCATGAGAGACTGCAGGATTAGGAAATCGTGCTTGACTCTGTTTTTCTGTGTTTGGAACCCCCCCTTTTTTTTTTTAAAGCTTTCTCGGGTCTTATGTGTACTGTGCCCCACATTGGGCGCAATTGGTAAGGAGTCTTTCTCTGTTTTGCCAGTCAGCTCCCAAATCATGACAGGAAGAGTTATTATTAATTGTGAAATCTCAGCTGATAGTGTAGGCTTGTTTTTAGCTAGCTCTTATAACTTAAATTAACCAATTTCTATTAATCTATGTGCTGCCCTGAGGCTTGTTTACCTCATCTGCATACTGTCCATCCTGATTTCCTGGTTCCTCTATGTCTCTTCTTGACTCCATCCTTTCTCTTCCTAGCATCCTGTGTGCCTGGAAATCCTGCCTAGCTATTGGCAATTCAGCTTTTTATTAAACCAATTGGAGTGACACTTCTTCACATTGTATAAAAAGATTGTTCCACAACAGGAAGGGCCAAAGCTCAAAATCACTTTGGGGTTATGCACAATGTCCAAATTGTGCAAAGCTAATTATGAAAACAGAACTACATCTTTAACTCCAGTACATGGGGGGCAAAGGCAGGTGTATCTCTAGAAGTTTGAGGCTAACCCAGTTTACATAGTGAGTTAGTGAGTTCCAGGACAGCCAGAGCTACGTAGTGAGACTACACACACACACACACACACACACACACACACACACACACACACACACACACAGAGCTTTCCATGGATGAATACTGATATATATATTTGCCAGCTTTTGTTTTGTTTGGCTTATAGTTGACAATGTGAAGGAGAGAATTTGTAGATTGAGGAGGTATGTGGGTAGAACAAATATGGCAGCTGAAGACTTGTGGAAGGTGTTGTCTTAGTTAACTTTCTATTGCTGTGATAAAATGCCATGACCAAAAGCAACTTGGGGAGAAAAGGGTTTAGTTCATCTTACAAGTCTCAGGTCACACTCCATTACTGGGAGAAGTTGGGGCAGGAACTCAAGGCAGGAACCTGGAGGCAGCAACGGAAGCAGAGGCCACGGTGGAATGCTTCATACTGGCTTGTTTACCCTTCTTTCTTCTAGCACCCAGGATCACCTGCCCAGGGGCTGTACCACTCACAATGTACTTTGCTCTCCCACATCAATCAAGAAAATGCCCTACAGACTTTCCTATATTCCAATCCTATAGAGATAGTTCCTTGATTACAATTTCTTCTTCCCAAATGACCCTAACTTGTGTCAAGTTGGCATGAAAATTAACCAGAACAGGTGTGAGGCAAGTGTAGGAAAGTATCTCTGCTCTAGGTGTACAGTGTTCCAGGAAATGAAGAGAGCATCTGATGATGTCTCAATCTCTGTTGCTGACTTAGAAAAAGCTGGCAGAGTATGAACATTGCTTCAATCAAAGGTATGTGTCTAAGTGAAGAGTTCTTAATTAAAAAAATGTGGATTCCACAAACTGAAAATCAGTGATCCTAAGAGAGCATAAGAAGATGATGACTTGTGGGCTCCTGCAAGGAGAAGTGGGATGCATTAGAATTCTATATCACTCATGTAAATGCCAGATTTCCTTCCTAGCTGTACACTTGACCATTGAATGCAACACAGGGAAAGAATGGGTAAATGGACACTGTCTAAACGCCCTTTCTATGGAGAAAAAGTGGCTTCATGATGGCTGATATCAAGTATGAGGAGGATGGCTATATGGAAGATGGATCTGATACCATCCCTGGGCTTCTGAAGGCAAACGTAAGAGCCAATGGCTAGAAGTTGGAGGGATATGGAGTCTGGCTCAGTATAAAGAACTATTTGACCAGCCAGATCACCCAGTAATAGAGTGGGCTGCTTGCCCAGAGATGGACTTCTTTGTTGTGTCAAGTGTGTGAGCAGAAGCTGGCCATTCACTTTCTGGGAAACTTTCCCAAGATTTTCACATCATTTTGTGTTTGACTCTGGAGTTGCTTCTGATTTTGAGGTTTTATGACTTTAGGACAGTGTTAGTATGAGCAGGAAGAAACACAAAAAAGAGATGCTATAGCTAACAGGGTAGAGGAATTTGAAGCTAGATCATAGAGTTAGAAAGAGTAAATCATAATGGACTGTGGTAGTTAACAGCTGCAATCTCAGCACCTAGAAGGTTGGGCAGGAAGACTGCAAGCTCAAGACCAGCTTGGGTAATTTAGTGACATATTGTCTTAAGAAATAAAATAAAAAAAAAAGTTGTGTGTGTGTGTGTGTGTGTGTGTGTGTGTGTGTGGTCATTTGAATATTTGAATAAGGATGGTCCCAGAGAATCATATATTTGAATGCTTAATCAACAGGAAATGGCACTACTTGAGAAGGATTAGGAGGTGTGGCCTTGTTAGAGTACATAGAAGTGTTATTGGGGCTGGGCTTTGAGGTTTCAAAAGCCCAAGCCAGTCCCAGTGGCTTTCTCTTCCTGCTTCCTGTGGATACAGATGTAGAACTCTCAGCTACTTCTCCAGCACCATGTCTGCCTGCATGCAGCCATGCTTCCTGCCATGATGATAATGAACTAAACCTCTGGAATTGTAAGCAAGTTTCTTTTATTAACTTTTTCATATTAATTTAAGAGTTGCCTTGGTCATGGAGTCTATTTCACAGCTATAGAACGCTAAGGCAGGGATATACACCTGCCTAGACTGTACAACAGTTTGGTTCCCAGGACAGCACACACACAAAGACAACAACAACTAAAAGATAATGCTGTCTAAGTCAGGTGGTGGTGGTGCACACCTTTAATCTGAGTGCTTGGGAGGCAGAGGCAGGCGGATCTCTGAGTTTGAGGCCAGCCTGGTCTACAGGATGAGTTTCAGGACAGCCAGCCTACACAGAGAAAACCTATCTAAAAAACAAAACAAAACAAAACAACAACAAAAAACCCCAAACTTCCACAAAACCAAAAACAACAACAACAAAAAAGATATGCTGTTTAGATGAAGACACCCCCCCTTCAACTATTTAGCCCCAGGCATCAGTGTCATCCCCATAATATATGGCTGCACAGCTGCTCAAAACAATTACACTGAAAAGGAGGGTACCAATCAACATCATCTGTAGGATGCTTGCGTTTCCACAAAGGTTGACAACTTCAAAATGGAATGTTAGTTCAGGAAAGGGGAAGGCAGTATCCCGCATAGGTCCCCTTCCTAAGCTGGGTCTCAGACACTGAGGACCACGGGATGATGGACCAAGCACATCCTTGAAAGCAGACCGAAAGCTAGGGGAGAAGCTAAGAAGTGGAGCAAGAATGGACTGAGGGTGGGTTGCAGGGGGAGTGGCTGAAAAGAGGACCGCCTGTGCTTTTGTACATGCCCACTGCCAAAGGTCCTGAGCTGGTGCTGAAGACTGGAAAGGGAACCAGGAGACCTGGGCTACAGTGCTAATTGTGCTCTGACTTCCCACTGACCTTGTAGGTTCAGCTCCCTTCTATTGTCATATGCAGGAGCCCTCTTAGTTGAGAAGCACTTCCGCTCTGCCTTCGGGAAGAAATAGCTTTAGAGATTTCAGGTGTCTGCGTGTATGCAAAATGCATCTCTGTTTTCAAGGGCATAAGTAGGAGAATGGATGAGAGAGGAAGGTGAGAAGACACCATGGGCAAAGTTGCTCAGCCCTACCAGGGCATCCCAGGGAACTCTGAGGGTGATGGGGACTAGAGCACGTGCCTGCAACTTCTAGACCAGCCAAGCACCCAAGAAACCAAGCGGGCATCCTAAGGACTTTCTCTTCATGTAGTAAATCCCTTCACAGAATTCAAGGCTCAAAAAAACGAGGCACGCCCCTCCCCCACTAGAGGGCACTGAAACGCCTTGTTCGCGATTTTCAAAATGCAGGCAGGAAAAAAAAAATAAAGACAAAAAGAATATGGTGGAGGTGCGTTCATTTCGACTCACAAGTCCTGCTGTGCAAGGCTGGGTGCCTAGGGCACTCTCTTTCCCCTAGGGCAGCTCTTTAGCCCGCAATGGGGGACCTCGACTTTGGAGAGAGGGTGAAAACGAAGGGTGAGCTTTAGAATGAAAACCCTAGTGTGCGGAGCTGGGTGGGAGGCTCCCAGCCTTTGCGGCGCTGTCTCAAGTGAGAGAAGCAGGGGGCGGGGTAGGGTGGGGATGGATTCGCTGGCTGGGGCCCACCCCTTCAAGGTCTGGAGTCCGGTTCCACCTCAAAGAGGCCCCGCAGAGGCTAAATCCCGCGGTCTCAGATAGAGATCATGACAAACCAACCCTACACCGAGGTTGCTTTAACTCTCCCTCTCCTCCAACACATCTACAACTGCCCTCTCCACCCCATTGCGATTCTCTTCTGGTCTTGAACGGATCAGTCAGTTGTCTCCTTTTCTTGCTGAAGAGTCAGGGCAGGGGTGTGTGTGTGTGTGTGTGTGTGTGTGTGTGTGTGTGTGTGTGTGTGTGTGTGTGTGTGTTGTTTCAGGCGCTGGCTTAGAGCTGACTGAGAGCCTTACGGCTGCTCTCTGCTCAGCTCCAGGTGGAAATGCCAGTAGCTAGCAATGTAGTGCTTATGGCTTTGTGGGGGGGGGGGGGGGCGGGGGCGACAAAGATCAAACGAACAGGAGACACTAGCGCCCGGAACCCGGGGCGCAGGGGTTCACTCAGCGCTGGTTAAAGACGGTTCTCTAAGCATTCTTTTCTTTAAAGAACTGTGGCGAATTTAAGGGAATTTTCCACGGTCAAAAGAGAAACAGGAGACGTGGGCACCAAGCCTAAATTTATAATAATACACGTAAACACGCTACATGCCACATATATGTATATGTGCATAAATATGGATGTGATGGAGTGCATACCTACCTAGACACCATTGACTTGCCTGGCCAAAGAATAAGGCTCAGACATTTCGTGCCTGGGAAATGGTGCGGTTCAACTTTAAGAAGGCTAGAAAAATAAGAGATGAGGCTCACGTTGCACGGATGACATCACTAGCTTTTGGCTGCGCGCTCCGTGTTCTCGACTGTGGGTTTTAGCCAAGGCTGCAGCGCCTAGAGGCCGAGCGAGTGACAGCGGCTTCCTCGGGCGCCCACACCCGGGCAATGCGATTTCTGGAGCCCCTGGGGCGCAGGCTAGGCTCTCGCTCCTCGCGGGCGTCGGCTAAGCCTGAGAGGCCCGGAAGCCTCCGCGGCTCGAGGAGGAGATAGGGAGGAGGGTAAGCCGAGGCACTCAGGCTCCCTACCCCCCACCCTCGCCCCATTCACCACAGTGCGGGGAGCCGGATCGCGGGACGCCGAGGCCGGGACGGGATCCTCCGCACGAGGCCGAGGGACCCCGCGCCTCGTCGCCTGGGTGGGCTGCGAAGAAAATGGTGCAATCTGAGAGCGGCTGACCCCAGCTGGCCAGAGCAAGCGGGTGCTGGACTGCTTGGGCTCAGGTGGCGGAGAAGGGGGCGGGTTGCTTCGAGCAGCCGGGTCCTGGGTTTTCTTCGTGCCCGCAGCATTTGATTAGCACCTGGGCAGCTCCCACGCGGGGCTGCGGGAGGCCAGGTGAAGTGAGGCAGAGGGGATCTTGGAGGAGGCTGGGTGTACACACTCCAGGAAGAAGGCGCTGGAAAGAGCGGAATGACACCGAGGAGGCTGGCGGCTGGGCCGGCTGCACGCCATCCCTGAGCGACCTGTCCATGGTATTGAAGGAGCTCCGAGAGCCCGGGGTGCGCCCTCCTCTGTGCAGCCCGCCCCTAGCGCCCGTCAGCTGCCGCCCAGTCTCTGCAAACCCCGGGCCGGGAATAGTCGCCTAACGCCGCCTGGGTGTCCCCGCTTGCCCAAAAGCTAGGCAGTCTGAATGGCGAGGCCAGAGGCAGGCCATCCGGGAGCTCGCGGGGAAAGGCTGTCAGAGACCGTGCGTCCTCGGGCAGCTCACCTCTGAGAGCACGCGTGGGCCGGCAGGAGCTAAGGACCTACTGGTGATCAGAGGACCGAGGCTTTGAAAAGACCGGACGGGGAGAGGAAGAACAGTTTTGGGCGCGCATTCCCGGCCTTCGGCTTCAGATCGAAAAGGGGAGAGTCCGGGAGAAGGAGATCCAGGGCAGCCGGGCGCGGGCTCGATCCATTCCTTCGGCGGAGTGCCGCGTCCTCACACGCCCTCTCTATCATTCCCAGGAAGCCAGGACAGTCACTCCGGTCAGCACAGAGAACCCCAGCAAACCCCGCCGCGGTCGAGAGCACTTGGTATTTAGTTTGCGGCTGTCGGGCCGCGCGCCGACTGTCCTAACCCTCCCGAGCGGTGGGAAGTAGCGGCGTTGAGTTCGCCACCGCCGGAGGAGGCTGCACCAGCCCGGAGGATGCTCAGGACCTCGCGGGAGTCTCTCCGGATCAGAACTTTTTAGGCTGCCCGCCCCGATCCCCGCAGTCTCCCGGCTTCGTACCCGCAGGTGGGGGCCAAGGGGTCGCCGCGGCGCAGATCCCTTCCAGTCCCCACCCCCAGCTCGGCCGCCCGCCGCTTTGTTCCGGGCGCGCAGAGGGAAGGCGAGGCTGCGGCGGATCATGCCCATGGTGTAGCCGCCAAGCGGAGGCATGGCTGCCGGAAGGTTACTGCTCTACACTGGGCTATCGCTAGCGCTCTGCGCCCTCGGCATGCTGGCTGTGGCCATCTGCTCCGACCACTGGTACGAGACGGACGCCCGGAAGCACAGGGACAGGTGCAAGGCCTTCAACACCCGCCGGGTCGACCCCGGCTTCATTTACAACAACAACAACAACTTGCCTCTGCGCGCGAGCCGCTCGCGCCTGGACCGCTGGGAGGGCAAACTCCTCCGGGCCCGGAATCGCCGGCAGCTGTTCGCCATGAGCCCGGCGGACGAGTGCAGCCGGCAGTACAACTCCACCAACATGGGCCTCTGGAGGAAGTGCCACCGGCAGGGCTTCGACCCGGAGATCGCCGCCCTCATCCGGAAAGGTAAGCTCGAGGCGGCGCGAGGCGTGGCGCTGCAGAGAGCCCGGCGCCTCTAGGTAGGCCCTGCAGCCCCTCGCCTCTCCTGGTGGCCACAGGCCATGGCATCTCCTGGTTCTGAGTGGTTCAGTTCGCCAGGCCTGACTGACTGAGCCTTGGCGTGGGCAGAACTTGCCTTTCCAAAGCTGTAATAGATTGTGGTAAAGGCTTCACTCTCTTTCGCTTACCTGCTGTCTTGCTCTTGTCTATCCAGATTCGCATGGAATCTCCTGGGCCATCTTTTTTTTTTTTTTTTTTTTTTTTTTTTTAGTCCAGACTAATGCTTCATCAGCCTCTGAGAAGGAAGGGAATCTCCAATGTTGTTTCTGGAGGAAGCCCTTTAAGGGTGATCATGTGTCAGGGGTAACTGGCTCCGAATTTTAATCTTTGTTTCAGATGTTGAACTGATTCCATCAAGGGAAACTCGGGGTTGGGGGGTGACTCCCACAGAAGACCGTATGAACCCCAGAAACATTTACTTAGAAATACACCGAAGAAGTCATGGTGTAGGTATTGGCCATATACACATCAATAAATTACAGCCCCTGCCTTGTAGTAGCCCAAAGCGGTTATCCAGTAGCATTCCTTTACAGTCCTTTATTTCTTCTTCTGGAAAAGCGGTTGACAGAAGTGACGGTTTGCAGTGAATATCACCAGTCTAATAACCACAAAAAAGTGACACCAGAGCGGGTTTATCAGAAGGAAAAAATACTATTTTCAGGTTTATATAAAAACACTCAAGGTTTTTATATATAAAACAGATAATAAGCAAATATTTGCTATAACACTTGATATTTGAATATGATCACATGTATAGAAAAGTCTCCTTATGTGATGCAGTTTGTAAGCCCTGAGTGATTTATATGTTGGAAACCATCCTGTCTTATCAGCCCCACTAGAAATACTGTTGGATATGATGTGCTGTAATGTCGCTCTGAGGAGGGGACTGTATTCTTTTCTATGATGGCTGCTCCCTGGGAAGATGTGTAGATTTTAGACCTTGCTTCTCTCCTCATGTGTCACTCTCTTCAACTCGTGAGTAGTTGACAACTGTGCTAATGTTTGCAAATATGCTTTGAAGCCGAGACATAAAGCGACTCTTAATGTCTCATATCACCATGAAGTTCACTGATGTTTTAAAATAATATCTGAAGAGAAGAGATGCACTTTGATTTACAAAAGTGTCGAGGCTGTTCAAAAGAAATTGTTAATTTGAAAACACACACGCATGTACACACCCATCCACATGCACCACCACCACCACCACCACCACCACCACCACCACCACCACCACCACCAGCCAACCATGTAAGAATGACAAGTAGTGGGTATGTTCCAGGAGGCCATTTCACAGTTAGGAGGTGAGCAGGAGAGGTAGGGAAGAGAGAGTGAGTGTCCATCTTGACATTTGTTGTATAGCTTCTTGGGAATGACTAGGGATTCCAGTTTTAGGCATGGGCATGTTGGTGCTTACAGGCATCCCACCTGCTTCCTGACAAGGCTCTTATTAGTGTGGACTGACCCAGGTGGAACTCTGCAACTTTGTAAGGATGCACAAGATGTTACGGGGCTTGGCCGAGAAGCAGGAAAACAAGAGGAAGCATAATTATTTTTCACAAGGGGGACTTTATAACTGTTTTCAGATTAATGGTGTTATTTTATCTATGTTTTGCTTTCTTTAAAACGGAAATGATAGGTAGCTAGCCGAACTGTTGGGGAGAACTGCTGATAATGACTGGTGAGCGCTGACAAGACTTGTGGAAGGGCATTCTTCAATTTCCTTCCTTAAACCTTTTAGAACAAGACTGGTATCCCATGTCTGGCATTGGCTGACCCTATTTAGAGAGAGAGGGGAATGGGATTTGTGGCTTCTGGTGGCTCCATCCAGGTCTCTGATTCCATTTCGCCTGCTTGGCAATCTGACTAGAGAGGTTGACTTGGTCTGTGCATCAGAGGGACTGGTTACCATAGTGACATGTTCTTCCGGTGAAGCTGGAAACATAGTGACAGGGCAAAGGATAGGGGAAGAATGAACAACATTTTGACTTTGTATCGACTGATTTTTAATTGCAGCAACAGAAAATGGACACGCACAGCAGGGGGATTGAATATACTGATACCCAGAGTTGGCAGGGCATTGTATTTCACTTGAACTAATGGAAATGCTGTTCCCCATCACCTCAAATACAGCAATCACTGTCAGCTGCAAGCGCTTGCTCGCCATGGCTGTTTCTGTCCTGTTGGCACTCTTGTTAGGCATTATTGAGACGGATGGCATGCTGGGCTTACAAATCTTGAGAGACCTAAGGTCACCATCTTCATTTTTTAACCTCATAACATCATCTTTGAAAACCAGATCTTCCCTTTTCAAGCATCAATAGACATTTTGTAAACAAGTGCATTTTATATTAATAGGATTTATGGGTAATTCTAAGAACATAGAGAAAGCAACTTTTAGAATTAACTAGCATTTGTTCTAGATGGGTGGATTTTATAAGGAAGCTAAAATTGATACTTCTATATTTAAATTTAAGATGTCTTAAGGAAAGATGTTTATCTCATATTATTCATTAGAAGCCCCAAAGAGAACTTAAATCTTTATCTCTTTTTAGAAATATATTCTATTACAATTGTGTGAGATATATTTTGGACAAAGGAAAGGGAAAACTAAAGAAAAGGTTGTTTAAAGTCTATTTAAAATGTTGGGGGAAAATGTGAGTTGTGTCTTTTTTTTTTTTTTTTTTTTCTGCTTTTTGAGAGAGGATTTCTTTGTGTAACAGCCATGACTGTGCTGGAACTTGCTCTGTAGACCAGGGTGGCCTTGAACCCACAGAGATCCAGCTGCCTTTTCCTCCCAGGTGCTGGGATTAAAGTTGTGCGCCACCACCACCTGGCAAGAGTTGTATCTTAATGATCCTATTGCCCTAAAGGGTTTGGTGACTTGTTAAGTCAGTCATTGCATTGAAAAGTACTACTTGCTCTTTTGAAAGAAAACAAAACCACCAAATGAATAAGAAAGCAGAAGTCAAATTCTATCAGACACAAAGATGAAGTATCTTGGATTCATGTTCTTTCTGCACACGGCTGTGCACAGCAGAATGTGTCTCTGGCAGTGACAATTGTTTCATTATTGAACTAGAAGTTCCTGGATGGCAGGCAAAACACACATTTGTAACACACATCCACCAGAGCCTTGGTTCCTGGGAAATACCTCATAAAAACTGGGCTTATAAATGTATCCATCCAGAGCCAATTCTAGTTATGGGGATGCTTGTGTGGGAATACAAATAATAGATTAGTTGGGAAATCATGATGAAAAAAGAAAAAAAAAAGAAACTACTGTGACTATGAGTCCAGGTTAATATGGTAACAGATGCTGAACGAGACATCAAAGAAGGATTTCTTGCACAAAAGCTTTGGCAAGGAATAAGGGAAACTCCCAATTCTTTTTGGGTAGCATATGCCACTGAATAGTCACACACCATCCAAAGTCATTATTTGCCATGTTAGATAAGATTTTAATTATTCTTTTCTTGGAGGTTGGATTGAGTATAGGGAGTAGCAAGAATCGACTTTGTCAACGAGGAGTCTTAAATCATGTCCTCTATCTTCTAAACCTTATTCTGGTCTTTCAGAAAAGTCAACACAGGTACTGGGTGCAGATTAATGGCAAGACCGGTTTCTGAAGTTCAAGAGACATCCAGATCTTTCTTTCTCTTTCTTTCTTTCTTTCTTTCTTTCTTTCTTTCTTTCTTTCTTTCTTTCTTTCTTTCTTTCTTTCTTTCTCTCTCTCTCTCTCTCTCTCTCTCTCTCTCTCTCTCTCTCTCTCTCTCCCTCCCTCCCTCCCTCCCTCCCTCCCTCCCTCCCTCCTTCCTTCCTTCCTTCCTTCCTTTTCTTTTTTTTTAAAGACAGGGTCTCACTATGTAGCTCCGACTGGCCTACAGCTCACTATGTAGACCAGGCTAGTTTCAAACTCACAGATATCTGCCTTCCTTTCTTCTGAAGTACTGGGAGCAAAGGTATACCTTATCATGCTCAGCCTTTAACTGATCAAGAACTTTTTATTGTTTTGAAATTTGCTTTATAATAAATAGACTTTGGTCCCAGGAGTTTTCATGGTCATGAAGTGGTTGTGCTTTAAAAATTATTTTAGTGGAACATTGTGCATATTTAAATTTTAATGTTGTAATCAGAAAATACTTAGAATAAACACATGTATTATATGATGCCTTGGCATACAGGACTAGGATGAGAGATGAGTAAGACCTGGCCCTCAAATTCATACAGACATTAGTGCCACAGATAACACATTACAACTACATAGTGACAGAGCAGCCACAGAAATAGGCCCAGAGGCCGGGCGGTGGTGGCACACTCCTTAACTCTCAGCACTTGGGAGGCAGAGGCAGGGGGATCTCTGTGAGTTCAAGACCAGCCTGGTCTACAGAGCGAGTTCCAGGACAGGCTCCAAAATTACACAAAGAAACCATGTCTCGGGGTGGGTGGTGGGGTGGTGGGTGGGGGGTGGGGGAAAGAAGTAGACCCAGAGGAATGTGGGGGAGATGAAGGTAGCTCTTCGTGGTGGGTAAGATGGGGTGGGGGTGGGGGAGTAGAGAAAATTGTCCCTAGGAAATGAAATCTGAACAAAGGTTATGAAGTGTGGATAAGGAACGCCATTTCAGCAAGGGGGCTGACAATGGCAGAGCCCTGGAGGTGTGAGAAAAGCAGTATGGCCTCCTGAGAGCTGGTTTCTGAGGCGAGGGGAGGAGCAGCATAGGAGCTGGAATGCAGGCAATTACCAAATCCAAGAGCTTGATTACCAAACTCCCCAGAGCTACACCACCATGCCTAGAGAAGAACCACAGGTAAGTAAATTCAACGCTTCATTTCCTTAGCTGCATGAACCACATTGCAGATACTCAACAACCACACTGGGCTGCTGGCTATTGTTTGGGACCATGTAGACTATGGTGAAGGTTCCCACGATTAGAGAAAGTTCTGTTGGACAGCGCGGCACAGAGCGCAGGGCCTCCAAAAAGAACAAGCTGTGTTTCTGATGAGGATAATCACATGGCCATTTGGGCGGAAAGGCAGGAGTATCACTTTACAGCTTAGGAAACCTTTTGCTTTTTGACTATTTTGGGTTTTAGTTCAGGGTTGTTTCTGCTGTTTGGTTAATTTTCTGGTATCAGTTCACAGAATTTGTATATGCTTCGCTCTTTCCCCAATTTCATAAAAAAGCCAATCTATGAGGCAGGCCTGGTGGTTCCTTCCTTTAGTCCTAACCCTTGGGAGGTTGAGGCAGAAGAATTGCAGTGAGTTTAAGGCCAGCCTGAGCTACATAGAGAGTTTGAAGCAAGCATGGGCTATAGAGTGAGGCTCTATCTAAATTTAAAAAAAAAAATTAAAAGTTCCCACTTAAATAACAGCTAAACCTGACACCAGGTATTCATCTTAAAGCTTTATATATACTTATTAATTTATTGTTCACAATAACTCTATGTAGTTAATATTCCTATTATTATATATTTTTTTGAGAATTTCATGTGTGAGTACCGTATTGACACAATTTCTCCACTCTTCCTCTCCCACTCCAACTGCTCCCATGTCACCCTGCTTGGACTCATGACCTCATCTTTAATTATTGTTACACACACACACACACACACACACACACACACACACACACACACACACCCTAATGAGTCTCTTTAGTGGTGCTCATATATACATGCATTTAGGACTGACCACTTGTGATTGAATACCCTATCGGGGGCTAGTCCCTGGAGAAACTGATTCTTCCTTTCTCAGTAGACATTGACTGCCTGTAGCTCTTTATCAGGGGGTGTCACTCTGTACAGTTTCCCCCATCCATGTGGCATATTAACTGCTGGGGCTATTGTTTGGGTCCTGTTTATGTAACCAAATTGTTGAGATTTCATGGGTGGATATTACTATTATTATTTTTAAATTCCCATTTTATAGTAGAGGGGCTCAAGGCTCACAAAACTCATATAATTTGTTAAATTTCTTGGGCAGTGAATAAGGGATTCAAATTCTGGCTCCAGATTTGAGAACTCACCCACACGCATTGTCTCCATGGAATCTGTTGGGACAGGCGGAAAAAAGACAATACATTGATTCCTCAAATTAAAAAATAAAAGAAAGAAAGTAATACCTCTAGAGCAGTGGTTCTCAACCTGTGGGTTATGACCCCTTTAGGGGTTGAACTACCTTTTCACAGGGGTCACTTAAGATGATTAGAAAACACAGATATTTCCATTATGATTTATACCAGTAGTAAAATTACAGTTATGAAGTAGCAACAAAAATAATGTTATGGTTGGGGGTCACTGTAGCATGAGGAACTGTATTAAAGGGTATCAGCATTTGGAGGGTTGAGAACCACTGCTCTAGAGTCTCCATTCTACATTAAAGAAATTAAGGTGGCCCACACATTTTACATATTTTGCTGTGTTTTTTGGTCTTCGTTTTGCACAATGTTGTAGATACTGAAGTTTTAGAGACACAAAGGACATGACCATTCATCAATCTCTTGTGAGAGCCCATGGGCTAGACATCAGGTACAATGTTGGACAAAGTGGAGAAGCTTACATTCTGGGTAGAGAAAAAATAAATACATACTAATATATATTAATAAGCAAACCAGTGTTCAATTTAGCAAAAAGTAGCGAGTGTCATAAAGATGAAGTCTGTCCCTAGGAAGCACAAAAGGAAGAATGAGTTGGCCTAAAAGGGGAATAGTTCTATTGATTTTTATTCTATTATTATTATTATTTGGTTTTTCAAGATGGGTTTTCTCTGTGTAACAGCTCTGGATGTCCTGGAACTCCTTTGTAGACCAGGCTGGCCTCAAACTCACAGATCCATTTGCCTTGGCCTCCTGAGTGCTGGGATTAAAGGTGTGTGCCACCACTGCCTGGCTAGTTCTATTGGTTTTAATCTTACGACATGGACAGTGCTCTGGAATAAAAGAGGGGGCAACCCTTATGCAGACAGGAGAAGGTCCCACATTCCTGCAGGGCAGAGATTGTTTAATTTCTAAGATACATATAGACCTCTGTTTACCAGTTGATTAAAAAATTTAAACTTAAGATAGTCCTGTTTATAGACAAACCCATGGAGGCATGCATGGTCTTTTGTGTCTATGTGCACAGACCATAGGCTAACCATGTCCATCATAGATGTCCTTCCTCAGGAGCCATCCATCTTCTCTTTTTAACATTTATTTGTTTGTGGGGAATGCTTGCACATGCCACACTGTAAGTGTGGAGGTAGGAGCACAACTCCATGGAATCAGTTTTCTCAGTCCACCTTGATGTGGGTCCCAGGAATTGAACTCAGGTCATCAGGCTTGAGTAGCAAGTGCCTTTACTAGCTGAACCATCTTGCTGGTCTTGCTTTTGAGACAGGACCTCCCTCTGGGACTTGGGGCTCACTAACTAGGTTAGGCTAGCTGGCCAGCAAGCCCCAGGGACCTTCCTGTCCCTGCTTCTCCAGTGCTGGAATTACAAGCACATGTCACTGTGCCTGGCTTTTTATGTGAGTGCTAGGGATAGAAGTCAGGTCTTGCACTTGACTGCTTGGTAAGTCTTCCTAGTCCCCGTGTGGTTTTTATATGTGGTGTAAATCACTATGCATATCTGTTAAATGTATGTCTACATGCAATAAGTAAACACAGTCTCAGTGAGACCCTCCCTCCTCAGTAGTTCCCAAACATAAGTAACCAGGGAGAGATGAAGATTAGGCAAGGTGCTTTGTGATTTGGGTGCAACATTTGTGGGTTCATGTGCAGGGCAAAGAAATGTATTTGAACTCCACTGTGTTCAGAAAAATTTGCTGGAAGTTTGTAGCAAAAGAGGTAGTTTGGGATGGGATAAAGATACAGTGGTCCTTGTTCCAAGGGAGCTCATCCATTGACTCAGTTTCTCAAGGTGATTGTCACATGTCACATGAATCAGGCCCCTCCCTTTAGAGCTCACATTAGCATCAACTGGATCAGGACTCAGTTGGTCGGGGAATGCTGGGCTGTGCTCTTTTTATTGAGTCAACAAAGTCAAGAGCCTTATTTCTGTTCTAGAATGTCAGTTTTACTTGTTCTTTTACTGGTGGATTGGTAAAGATCATTTAGAAGATTGAGCCTGTATGTCTCATTTGAATTGTCAGTTAAAAATATTTTCCTTGGCCGGGCGGTGGTGGCGCACGCCTTTAATCCCAGCACTCGGGAGGCAGAGGCAGGAGGATCTCTGTGAGTTCGAGGCCAGCCTGGTCTCCAAAGTGAGTTCCAGGAAAGGCGCAAAGCTACACAGAGAAACCCTGTCTCGAAAAAAAACCAAAAAAAAAACCCCCCAAAAAAATATTTTCCTCATGTTGGGCAGTGATGGTGCATGCCTTTAATCCCAGTACTCGGGAGGCAGAGGCAGGTGGAGCCCTGCAAGTTCCAGGATGGCCAGGGCTACATAAAGATCCCCCTCCCAAAAGAAAAACACAAAACAAAACAAAACAAACAAAAAACCCCAAGAAATAAAACCCAACAAACCAACCAACCAAAAGTATTTTCCTGTTTTTTGCTATGAGTAAGCAACCCCAGGCTTGCAGGCAGAATGCTGTACAGCCTGGGTTGCTTTGACCACACACACACACACACACACACACACACACACACACACACCACACCACACCACACCACACACATGTACACACATGCACACACATGCACACACACACACATGTACACACATGCACACACACACATACACACACCACACACATGTACACACATGCACACACACACAACACACACATGTACACACACACACAACACACACATGTACACACATGCACACACACACTCACACACATACTTCATCATTCACGTCTAAGTATTAGACATTAGAGTCACAAATAGTCTAGATGCAAATATTTCTGCAATTAATTGCTCCAAATAATGTGCTTAGAGAGGAAGAAGAGCATGGCTTGATGGATGCTTTCCTGATGAAATGAAAGAAAAATTATTCTGCTTTATTTACTGAATTATGCAGTTTTTAATGGTGCAAATATTCTCTCATTTTCATTCTCTCTGTGTACATATGCGTGTTAATGTGTATGCAGGTGTACGTGTGTGTGTAAGTCAGTGGTCAACTTTAGATGTCATTCTTCAGGAGCTAGGCACTTTTTTTTTTTTTTTGAGGCAGGGTCTAGCTGGGCGGTGGTGGTGCATACCTTAATCCCAGTACTAGGGAGACAGAGGCAGGCAATCTCTGTGAGTTCAAGGCCAGCCTGGTCTACAGAGTGAGTTCCAGGACAGCCAGGGCTGTTACACAGAGAAACCCTGTCTCGACACCCCCCACCACCCAAAAAAGACAAGGAAAGAAAAGAAAAGGGGAAAAAAAGGAGACAGGGTCCCTCATTGGGACCTGGGGCTCTCAGATAGGCAAGACTGTCTGGCCAGTGAGAGTCAAAGATCCTCTTGTCTCTGCCCCTGGCCCTCAGTGCTAGGATTATAAATGCACCACTACACCCAGCTTTTGAATGGGGGCTGAGGATTGAACCCAAATCCTCACACTTGTACAGCAAGCATTTTAGCAACTGAACTGTCCTCAACCCTGAGAGTCCTTGCATTCTCGGGAGACCATCTTTCTGTCAGATGTAAAAGAATGGGTTTGGGTTCTAGAAACTCCAGCCCCTTCCACACTAGCATGATAAGAAAGTTAAATTTAGATGGAGAGTAGATGATAGATGCATGACTGAAAGAAAGTATAAAGAGAGGGCTTGGAAAGTGGGGGTGGGGAAGAGAGAGCTAGAAAACAAAGCACGGAGAGGGGGAGCGAGTGTCTCTAAAGGGGTCCAGTGCAGGTGCTAACCTGTATTAGGAAGAGGGGGACATCCTTACTGTTGCAAACAAGCCTCTTTTGTCTTTTACTCAAATACCATTTTGCAGATTGGGGCTAAAATTTGAGCCCCTCCTCCAAGTAGAGATAGATGGTAATGGATGTATATTCATGTCAGCACTACTGAACTATACACTTAAAAATGATTAAAATGGTAAATTTTATGTCATATATTTTCTTCTGTGTTAGTTACCTTGCCTGTGACAACCAGTTTCAAACAGGAAAGGCTTGTCTTGGCTCACAGTTTTGGAGATTCTGATGCACAGTTCATTGGCCCTGTTGTTTTGGGATCTATGGTGAGGATATGCATCAAGGTGGTGGAGTGTGGGAAGAGGATGGTGCTCTCCTCACAGTAGCCAGGAAGCAAAGGCAAGATAAAGGAGGAGATGGTCAGATCCTAGTATCTCTTTAAGGACATGCTCCCAATTGACCAAACTTTCTTCTAGTAGCTTCCATGTCCTGAAGTTTCTACCTTTTCCCTGTAGTGTCCTTGGCTGGGACCAACCAACCTGCAACACTTGGGCCTTTGAGGGACATTCATCTCTCAACTGAAGTGAAGAGAGAAAGAAATGCAAACATTTAGTAAAGGAGCTATTTGATTCTCTTTAGTACAGAGACCTAGCAAAGACCCCTTGTCCATTCAGCATGTTTATTAAGCACCTACTGTGTGCCAGGCAAGTATGCTTAGCACATATTATAGATGCTAATCAAATGTATAAAATTCATATCTCCTTATTAAATTTGTTTAGCCATTTTTTGAGTATTTAAATATTTTCTTTTTCTAAGTAAAACATTTTTGATGGGTTCTTACCTCTCCCGATTCCTTGGGAGATCAATCCCAGGGCCTTGTACATGCTAGGCAAGTGTTCTGCTACTGAGCTATTCCATCATCTCTCTAAACATCAATATATAAAGTGAGTGGAAGTAATGAATAAATTCCTTGGTTCATTTAAAAATTACTGAATGAGGAAAATTTCATTGTACTTGTTGGAAAAGGACTATCGAGCAGTGACTATGCTAGGTACATATCTGGGGTGGAGGCTTTTGAGTAAAATCCAATACTTGCATGTTCTTTCCTTCAAGAAGTGAAAGATGAGAAGGTATAGGAGTGGATTGATGAGCTCCATGATTGGCTCTGTGAGGGGTTTTGGGTCCTGGGGTCCATTTCAAAGCAGCCAGGCTAGGCTTTATAGAAAAGCAGACATGATATCCTAAGACATTTTTAGAGAGGTACCTGGGGGCAATAGGAGGAAATTTTAGCTTCACTTAAAAATTATTAATTCTGACTAGGCAATATGTGTCCATCTTCAACTATTCCTTTTGTACCTCAGACTCCCTGCTCTTCTAGGAGGCAGCCATAGTTAGTAGTTTCCATAAATCGTATCAGAGATATCGTGTTCCAATAGTTAAAGACAACAGCACTGATACGTATAAGCAAGACAGTGAGCAGGTGATTCAAGGACAAAAATGTTTCTCTTTTATAAATTTGTGTTCTCAGAGATGGTGTTTAAGGACCCTCCCAGGAGTCACTAGGAATTGTCTGAAGGTGATGTTGAGTCAGGGTACAAGCTGATGTTGCATTCATAGGAGTTTGACAGGTTGGCTGCTTTTATGGGAAAGTACAGTATCTGAATTATTTCAATTGATTTTTTTCTGGCGTCAAAGTATTTTGCCAAGAAAAGGCAATTTACTTTATATTAGGTCATCCTCTTACATTTCTATCATTTCCTGCTTTTTAGAATGCCCCACTCGTTCATATTCAGGGCCCCACTCTAGGACACTTTATTTGCTTTAGAGCATCTCATTCAGTTTTGCCCCGAGCTCCCTTTCAATTTATAATAGTGATTCTATTTATGCAATTTGAACCCTTTTCCCCAAGGTGTTGGGTATTTCCCAGGCCTGGGTGGAGTAGGGTTGTTTCTGCCTGAAAGAGGCTCTGGGCTGATGTGCTGGTGTGGATTAACTATCTCAACGCTGGAGAAGAGGGTACTGTGTTATAAGGCTGAAGACATGAACATGCCTATGTACCTGTGAGTACATGAAACCACCAAGAAAACCCATGATATTTCCTGTTTGTAATAACAAAATAAAAATAACGTATAAAAATGGAAAAACCTAATTGTCTACTAATAGGGAATGGATAATAAATTATAGTATATTTATACAATGGAAACTAGCACATTATATTTAAAATATACATACCTACTTCTGGGCATATACCCCAAAGACTCTGAGTCAGCATATCACATAAACACCTGCATATCCATGCTTATTACAGTACTGTTCACAATAGCCAGTTTAAAGACCCAGGCTCAGTGTCTGCCAACAGATAAATGGAGAAAAAGTGGAATATATGCACAATGGAAATTTATTCAGTCATAAAGAGGAGTGAATTCATGTCATTTGTTGGGAAATGGATACAGCTGGCGTTTATCACATGACGTGAACTAGGTCAGATGCAAAAAGACAAAACTTGGCCGGGCGGTGGTGGTGCACGCCTTTAATCCCAGCACTCGGGAGGCAGAGCCAGGCGGATCTCTGTGAGTTCGAGGCCAGCCTGGACTACCAAGTGAGTTCCAGGAAAGGCACAAAGCTACACAGAGAAACCCTGTCTCGAAAAACCAAAAAAAAAAAAAAAAAAAAAAAAAAAAAGACAAAACTTCACATTTTCTTTCCATCTTGACTCTTAGAATTCTTTGTTGACACATATAACATGAAAGCTGAAAGAGATGATGGGAAAGAGGAGTGGGCCTAAAGAGAGGGAGTAGGAGGAGGTAAATATGGTCAAAGTACATAACATACTTGAAAGGAATTGTCTACATGAAGCCCAACACCATGTACAATGAATATCCACCAATAAAAAATATTAAGAAAAATGCCATCCATATTTCCAAATGGATAAACATGGATTTAAGTGAAACCAGCATTGTAAAACATGGTTTGCAGAGTAGGGTGACATTTACATGACGTTCAAAACCAGTGAAAGAGAGCTGGGGATACAGCTCAGTGGCAGAGTTCTTGTCTAGCATGTGCAAGGCTCCAAGTTCAAGCACTCCTACTGCAGAAAATGACAAACCAATATTAGCTGTTGTTTACAGAAGAAGCAAATTGACATTGTCCATGTAAAACTATGCATTGAGGTAATTAACATAGAATGAAGCATAGCCTTAATCTTTTCCGAGAAATGGTGAGAGACAGAGAGAGGAGAGAGATGGAGGGAGAGAGAGAGAAAGGAGAGAGGGAGAGAGGAGAGAGAGAGGAGAGAGGAGAGAGGGAGAAAGAGAGAGGAGAGGGGTACCAGGAACTTCATATGCATCTACGATGTTTTGAAGCAAACAGGGCTTCATGGAGGATTGTTACTATTCAACCTACAGATTCCAGCTTTTTTCAAGTCAACTTCTTGGCAAACTTTGTGTCTGATGCTGTCTGCGAGTGACCTTTTATAAAACAAGTCATTAGTGACAAGAAGTATTGAGAGAAGAGACTCAGGTGACTGGTAGCAGTTTGCTCTTAAATAACCACAAAACAGGGTGGAGAAAGAAACAATTTAAGTTGTATTCCTTTCTGCTGTGGCTTAAGAAGACTCAGGCTTTCTATGGTTTGTTGCGGAAATAGGCACTAATGTACAAGTCACTAGGCTCTGGTTCAATTTCCAGTTGCTGGGTGGAGAAAAGAATATCAAGGATTCCGAGGTCTGGACCGAAAACTAAAGCAGTCTCTTTAGCTCTCTTGACCAACAGTAGGCTTTAAGTAGACAGGACACTAAGACAGTGTAACTAACTATTGAGTACCGAGACAAACCAGGGACTGAATATAAGCTCCTCGGAGGGTATTTTAACCCCAAGGGAAACACTTCAATGTGAGCCAGTAAAGAAAAATATTAAAAGGTTAAGAACTGGGTTTAAAGGGGTCAGAATTGTACTTTTCTTCTTTAGAAGTTTTGTGTCACTTTTGAAACTGGATCAAAAACTATTAGTAGGACTTTATATAGTTTTATTATTGATGAACAAGATACATATGATTATTTTTAAAATATGAGGGTAGCTTTAGCCAAGAACCTCCACTTTATGGTGACCTGTTCCTGCCCATTCTATTTATACAAACTGTAGCGGGAACAGAAAAATCCCATCAGAATTTTAACAAGGACTCCATTTTCACCTGAATGCTATAAAAAGCCAAAGCTGATCCCTACCTTACCAAGGGATCATGGCAGTCCCTGGGGATTTTAGGAGTGTGAAGTAGAAGAACTCTGGTGCTTGTATTTTGATAACCGGGAGACTGGAAGGGATGGATGCTTAGAGGCAGCCAGATTGGCCAGGCTGCAGGTTCCTGTGGCCTGCAGGGGAAAAGGCACATTGTGCTTCTGGGTGAATGACCTTCCACTTTGGAGAGCACTTACCTCTGTGTCTTCAGCCAACGCCTCTCCCTTTCTCCTCCCTCAGTGCCATTAACATTAACAAACCAGATGGTGATTTACAGGTGGCTCATTCTGACTTGAGAGGTGATTTCTCTTTGCCTGGCTCGGGAGGTTCCCTCCCATCCACACCTGAGACTGCTCTTTCTCTTTAAGAACCTTACTTCCTGCCTTTAATCCCAGGATTTGGGAGACAGAGGCAGGAGGATCTCTGTGAGCTCCAGGACAACCAGGACTGTTACCCTGTCTCAAAAAACCAAACCAAACCAAACCAAACCAAACCAAACCAAACCAAATCAAATGAAAAACAACCAACCAACCAATCAAACAAAAAAAACCCAAGAACCTTACTTTCCTTGACTTTCCAAGTACCATTCTCTCCTGCTCCATCTTTATTATTTTTGAATTATTTTTATTTTCATACATTCATGAACTTATAGAATAATTGTAGGTGAAGTACAAAGAATATGTGAAACACAAGGCTGACTGTAGATAGGACAAGATACCTCACCAGTCTAGAGCATTTCATTGTTTCCTACACATAATAGACCAGAGTTTTCACATCCTACTTTACATCTTTAATGTAATGAAAGACCACCTTCATCTTTCAGTGGGATCACCCCATTTGACAGAAGGACCAACTCAGAGTCCCATATTCCAGCTCCATTCTCATTCTCTCTCCTTATCCTTTTTCTTTCTCAGTCTCGGTGTGTCTTCTACAGAGTTCCACCCTTCTCTTTCTCCTCCTCCTCTTTTAAAAAACATCACAGTTTCCCCTCCCTCCAGCCTCCCCTCCTAGTCCCTCACCCCAACCCCCCTACCATCCACTCCTCCTTCTTTCTCTTCAGAAAAGGGCATGCCTTTCATTTATGTCAGCCAGCCACGGCATATCAAGTTGCAATAAGACTAGGCACCCCCTCTCCTATTGAGGCTGGACTAGGCAATCCAGTAGGAGGAAAGGGTCCCAAAAGCAGGTAACAGAGTCAGAGACAGCCTCTGCTTCCTCTGTGAGGAGTCCCACAAGAAGACCAAGCCACATAACTGTAACGTATGTGCAGAGGGCCTAGGTCAGTCCCACACAAACTTTCCAGTTGTCAGTTCAGTCTCTATGGGCTCCTATAAGCCCAGGTTAGTTGATTTTTTGGTTTTCTTGTGGGTCTTTGACCTCTCTAGCTCCCACAATCCTTTTTCCTCTTCCACAGGATTTCCTGAGGTCCACCTAAGGTTTGGCTGGGGGTCTCTGCATCTGTTTTTATCTGTTGCTGAGTGAAGCCTCTCTGATGGCAACCAGAATGGAAACAATCTATGAGTGTAGCAGAATATCACTAGCAATCATTTCATTGACTGTTTTATTTTATTTTTGCCAGTCATGTTTGGTTCTATCCTAGGTCTCTGGGCTGTCCAGCCTCTAGGTCCTGGCCCTCCAGGCAGCATCAGGGGTGGGCTTCCTCTCATGGTATGGGTCTTAAGCTGGACCAGTCGTTAGTTGGCCACTCCCATAATTTCTGTGCCACTTTTACCCCAGAATACCTTGTAGGCATGGCAAATTGTAGGTCAAAGATGATGTGGCTGGGTTGGGGTCCTGATCCCTCCACTCTAAGTCTTACCTGATTACACCTCCTCTTCCTCTTCCTCCTCATCAGTTTCATTCATGTCTAAGGCCATTTTCATTCCTCCTCATGTCTAGTTGTTCTGGGCATCTCCAGATCTAAAACTTCCCATATAAACATCTTGCTGATTGGATTTCTCCACTGGTCTCATCCTTAGGTCTCAAAGAATCTAGTGCATATTTTGGTTCCCAGACCCATTACTTCCTTATTTTTTTACAGACTGGGGAATGACTTCACCACCTTTCTAGTTGGCCTATCCAGAAACTAAAGGGTCATTTCAAAAACTCTCTCCTCTCTTGTCATCATTGCCCAAATAGTGACTTACCTTAGTCACTCTCACTGCTAATTTCTTGCTTGCCTCTTCATCTGGTCCCTCTACATTTGCTGCTATCCTTAGGTGCTGATCTCCTAGACTCCTGCATCATTCTCTGGCTTCCCCATTCTGTAATCCTACCTATTGTCAGTGTTTTCCTTTTAGAACAATCTTTCTTAAATGCATTTTTAAGTTATCTCCATCTTTAAAACCCTCCAGTGGCTTCCCATGGGTATCATAATCAGAATAATCAGAATAAGGATCAAAATCCTCACTGTGGCGCATCATGCTTCCCAGGTCTGAGAATAAGCCTGCTCTCTCCCCCACCTCAGGATCTTTTCCTTTTCATTCCTTTTTTCAACAGCAGATACTGTTCCTGTCAGGTCAGGCCCACTTATGTTTTGGGGGGCATTTCCTCATGAAGGTCCATTTGCCCAGAAACAACTTCTTCTTCTTGGTCCTGCTTGCAGATTAGCCTGGCCAAATGCTCACCAAGCCCAGAGCAGGCAACATACATCTCCTCCTACCGGTCTTACATAGTGTCCCCTAGTCCCACCTGCAAGGTAGGATTGCCTTATCTTTCTCTTAGGCTTTTGCTGCACACTAGCATCCTTCCTGCTCACCAACAGTGCCGCTTGCTTGTATTTGCTTACTTGTATGTTTTTCTATTTTTGAGACCCTTGAAGTATTTTTAAAGATCTTTTTGTCTGTTTTACATAAGGGAAAGATGTAATTCATGGACCATTGTAGGAATGTAATAAATATTTGTGGACAGAACAAAGGCCTGCTGGCTCAGTTAATACAGTAGACCTGGAGATCTCATTTTAAAAAGACTTACAACTTCACTGGACTAGAGGGATTCGCTGTTAACAGGCTCCTGCTGTGAACTGTTTTTGTAATGCATATGATAAAGTTCAAATTGCTTCCTTTTTAAAAGGTTGGTAGTTTCTTTTTTAATTAAAATTTAAAAATAGTTTTGTTTTAGTTTATTTGTATGGGTGTTTTGCTTGTATGTGCGCTGTAGTGGTTTGAATGAGAATGTCCCCCACAGACTCAGATGTTTGAATTCCTGGTTTAGGAGGTATGGTCTTGCTGGGGGAAGTGTGTCAATGGGGGTGGACTTTGAGGTTTCGAAAGATGTGTACCATTCCCAGTTTGTTCTCTGCCTCCTGCTTGTGGTTAAAATGTAATCTCTGAGCTTCCAGCTGCAGCCTCCATGCTTGACTCGGCCTCCTTTCTGCTCTGGAACCACAGAAGGCAAAGCAGCTCTTCCTTTTATCAGTTGCCTTGGTTGTGGTGTTTTATCACAGCAATAGAAAAGAATTAATACATATATCTATGTGCCATTTATTTGCCCAGTGGCCACAGAGATCAGAAGAGGGCACTGGGTTTCCTAGAACTGGAGTTATAGATGGTTGTGAGCTGCCACGTGGGTGCTGGGAATTGAACAGGTTCATCTGGAGGAGCAGCCAGTGTTCTCAATGCCTGAGTCATCTCCTTAGTCTCTGTGGTTGGTAGTTCCTTACATCACCCATTTCGTGAGAGGAGAATTTGAAGTTTGGACTATTCCCATTTTCCTGGATCAAAAGCTCCTCATTTGGATCTTGGTCACTTTTTAATTTTCCTTTCCTCCCTAGGCCTGTCCTTCCATCCAGAATATCAATAGAGGTCCGTCTTCATTTCTGTTCCTGCCATGGACCCAAACTTACACGCAGGTCTTTTACTGGTGTATTTGGCCACTGCCCCAGGACCCAGTTGCAAATTTCTGAATAGTTATCACCAGGCTTGTCTTCACTAAAACCTTTACCTTAAATGTCCACTTAAATAAGCCTTCTTCAGTCTCTTGTATTAGTTACTTTTCTGTAGCTGTGACCAAAATACCTGAGAAAGCACTGTACAGAGAGAACTTCTTCATTTTTGCTCACACTTTCAGAGATTTCAAACCACAGTCCTTGGCTCATGGTGAGACAGAACATTATGGTGGCATGCATGGGGCACAAATACCTCATGATGGAAATAACGCAGACAGAAAGGAAGACTAGGCCCAGTAGAACCTTCAAAGGCACACCTCCAGTGAGTCACTTCCTCCAACTAGGCCTCACCTCATAAAGTTTCTAGAACCACCCAAAATAGTGCCACTAGCTGGGGGCCAAGTATTTAATACACAGGCTTATGGGACACATTTAATATTCAAACCATAATGCCTTTCATAATGATTTTTGGATCACTAACAGCCAGAAAAATAGACTGTGCCTACTGTAATTGCCCCATCTGGCTCATACCTCAGCTCATCTTTCAAAAGGGGTGCGTTAGCAGTGGTGGGAAAGCATGGCCAGCGCCTGCTCTTGGTTCTCTGCTGCATCCCGTGAAGATCTTGCTGCAGCTCTGCGTCTTGAGCTCTTGGACTCTTGCAGCACTCACTGTTTGACTCCCTGTCTTCTAATCTCATCTTTTGTCCGTGCTGTCTATTCACAGTGATTTTTCTTAAATGTAGCTCTAATCATCTTACTTATTCATCACTTGCTTAAAAACAAAAAACAAAAAACAAAAAACAAAAAACCAACCTGTCAGAGGCTGGCTCTCTATCATGTCTCAATCTAAAGCAGGTCTGTGGTCCTCGCCATGTTACCATTGTGGTTGGTGAACATTACAGAAGCATTCATTCACTGAAAGAGGACTCAGGGAGGAAAGGGTGTCCTGGTATAGCTAACATATCCATGTTCATGAAGACTGCTAAGTTCCAGCTCAATCATGGATCTGAAGGCTGTTCGTTCCTCAGACTATTCTAGAGGAGCGGCTTCTCTTTGGAAATGATAGTAACCATTTTCTGTTTTAATAATGGCTATCTCATAGTCAAGGTTTTAAAGACTTCTTTAGATCTGCTAACAGCATAGCTCATTGCCATCTAATTTAGATAAGTAGAGTAATTCTTTGGCTGTCAACAGATAAATATAGACACAGCTGCAGTGCTTGGCTCCTTTGCCTGGGTCAAATAAATGATTCATATCAAGGGAACATTTTCTGTGACCACTATAATTCCTGGATTTATATTAGTTAAGTCTATGCTGGGTTAAGCTGGGAAACAATTTCCAGCACTTTCTGCCCATGTTACATAAAGTGCTATAGACCAAAATTAAGATTGCACATTCAGTAGTGACTGACATATTTCAATTAAACTTGTGCTTTGAAAAGCTGAGGTTAGTGGTAAAAATTAATTATAAAAACTCTTTAAGAGTTATGTAGTAATGTAAATCTTGTAAAATGGTAGGTTACCTTTGCTCTGGAAAGCTCTTTTGTGTATGTTTATTTTAAAGCCTGTAGGAACCCAGCAGCTTTTTACAAAGTGAAGAAGGCATTTCCCCCTCTTTAGGTCAGTAGAGTTGTTACATTTCAGAGGACATTTATGCTCTTACACCAACAGCATGCCTGTATGGATTTTTATTATACATATCCATATTGGTATGGTGGCTGCTGGGCACTTGTAGATCAGTAAGCTGCTAAAAAGAGAGATGCACCAGAGACCATCATGGCTTCTTCACAGAAGAAGACAGCTCATCTCCGAGGTGGTGATGTGCATTTAGGAGTAACAACAATGATGCTCCTGTCTCAGGATCCTCACTATTCAGAAGAAAGAGGTAGACTCTCTGTAGGTGATGAGACCTGTCATAGAGACTCCAACACGTTAGGCATACATTCTAGGAGGGCTCATGTTCACTGTGATAGCTGAAAACCGAGGCACACCTAGTTTGCTTTCATAGAATCATTCCCTGACATAGACAGAATCAGTTCCCTTGACATCAAACCTTATTTGATTAGAGTTATTTTCTGTTGTTCTTTTAATCAAAAACTTTCTTGTAATCTGAACACTGATTTTGAAGAGACTTGGATGAGCTTGCGCTAACCATCAGTGAAGAAAATGGAAATGACAATGAAGTCACATGGATAGAGTTGGAGTATGATGGAAATGCACAGGAGGGCATACAACACTCCTTGGTTAAGGCTCTTGGATTGAAGGCTGGGGACACACAGATCTTCCCGTGATGAGTATATGTATGTGTAAGTGAGGTCTGAGGTCCATGTGGAAAAAAAGTACTGTGGCTTTCTTCAATGGAGTAGGTATTTCTATTCTGTTCCTCTTCTTCATGATGCATGTAGAAATCACAAAGGTTATATAGTAAGTTATTCAGTGTTTGGTGAACACCGTAAACACCAGGATTTGTATTAGGAGCTTAGAGTACAGTCAAGCACCCAATAGTCTAAATGCTGTCTATGTGGAGCCTATATTCCAGTGAGAGACATCAGAAAATAAGAACACACACACACACACACACACACACACACACACACACACACACTGTATAGCACCTTAGAGAGGACTGGTGTTGAGAAAGAGCAAAGTGTGGAGGAGGAATGGGAAATATAAGATAGATTTTTAGATCATATAAATCTTTCACCTTTTACTAAAGATTTTTGTGGGAGAAGTAAAGTTGTGGATAGAGTGGTCCCTCACTGGAAAAGCAACCTTTCAATAAAGACCTGAAGGGCACAAGGAACCAGATTTGGGAAATATCTAAGGAGACAATTTAAGGAATGATAAGGGCAGTGGCTTCGATATGGTGTTCTGGCTAGCATATTGGAAAAAACCCAAAGAGACCAGAATGGGGTGTGTGTGTGTGTGTGTGTGTGTGTGTGTGTGTGTGTGTGTGTGTGGCAAATGAAGAGGCTTGCAGTCTCCTGATGTTGGAAAAGAGCTACCCTACATAACATGTGGAATACAGAGGAGTGAGATGGAATCTCTTGTAGGATTTGAAGACAGGAGTGGCATGATTGCATTTTGGCTCAAAAGATGCGCAATATTGGCTCAGTTGATAATAGATTACAGCAGGGGCAAGTTTAGAAGCAAGAACAGCCAACATAAATGATAGCCAGAATCCAAATGATGGGAGAAGACAGGATTCTAGAAACAGTTTGAATAGAAAGTTGTCAGGGTTGGTTTGTGGGTCAGATGTAGGGATGGTATGAAAAGGAGAGATCAAAGATGATGCTTTTTGAAGGAGCTTTATTCTAAGTGTAAAGAAGGGTGTGCCAGCTGGGCTGAGACAGTTAGGTCAAGAGAGACTAAGTGTTTACGTTCGAGTGATAAAGGCATCCTGGAAGAAGAGGAAGATGACGATTCCTAGGTAGAGATAAAACTGATGATGCAGAAAAGATAGATGGAGAGGAATGGCCAGAACAGCAACTGGAGAGGCTGAAGCAGGAAGGAAGACAGAAAAGGGAGGGTCAGGAACAGAGTCAAGCAGGAAGCAATGCTTTAGGCAAGGCAGCAGGTAAGAATCAGAGACTACCTCGATGAAGGTGACCAGTCATCTTGCTGAGGCTGCAAGGTTACAGCATGATTTGGGCAGAGAGCTTTACATTTCTATCACTAATTACAGAGGGGCTCTGAACCGCAGTCCTGACAATAGAAGGAAGGCGGAGGGAAGTGTGTTTACTCTGTTTTCTTGACACATGGTCGGTGGCTTGCTTTCCACTTTATTACAGAGACTGATGGTCCCTGCGGCCTGGCTCTCCTAAGCACCTGCTGATCGTTTGCACATTCTGAGAGGTTTGGCCCTTAGGTGTTGGCTGGGATGGGACATGTAATGGTCTGAAGTAGGGCACCCAGAAAAGTTTAAAAGAGAGGACAGGGCTGGGGAGATGGCTCAGTGGATAAAGTGTGTAGAAGCAGGGGTGGATGGGGTCACACTACATGGCATACATTTGTGAAATTCTCAAAGAATACATGAAAACATTCTAAAAAGATGTAGGTGTGTGTGGCAGGCCTTCTGTCATCCTAGCACTCTAGTGGTGGGCACAGGATCCCTGGGGGCAAGCTGCTGGCTAGGGTGTGGAATCCACGGGTTCTGGGTGAGGCAGCGAGAGGCCCTGCCCTAGTAAACAAAGTGACGAGTGTGAAGAACAGTTTAGAAGATACCCAATGTCAGTCTCTGGCCTCTGTATGTACACATGGGCACTAGCACCTGCACACACATGTAACCCCCACCCATACACATGCAAACCACACACACACACACACACACACACACACACACACACACACACACACACACAAGAAAAAAGTAAGAAAAAAAATGGAGAGCTAAGATAGTTTGTCTGGAACCCTAAGCCTTTCTTGCCCACTGCTTCTCCGCTAGGAAGCTGTAACCAGCGGCCTCTGCAGCTTCTCATTTAATAGCTTCATTTTAATTAGAATTTTAGGGTGCTTTGGCTCTGATGACATTGGCTCTCCCCTCTTGTTTTTTTTTGTGATAAAGCTGCTTTATTTTCAGGCTGAATAGCCACATTCTTGCCTTGTCATCCTTAAAATGCTGCACCTTGTGTGTGTCTGCATTTTAGTCTCCGATTGAATGACAGGGACCCACAGTGCGGCAGACATCATCTCCTTTGTCTGTTACACTGTAAATTTCAGTGGGAAACAAAGCCCAAGGATTTCTAGTAACCTCTCAGCAACAAATATATTCCACAATTAGTATAGGAACTAAAGGCACAATACCTTCCCTTCTCAGAAAAAGAGTCTGGCGATAGTGAAAAAATTATGAGCTACATTTATAGGTAATCACTTTGCAGGCTCTTTGAAAAGGTGTAGATGACATTAGTCTCTTTTATTTCTTCTCTGGGGATTCAAGGACTCAGAATTCCAAGAGAAACTCTGAATGCTGAGGACAAGCAATAGGTGCTGGCAGGACAGAGTTTCGTCTTTGCCTGCACACTCAGAAATGGTAGGGAGTGTCCTGATTTAGAAACCATTTGAGAAACATCGTTCACTGAGCCTGTGATTTCACCGAGCTTTTTTTTTTGTTTCTTATTTTTGTTTTCTTTCGAGACAGGGTTTCTCTGTGTAGTTTTGGTGCCTATCCTGGATCTCACTCTGTAGACCAGGCTGGCTGGCCTTGAACTCACAGAGATCCGCCTGGCTCTGCCTCCCGAGTGCTGAGATTAAAGGCGTGTGCCTTCGCTGTCACCTAACTTTTGACTCACCCCTCTTTATTGTTTTGGTTTGAGTCTGAGACAGCTTGCTTCTATCCTATAGGCAAGTAGGTCCTGCCGGAATGCCCATAAAATGTCTTTCAGGGTGGATGCCATGACCAGTTCTTCCCTCTCAAGCTCTTGGGAACATTCTAGCATATGACTTTCCCTTTTAGGCTGTTGCGGCTTTCCTCCTTGGCTGTCTCAGTGCAGAGCTTTATTTAATCTGCTATCAAGTAGATGTACTTGCCGTCTTTCAGTAGCTGCTTATTTTCTCAACTCTCTGTTGTCTCTCTCTCTTTCTCTCTCTCATGTGTGGGCATGCATGTGCAGGGTTTGTACATGCATGTGGAGGCCAGGAGTTGATGTCTGGTGCTCTCTCTCTCTCCTCCCTCCCCCTCCTCCTCTTCACCTTACTTCATGAGACATGATCTTACCTGGGGCTCATCAATTCAGCTAGACTGGCTGGCCAATGAGCTCCAGAGATCAGCCATCCTCTCTTTGCCCAGTGCTGGGTTCCAGATCAGCACTGCTGTGTCTGGCTTTTTATGTGGGTGCTGGGGATCTGAACTCAGGTCCTCATACTTGAGCAGCAACTAGCTGAGTCATTTTGCCCCTTCCCAATCATATCCCTTCATCAACACTTTTTTTAAACAATCAAGCGATGAATCACTTCAGCGATATGTATGGCATGTGAAGATTTGTGTATTCCCAAGAGTCAAGAAGGTTTGACAGTTTTTTGGCTCTTGCAGAGTGGAACCACCTCTGGGTTGTTGTCTTTTCCAGTGTTCTTCAGCCACCACATTCTAGAATGCTGCCTCTTGGTGCTGGGTTAAATTGGGAAATACCTGTGTGTTTTCCCTCTTTATATTCATGACTGTTGCTATGCTTTGGATCTTGGATGCCCTCTTAAAGGACATGTATGAAAAATCTTGGTCCCCAGGGCAGCACTATGGGAAGTGGTAGAACCTTCAGGAAGAGGGGCTTGAGGAAGTTTTTAGGTTACTGGGGCGTGCTCTCAAATGGGATTATGGACCACAGCCCCTTCCTCTTTGTGTTTGGCTCTATGGCCAGGATCTGAGCAGTTTTCTCTGCCATGCATTTCTGACATTGCCATCCAGCATGCTCACTAGAGACTCGGAGCACTGAGTCTTTCTGATCTTGGACTGGGGTCTCCAAAGTCATAAGCCCAAATAAATATTTTCTTTTCTAAGTTAATATTATTGCATGTATTTTGTTATCCTAATGGAATATGGACTAACACACCTGTTTGTCTGTAATTGTATCCACGGAAGTTTCCACATGACTGAACAGAGATATAGGTGCTGATGATCACTTGACACAAGCAATCTGTGTCTCTCCTTGGACATGGATGGCCTGAGGCATGGTGTCTGGAGGGGAAGATGTAGCATGATTAGTGGCTAAGTCAGACAGACATGTTCCCCTTTTCTCCATAATTGGCATTCCCCTAGATGTGAGGGAGAACAAGCTTGACAGGTAATAGTCCTCTGGAAGTATTTTGCTACACCATACTTTAAATCGGATGTCAAATAACTGCACATGGGACAGAGAGTGGCTATCTGTTCACTCAACCCCTCTCCTTCTTACTAGGTTCAAAGCCAGATTATTTTAACCAGAAGTACCTGAAGTTAGGCATGGCTATGTGACTGGCCAGTGAGCTCTCTGCCCCATGAAGTCCTTCTGTGTTCTAGTTTCTTCTTCTACCTACTGTTTGGATACTGATGGTCTGGGAGGCTTTGGAAGCCATGGATTTAGAATGGCAAATCCTTGGAATGATAAATCCTGAATAAAAAAAAAAACAGTGACTTTCCTGTTTGAGTATCCAACTGGACTTCAGTAAGAAATATACTTGCCAGTTAAACCAGTGAGAGGGTAGAGTGTAGTTATAGTAATTAAGATGTTATTTTTACTAAAGCACAGAACAATTTAGTGACCCCAGTTTCAACATGGCATTGCAGCTACCATTAAGACTGTGTGGAAACCCTCCATCCAACAAATGCTTGTTTTTTTCTTCCTATACCAACATTGTAACAAGCTTCAGCCATTTGTGTATTCATCTGTATGCATTTGTAACAAAATTTGAAGAAAAGATAACTTCAGTCATTTTCCTAAATTTTTTAACTGTTGTCAAGGATTGCTTAGCCTAATTTTGGTAATTATTTCAGAGTCCAACGAATGGATTAATCTACCTTGAATATCTATGGACAGTGGGATGCCAGGGCTCTCTCCATGGTCCTGAAGAGTGTTATGTTTGGAAAAAAAATCCAGTAAATTTCTAATTCTCTTCTCCAAACCTTATGCCGTGGCATTCATCGAAGTCCATTCTACAGACTGTATCTACCAGGTCATTATTTCTTCCTTTAAATAAGCATCCTTTCTTTAGGTGTGTTTATGCCAAAGTTATCTATTTGTGATGTTCTGTAGCTGTTTTTCCCCCTCTTTATCTTTGGAGGCCACCAACCAGCTCCCAAATAGATACATGAAGACTTATTCTTACTAATGAATGCCTGGCCTTAGATTGGCTTATTTCTAGCCAGCTTTTCTTAACTTATATTATCCCATCTACCTTTTGCCTCTGGGCTTTTACCTTTCTCTATTCTATTCCTTTCTTTCCTTCTTACTCCATGGCTGGTTGTATGGCTGGGGTAGCTGGCCCCTGGCATCCTCTCCTCTTCTTTTCTCACTCCTCCCTCATTTTCCTCTTCTTATTCTATTTATTCTCTCTGCCTGCCAGCTTGTCCTTTCTCCTGCCCTAGCTATTGGCCATTCAGCTCTTTTTAGACCAATCAGGTGTTTTAGACAGGCACAGTAACACAGCTTTATGGAGTTAAACAAATGAAACATAGAAGAATGTAGCACAACTTTGCATCATTAAACAAATATTCCACAACATAAATGAAAGTAACACATCTTAAGTTAATATTCCACAACAATGTTCTGTTCTGACTCAGGTTGTTATAAAAAATACAAGCCATGCCTCAAGTTCCAAGTTCCTTTATTGACAATGTGAATCCCTATGAGTTTTTCCCAGTTAAAAGGGTCTCCCCCAGTCTCTCTCTCTCTCTCTCTCTCTCTCTCTCTCTCTCTCTCTCCCCTTTCTTCTTTACTCACTCACTTGGAGATAGCATCTGTGCTAATTGAAACTTGGCCATTGAAAAAAATTCTCAGTATTGTGAGGAAACTTTCCTGTACCCTGGTCACTCATATCAGATTATAAACGTGGACTTCTTATATGAGAGTTATCAGGTTTTAAAGGGCACAATTAACATTTTTTTTAGTTCAGTAAAAGATGTCATTGCTATTTTGAGATTGCATTAAATCTCTTTGGATGGTAAGGACATTTAAACAATATTAATTCTTCCAATCTATGATCATAAAAGGTCTTTCCATTATTTGTGCCCTCTTTATTTTTTTATTTTTTAAAAATTACATGTTTGCCGGGCGGTGGTGGCACACGCCTTTAATCCCAGCACTCGGGAGGCAGAGCCAGGCAGATCTCTGTGAGTTCGAGGCCAGCCTGGTCTCCAAAGCGAGTTCCAGGAGAGGCACAAAGCTACACAGAGAAACCCTGTCTCGAAAAACCAAAAAAAAAAAAAAAAATTACATGTTTATGGGTATTTTGCTTGAACATGCATGCCTGTGGCCTGAGGAGGCCAGAATAGGGTACCAGATTCCCTGGAACTGGAGTTTCAGGTAGTTGTGAGCCACTATGTGGATTCTGGGAACTGAATTCTGGTTCTCTGCAAGAGCATCAAGTTCTCTTAATTGATGAGCCATTTCTCCAGCTACTCACTTGAATTTTAAAACTTTTTTTTTGGTGGTTTAAGGTGGTTGATCTAGCCTCTCATTTAAAAACATTTTCTGTAAAGCAATAGTTCTCAACCTTTCTGATGCTGCGATCCTTTAATATAGTCCCTCATGTTGTGGTGACCCCCAACCATAAAAGTTATTTTCATTGCTACTTCATAACTGTAATTTTGCTCTTGTTATGAATCATAATGTAAATATGATGTGTAATGTACATCTGATGTGTAACTTCTGTGAAAGGGTCATTTGACCCCTCAAAGGATTGTGACTCACAGGTTGGGAAACACTCCTATGGAGGGTGAATAATTACGAATGTAGCTGTTGAGTTCCTTGTTTCGTCGGCCACTGTCTTTATGCACTCGAGTGGTTTCTGAGCTTTTAGTGCCTTAGTCTCTTTATCTGTAAAAAGGAAATTGTATTTCCAACCTACTTACAGATTTATTATGATAATTGAATGAATGAGTTGATACAAATAAAAATCTTAGGATAGTTCCTGGCAAACAGTAAGTGCCACAAGAACAGTCTTCATTCTGCACATCCTTCTTCACCTCTAGGGCAGGACTGGATCCAGGTACTAAAGCCAGCCTGAGCATCACTCATCACAATTCATGGCAGAACTCAACCCAGGGGCAACTGGGAAGTTTGTTTTCAGAGATCCTGGCCTCTATCAGAAATTTCCCATCTCTCTTCCTTGATCCCCTCCCCTCATGTGTGTGTGTGTGTGTGTGTGTGTGTGTGTGTGTGTGTGTAAGTCACAGGTCAAACTCAAGTGTCATTCCTCAAGATCTATCCACTTTTTTTTAAAGTAGAATCTGTCACTTGTACCTGGGTGTCACTGATTAGGTTAGGCTGGTTGGCCAGGAAGCTTCAGGCACATCGTGTCTCCCCCTCCAGTGCTGGGAGTCCGTGTGTACCACTTGTTTTTTTAGGTAGGTGCTTGGGATTGAACTCTGGTCCTTGTGCTTGTGTGTGGCAACCATTCTACTGACTGGGCTATCTCTGCAGCTCCTTATTTCTTGGCGATGAATTAAAGTACTTTTCAGCTTTCCTTCCTGTTATAGCCCTTCATTTCAAGGCGTAATCTGAGAAGACCCTTTATTTCTAGTGGCAAATGACCCATAAGGCTCAATGCCTGGTCCTCCCCAGGAAGATTTGGTATAGATGTGAGGACTAAGATTTAAGGTAAAGAAATACGTTTGTTGGATAATTATCTTGTGGCTATCTATACACTTCTTCCCAGCATTGTTAAAAACAGCTACTCTTTTCACTTTCTTACAGGTCTGCCTCTGATTAAGGGTTTGCATATAAATTTATTCTGAATTGAGTTGTCACCTTGCTGGGTAGGACATCCATGCAGCCAGCAAACTGTTGTTAAAGAACCATAACCAGGATCCCTTGGAGAGGGGTGTTTGTCAGAGCAGAGTGCCATGCTCAGCGATTGTCCTGGCTCTTGGTTGGGCATAGGAGTTTGGTTTGCACTGCTGTAGATCTACAAGTCACAATTTCATATGTAGCAGCCCAATGAACACACTATTGTCCTTAATTGCAGGTTTGATGACATTTAATTGAAAACTGATTGTGCTGGTTTGAGGCAAAGCACTGACTCCTACTTTCATTTCCTCTTGAAGCTTCGGTCTGGGAAGTGAAGATGGTATCTCTCACTCCAGCCTGTGGCCATAGTTACCTGCATCTTAAGAAGATGCGGATTTTAAGACATCAACTTTACATCTTCTCAAACTAGTTTCTAATTCAGTGTGTAAGCCACCTTTCTGTCATTATTATAAAAATACCAGAAATCACTAACTTACAACGAGGGGCATTTTATCTCTTCATTGTTTGGGGGGTTTTGGTCCTTGATTGTTTGATTATTGATTGGTCCTTATTGATTTTAGGCCTGTGTGATAAAGGTACCTGCTCATTTCATGGAGGCTAGGAAACAGAGAACAGGAAGGGGACAGGGTTCTAATATCTCATTCAGATTAAAATTACAGTATCAAGTATGGTTGGTTGGGCCAAATGTTCTGTAACAAGGTGTCTTAGTTACTTTTCTATTGCGGTGACAAAACACCATGGCCAAAGCAACTTCTAAAAGAAAACATTTAACTGTGCTTATGGTTCCAGAGCGTTAGAGTCCCAGATGGTGGAGCCAAGGCATAGCTGAGAGCTTTCGTCTTGATCCCCAAGCAGGAGGCAGAGAGGGCACACTGGTACTGACATGAGTCTTTTGAAACCTCAGTCCTCGCCCCCCTCCCCCCAGGTGACACACTTCCTCCAACGAGGCCACACCTTCTGATCCTTGTTTCATCAACTGGGGACCAAGTATTCAAACATTTGAACCTATGGGAGCCGTTCTCTTTCAAACCCCCACACAAGGGTTGATTGGGAATTATCAGTTTGATCCATATTTAAGTTCTGTTAGAACTTTTGATTAAGTGATCATTTTCTCCTGTAAAGCACTAACTCTGTGCTCTATATAAGTGCAAACACTGATGCTGGGAAGGATGAGAAATGCTAACATTTTCTATAACCAGCTTGGAGGAGACAGTAGGCTGGACTTTGTGGCTAGAGACACAGGACAACTGGTCAGCCTCCGAGATGTTCCTGATCCAATCTGGCACTCTCGTCAGCATGTGGTTGTGTTATTTTAGCTTATATAAATTTATAGAAGTCCCAAAATACTCATATTCTTACATAAACACAAAAGCATGCTCAACCAAACAGAAGTTACTTTTAGCCTCTCTGAAGCGTCTCTGTATATTTAAGTATGTAGCATGTATAACATTAGGCTGATTTTGTGTACTTTATAAACCAATTCTAAAATTGTTCCCCAAGAAGAATTCTAAATGTTTTTTGAACAATGGAATAATTATAATATAGGCCTCAGATTTAAAGCATTTAAATGTCCCCAGGGAACATCCCACTGAATGCATGCATTCTAGCATTTGTTTAAAGCAAACAGATGTCTTCATGTACTCTGTCTATTTTATAAGTAGACATTCTTTGACTAAAGAATTCTCAAGGCTCTTACTTTATTCCAGGGACCTCTGGATAGGAGAAAAATTAATTTCTAAAACCCTTATTTGAATTCTGCCTTCTGTTATTACAATAACCCATTGAGACAGAGCCTCTGGAATACTAGGTAGCTCACCAAATTCTAAATCTGTCACCTACAAATGTGGGCAAAAATATTTTGGCTCTTTTGAACCTAATTTGGATTTGGCAAAATTACACTAAATCTGTTGCCTGTTGTCTAACTTTTAATTAATTAGTTAATGAATGACAATAAAATATTTTATTTAGTCTTTGCTTTTCCCTTTAACCTTTAAAAATAAGAATAATAGATTTTTTACCTCTTTTGTGTCTCTGTTTTGGCCAGTGTTGACATGGTAACACTAATTTCTTCAGATACATGCCTCACTGTGGGTTAAAGAGTCTTAGATGGGAGGGTTGAAGAATCAGCTCTTGTTTTCTGTGGTGCGGGTGAAGATGCCCCTGGGTCTGGGGTTTGCTAGCTGTTCGTTGGTGTTTCTGGTGGCTTGGAAGGTTCCATCAGTGTCACAGTCCAGAATCACATCCTATGCTGCCTTAGTGGTCCCTTCTATTTTATTTGATGATGGCAAACAAAATAGAATTGTAGAGCCTGGTAGATAACAGTTCGTTATGAAACAAACACATATATTCCTTAATATCTGCTCTATTTGAAGGTAGCAAACATTTTGTGTTGGGACTTTGTTTTACTGACTGTATTATTAAAAATCACATTCCCATTGTATAAAATTAGCTGGAGAAAAGCAGCAGTCTGGTCCAGGTGTCCTCTCTCAGCCTTGCCATCATCTGTCTGTCTGTCTGTCTGTCTTCTTCAAGCTGAGGATTAGTATTTTAGTTTGCATGTGTCTGCGTGCACTATTTGCTTACTTATGTGGCACAGAGGATTTAAATCTTTTTTAGTGGGTTTGATGGGGATGTTTGAGGTGAGAATCAGTGAAAAAGAGGGAGGGCTGTGGAAGAATAATTGCTACTTCATGGCAGAACGAGGCACTGTAAAGAGGGTAGCAACCCTTTTTTTTATTGCCTGCAGTGCAGAGATTTTGTAATTAGTAGTTTCATTAGAGAGTGTGGATGACTATTAAATGGTTCAGCCAAACAAAGCATTCATTGTATTGGAAAATTTACTGTAATCAGATAGAAAAAGTATTGGTTTTGTAAATCATTGGTCAGGACGGGGAGAGTTTCCCTATTTGGAACCCTTCTCTTATTCAAAGAGTCCCACTTCGGGCTTTAAATGTCCAGGTCGTGGTAGTCTGGAGGCTCCACTGGCCTCCACCCGGCAAGCATCACCTGCTGCCTGGCTTCCCTCGTCTAGTAGCACGAGGCACGCTCCATTCCATTGATGGAGATTGGCGTTCTGCAGGTTTTTGGGAGTTGGGACAGTTGTGCTTGGCAGTGGTCCTGCCACTACAGATTTCATTTCGTAGCTCTCCTACACTGCTGCTATAAGGCCAACAGAAACGTGCTAGCTTCTAAGCATATGCAAGTTTCCTGGCGTAGAGAATGCTTATGGGGCTTTGCCCACACACCAACTGTCTCTGTTTAGGAGTAGCTGTCCCTATTTTTTAACCATATTCACACTTTGTCGATGTAGAGGGGTACAGTGTATTTTAATCGCGCCCCGAGGCGGCTTTGTGGCTAGGTTAATTATAGTCCTCTCTTATATTTGCACAGTGTTTTTCAGGCTTAGTACTTTTTCCACTTACCACAGATCCTTTGATTTCTCAGGCTTCCTTGAGGTAGGCAGGGCATTTCTATTTCACAGAGGGGGAAGGTTGATGCTTATTGGATTAAATCCAGTTGTCCAGTAAAGCAGTTAAGGTAGATGGGGCCAGGATTCAGGAGTGCCTGTCTGGGCATCTCTCCATTACAAGCTACCAATTCCACTGCTCTCCAAGGCCCATTGTCATGGTTAGTTCTTTGTCAACTTGACACAAGCTACAGTCATCTGGGAAGAGGAAATTCGATTAGGAAAATGCCTCCATGAGATTGCCTATAAGCAAGTGTGTGTGTGGGGGGGCATTTTCTCGATTAATGGTTGATGTGGGAGTGCCCAGCATCTTGGGAGTGGTGCCGCCTGTTAACAGGTCATCCTGAGTGTATAAAAAGGAGTGCTGAGCAAGCCATAGAGAGCAAGCTAGTAAGCAGCATTCCTCTGTAGCCTCTGTTTCAATTCCTGCCTCCCTGTTCCTGCCTCGAGTTCCTTCCCTGACTTCCCTGGAGGATAGACTACAAGCTGTAAGATGAAATAAACCCTTTCCTCCCCAAGTTGATTTTGGTCATGGTGTTTATCCCAAAAGAAATAGAATATAGAAACAGAAAGCAAAAGTAAGATGCTCACGCCCCAAATGCTTCTCTCAATCCTTCACGTGGATCCCAAGGACCAAAATCAGGTCATTAGGCTTTGTGGCAAGTGCCTTTACCTGCTGAGCTGTCCTAACGACCCCTTTAGGATGCTCTTTGCTGCTGTTTTCTATCCTCTTTCCAACGCCCAGTTTTCTATCAAGTGTGGATTGAAAAACTTATTGCCTTCCCATGGTGTCAGCTCACCTCTTATATGACCTTCCAGAGGCAGAAGCCGGTCTAGGCCTGCTGAATCACAGCTGGGGTGTAGACTGTGGGGGCAGGAATGAGAGGTGCAGTTGATCCTGGACTTGGACAGCCGGACTGAGGCTGTCATGCATCATGGGCAGCCACTTTTGTGGCCTGTGTCGTCTTTGATACAAAATTAAAATTCAGGTGCTTTCAGCTTCTCAGGTACAAGCTTCCCTCATGTCAGTCTCCATCTCTTCTTACACTTTGCCTCAATTAGAGTATGTGTCATAGTGCTTTAAAACCTGCTGGGATCTATGTGCGTGCCTGTCCTCTTGGTGACGAGTTATTTGAAGGAAGGAATCGTATCACATTTGTCTGTTTGTTCCTATATCTGTCACCCTGCCTGGAAAATAGAAGGTACTCAGTTAATGCTGGTGGACTGAGTTAAATCTTTTATTTATTATTTATTTTGAAGTCAGTATTTTGGTATGTGTCTTAGTTAGAACTTCTATCGCTGTGAAGAGACACCATGACCCCACCAACTCTTATAAAGGAAAAACATTGAGTTGGGGTGGCTTACATTTTCAGCGGTTTAGTCCATTATCGTCATGGTGGGACATGGTGGCGTGCAGGCAGACATGGTGCTGGAGAAGTAACCAAGTGTCCTATGTCATAACTTGCTGGCAACAGGAAGTGGTCTGTCTCACTGGGTGTGGCTTAAGCATATATAAGACCTCAAAGCCCGCTTCCACAGTGATGCACTTCCTCCAACAAGGCCACACCTCCTAACAGTGCCACTCCTTTTGGGGGCCATTTTTCCTTCAAACCACCACAGTGTGTATCCCAGGCTGACACTGAACTTACTATATTCCCCTGGTTGGCTTTGAACTCTTGGCAATCCTTTTGCTTCAGCCTCCCCAGTGCTGGGATTAGAGGCATTCTCCATTACTCCTGTGACTGAGTGAGTGGAAAGCTCAGAAGAAGGACTAGGACTGTCATTTATCTCCCACACAGCTTTAGGGAACAAAATGGAGGCCGTCTGAGTTTGTGCAATAATGAGGTGCCTTGCTTGAAGTTGTACCATGAATGTTTTTCCATCTCTTAAATAAGTGTTGCCGACACATTTTCCTTTTAAGATTTATTTATTGCAGATTTTACTAAGACTGTATTAGTGCTGGGATTATGGATTTTCCCCAGTAATCCCTTATCAGTGCAAAGAATAGAGAGTTGACTGGCTCCGGGATCTTTGCAGGAACCAACTCCCCTGCACTGTCACTGTTGAGAGATGCATCTCTTGGGGCAGCTGGGTACAGCACAGCAAAATGGAAACAATTTTCTTTCTTTCTTTTCTTTCTTTCTTTCTTTCTTTCTTTCTTTCTTTCTTTCTTTCTTTCTTTCTTTCTTTCTTCCCCACCTACCTAACACATATAGCCAAGACCAGCAAATGGACGGAGCTCACGTTTACTGGTTCTTAACTGAATTGAGGCAGATCAGAACTTTTACAGGTTGAGTGAGCAAGCAACAGGGTTTGCTTTTTTCTGGGCCTGCCGAGAAGCAGGGCTGGAGGCACATGGGATTTGGCTGAGCTGGATCCTGCTGCAGGGGTGAAGCACCCTCGGTTTCAGCCATGTAGGTCATGCAGTGGCAGGCTGACATGGGCCACCTGGGGAGCTCTGGAAAGCCTACTGTGAGCATGAGATGTGAGGTCTTTACAGGTGACAGCGTACATTAGTAGGCTGCAAAGGGACAAAGCCAGTGTCCTTTGTGGGTCTGAAGATGCAATTGAACTTTCAGGATTTTTGTCTCCTTTACCTGATTTGTTTCTTTATCTGGGCATGGTTATCAGCTACCTTGACCCCTCCCAGTACCTCTTCGTTTTAGGGGTAGAAGCACAAGACCAAGGTATCTGTGGGACTGGGTTCATCTGAGGTCTGTCTTCTTGACTTATTGATGGCTGTCATTGCCCAGCATCTTCAAAGGCCCTCTTTCTATTCCTCTATGTGCCTGGATCTCAGAAGAACAGCAGTTACATTGGCTTAGGCTCCTTTTAATGACCTCATTATCTCTGTAAAAAAGTTTTAAAATGGAGTCTTGTTCTGATGTACTGGGGATTTGGATTTCAAGAAATGAGTCAGGCCATAACATGGGTTGAATGTCTGGACTCTGTGTGGACAGAGTCAGAGGTTTTATTTAAATCCACTATAGGAAAGGATTACTGTCCACTCCAGTGTGGCTTTTCATCCCCAAATCCATTCCTTATGGAGGAGGAGAAGGAAGAAAAGAAGGGGCTATGAGTTGTAAGCAGGATCGGGGAGGGAATGGCCAGCTGGCTACCCTATGGTTGTCGGAGCTTAACTTCACTCCAAACTTTGTTCTGAAATATGAAACACTTTCCTTCTTTTATCTAGTTAGGAATGGAAATGCACATGCATGTAATTGTCTTCTTCCTAAATTCTCTCCATTGTAACGACTTCTTCCTTGTTAGAACTGCCACGGACTTGAAAGGGGAAACACACAATGTAACCTCAACTGCTCTGCCTAACTCTGCAACAAAGTGTCTGGTCTTTAGAGGCCTTTGAAAGTTCAGCCAGAAATAGACCCAGGGTTCACGTAATTCACGGGAACTTTTAAATAAAACCCTTAGAAAATGTCACTCGGGCCAGTCAAGGGATGATGCTAGTTTGTATCTGTGCCTCAACTCATCTTGTGTTCTGAATAGTTACTGTTTGGTTTCAAGGTATGCATGGAGTCTCAAAATGAGATCTGTTTTCTTGGTGAGTGATGGCCAGGGCCAACGCTGCACTCCTTTTTTGTCTTGTGCATTTTACTGTAAGACTAGGAAATCAAGGAGCTAAACTGCTAAAGAGTTTAATGTTACTCTTATATGAAAATACATACATTAGGGAGAGGACTACAAAATGCATATGACTGAAAGTGAGAGCCTGCTTCTTTTGTGTATGTGTGTGTACATGTTCATGTGTGCATGCATGTGGGTATGGGGGTAAGCATGTGTGTGATTATGGATGGGGAAGCCAGAGAGAGGTTCACAATCAGGTGCCTTCCTCAGTTGCTCTCCGAGTTGTTCACTGAGGGGACAGGACCTCTCACTGAACCTGGAACTCACTGTTTTGACTAGACAGACTGGCTAGCAAGCCCCGGGGGTTCTTGTGTTTCTCCCCAGCACTGGGAACACAGATGCACACCACCATGATTGACCTTTCTGTGGAAGCTCTGAGGAATCCAATACGGTCCTCAAGCTTGTGTGGAAAACACATAACTAGCTGAGCCGTCCTCCCAGCCCCCAAGCCTGAATTGTAAAGGGAATTTAGGGTGTGATGGGCCATGCACTCTTTTCATTTACCCTAGGAGTACAAGTTCATAGTCATTTACTCTTTAGAGTTTGATGGATTGTAGGAAATTTTAGAAGTACTTAAACTCTCCCAGAAATACCAGGTGTTTGGAGCCTTCTTTCTGCCTCAGGTTACTTTCCAAAGTAGCAAGCAGATAATTTGATGAACACATTTGTGTAAGTGTGCGAATGAATGCTAACCTATTAATGGGAATGCAGTGGTCCTTTCCCTGCGTCTCTACGTTCACTCCTGGATACACTGTGCATATTTTAATTCTGACTTTTAGTTTTGACATTACAACCTCTCATCAAATATATTTGCTTAACACAGATTCATTGGCTGCTTACAGTATGCCAAGCTGATCTAGGCATCTGAAAAGTGAACAAAGTCTGTGCCTGCTAGAGCCTGTATTCTAATGGGGAGATAATAATCAGAATACATGAATAATATACTATGTTGGAAGCTAATGAGCATTTCATAAAAATGGAATGAAGTAAGGGTATGGGGAGTAAAGAGTTCTAGTACTGGCTTGGGCAGAGAAGAACCCAGTTTGATGTGATGGACAATGAAGGAAATAAGAGGGTGAGAAATAGAATTATTTGTGGGAAAGAGAAAGAACAATGAGGAAGAAGTCCATGCAAAGTCCCCAAGCCACTGGTCTGTTTGAAAAACAGCTAGAAGGATGGGTGGAATGGCGAAGAGGGGGTAGGGCCCAGAGAAGCAGGTGGTGTGTTCCGGTGGGAGCTGGGTAAGGCTTTTGTCCTGAGATGGAAAGGAAAGCATGTTGAGCCAACCGGTGATGCAGTCTGCTTTATGTTTTCAAAGGACTATTCTGGTTGCTGTGCTGATAACAGACATCAGGATAGTTGTCAGGGAGATCAGCTAGGAGGCCGTTTTCACAGTGGAAGGGGGTTGATGGTGGCCTGGGCCGGACTTTGGCAGTGCAGGTGCTGAGAAGAGGTTAGATTCTGGACATGTTTTATTTTTATTGTGCGGGTGGTACTGGGGATTGAATCTATGCCCTTGTGCATGTTCACCAAGTATTCTACCACTGAGCTATACCCCAGCCCTAAAGATATCTCAAAGGCAGAGTGAACAAAATCCAAAATGCATTGGATGTGAGAGATTCTAGAGAAAAAAAAAACAATGAAAGATCCACAGTTTTGCTTGAATGGAGTGGCCATGAACCAAGATGAGCCATGATAGTTAAAGTGGGTTTGAGGGGCGGAGCAAGGATATTGGTTTTAGGGATGCTAATAAGTTGTGGATGCCTGCTGTACATGGCACTTTGATATGTTTTGGAGTTAAGCAGAGTGAACTGGACCAGGGATAATAGACTTGAGAATTTTCAGCACAGGTGGCATTCCTAGCTCTAACTAGAGGACTTCATCAAGGGAATAGATGAGAGGCAATTAAAGGACTAAGGACTAAGGTTTGGGGCACTACAGCACCTTGGAGAAGAAAGGGGATAGCAAAGAAAGCTGACAAGGAGAGCTTGGCAGTGGGCCAGAATTTATGGTGCTCTGAAAGCCAAGAGGAGAGCATGTACAAGGGGAAGAACTGCTCTGTGTTGGATGCTGCTGTTTGAATGAATTAGGACTGAGAATTGGCCAGTGGGTGTGGCAGTTTGGATGTCCCTGGTGGTGGTGGTAAGGGAATAAAAGACTTAACAGAAGCAGGTAAGAAGGAGCCGTGGAAGATAGACTGAGGCAGTAAATGGAGAGAACACTGCAAAGGTGAGTTGTTATGAGGGTCATAGGAAAATGGAATATTAGTTGGAATGAGAGGGGCCATCCAGGAGAGTGATTTCTAGAGATGGGAGACATAAGAGCACGTTTAAGTGATAATGGGAATGCTCCATGGAGTAGGAAAATTAGCCAGTGTGAGAGAAAAGGAGACTCCCTAGTGTGATGTCATTGAGAAGACACAAAGCAGTGAGCTCCAGTGCACAAGTTTGCATTGGAAAAGTGCACAGGCAGTCAGTTCACAGGAGACACAAGTTTGTGTTAGACATACGCTAGTGAATCTGACAGACAGATTCAGTAATAGGAATGTGTGGGGACTTTATCTATTGCATGAATTCTCAGTATTGTGAGGAGGGGCAAGACTGTAGTAGAATATTATTTGAAGGGGTGTTACTTTTGCTTATGTTGCATTTGTTCAACTCTATGAAGCTGTGTTACTGTGCCTGTGTAAAACACCTGATGGACTCGGAGGTTAAGAGTGCTCCCTGGTCTTCCAGAGGACCCAGCACCTACATCAGGCAGTTCACAATCATCTGATAACTCCAGATCCAGAGGATCTGATGCCCTCTTCTGACCTCCTCAGGCATCTGCATACCTGTGAATCACACACACACACACACACACACACACACACACACACACACACACACACACACGCTCAAAAACAAATCTTAAAAAAAAAAAAGACTCTTAAGCAAAACCCAAGCAGGATTTTTATGATTCAGATTTGTTGATTAAAGGATTAAATCCTATATTGTTTTAAACTGCTGACTTATTGGAAAAGGTGGTTCATAATAGAAAAAATGATAATCAGGTTTTAGGAGCTTATTTCTTTAGTGATTTTATCTAAAATAAATTTTAATAGTTGGCTGTGGTGACATATGCCTTTAATTCTAGCACTTGGGAGGCAGATCTCTGTAAGTTTGAGGCCAGCCTGGTCTACGTAGTGAGTTCCAGGCTAGCTTAGTGCTACAAAACTACCTTGAAATTTTGGACCTAAATGGCAAAATATCACCAGGGGTACAACTGTGGCACTTACATCTTGGGAGCACCCGACAGCTATCTAATAGGACGTAAGGTCCACTGAGTACAAGGTAATTCATTTCTAGTTCTGTAAACTTAGCCAAATAGGAGTGGCCAATGAGGTCCTTGATCCTAGAAGAGAAACTACTCCTGTAACTTTCCTAAAGCAATATAATTCCTAACTGCATCCCGGACACTTATTCCTGCACCCCCAGGCAAGTGCAGCTCCTACCTCTCATCAGGGAACCTTCTTTTTGCCCCACTTGGGGACCATCACAGAAATCTATAGCTGGTTAAAATGCACAGAATAACTGACTGTGGGTGCCCAACCACACTTGATAATCTATATCCCGACCTCTACATCGAAGGCCCCGGAAACACAGAAGAATAGGGGCCTGGAGGACTTTAAGCGCCAGAGGAACAGGACTCTAGCTGCAAGATTGTGTCTTTTATGTGCGGTAGGGAAGCTGCACCCATGAAATTGTAGAAATATGGTCATCTAAACAAGATCTGCACAGTGACAACACCAGCTGACATACCAACAGGGGTGGAGGCCATCTCACAAGCCCTACCCATAGATGAAGAGCTGTAGGTAATTAATAACGGCTGAGAGAGAGGGAGCAGCCATCTTTTTCGAGGATAAATCCTGATAGGTTATCAAATCCAAGTGGTCATCCCCAAATACACAAACATGAGAGCAACACTCAATGTTTTTGTACATGGTTATTTTTGATCTTTTATTCATGTGACAGTTTCGTGAAGGTCCATTATGTGTCAGACCCAGTGTACCTGGGGGTTTCAGAATGAGACAATGCTCCCACACTTAAGGACTCCCAGATTTCAATAGCTGATTCAGAGGAAGAGCTCTTATGATAAAGAAGTAAGTGATGAAAATTCAACAATACAATCTAGAATACACAATTGCATCCAAACTTGGGAGGAACAAATAAATACTGATTTGAATTATCCTGGTTTCACCTGAAGTGCTGTGCTCCAGGTGAGGAGGTAGCATTTTGAGAGTTTATGAATATGTACTCAAAAGTTTATCCACAAAATATGTGAAAAGAACAGGTAGTTGTTAGAATATGAGTGTTTATCCATGCATGTTCTTCTCTAAATATGTCTTTTCCTCTTTAGTCTCTGTGCTTTCTCCACCATGGAAATGCTTGGCACACAGTAGGAGCTTGTGAATAAATGATAACTAACTGATTAAATTATGTACTCAAGTTCCTGAGGATGACAATTTCTCCATAGGCACCATCGTGGACCCAGTGTGGGTCTCCCTGATGCTTGAATGTTGATGCTCTACCCCCATAGTGCATGTGTTTGGATCAAGGAAGTGACTGAGGTTAAATGAGATGCTGTGGGTGGGGATCTCATCAGATAGAATAAGTGTTCTTATCAGAAGGGGCACCAGAGAGCTCACAGCCTCTCGCTCTCCAAACAAACTGAAGAAAGATCAGTTGAGTACTTAGCAAGAAGGCAGGAGAAGAGCCTTCACCAGAAGCTGGATCAGGCTGGGTGCTTTTCAGCCTCCAGAGCTGAACATCCATTGCTAAATAGACATACTACTAATGTAGTTCCATGAGACCATCACCTGCCATTTGAAGAATATCCAACTGTTAGCCTCTGTTTATCTAATATGCTAATTTCCCATTTATAGTATATGAGATTGCTTCAGTAACTGACATCCTTGCTGTCAGTTATTGGCCTAGGGAATGCTCCTTAAATATGGTTTGTTTCTTGCTTTGGCTGTGGAGATGCCAGCTTGCATAGGTCAGAGTAGACACATGTTACAAGGGTGGAGGGGTTTGCTGATGTTAATTCTAGATTGCAAAAAAAAAAAAAAAAAAAAAATAGAAAGAAGAAAGGTCAGAACTAAAAAGATTGGCCATCATGTCCTCAGATACAATGGTGCAATAGCATGGTACGAGGATGATGATGATGACGATGATGATGGTGATATAGTAATCTTGGAAGAAAAAAGCAGGGTGAACCAATGCTGTTAGGAATCATGTTTGTATTTACTTTTCTATTGCCAGAAATGAGTGTTTGCTTATGTCAATATTTTCATTCTGATTATACCCCCCAATAAACTAAAGTGTGTGTACTAATTTATAGAAGCAGTTGAAGGTAACAGGCTTGACATTTCTTGACAAAGCCAGAAACATGAGTCCCTGGATTAGAAGTATTAAGGATGCACCATTTACAAAGTCAATAATTGCCTTTCCTGTTATTTGCTTATGTCTGATCTTTAGTTTTTGCACACACACATATTAGTACATAAGAAGAATCAGTTTATAGGGACATTTTCATATGCTTTTTGGGCTAATTCTAATCTGAAAGATTTAAATAACTTGAAGCAGTGTTTTTCATAATCCACCTCACTGACTCCATTGTTTATGGGTGAGAATTTAACTGCCTATTAAGAGTTGCAGGCCAAATGACCAGCCCCTATTCCTCTCCCCGATCTATCATTCCTGCATGTTGAGCGAGGCATATTTTCATTCTCTATAACCATGCAGCTCTAGGAATCCAGGCGATCAGTGTGGCATGAACAGTACAGAGCAGTGTTTCCTCTCATTTATCCCAGAAGAGAACTCATTTGGACATTCTCAAAGCCTCCAGTCCCCTTCTGCAAATAGCTATTCACCTCTCTTGGCCAAGGTGACAAATGGCTTTTGCTGGGTTAGTAGACAAGAAGTGTGTTTCATTTGTCTTACCGCTCAAGCCCCTCGTGTGGGAAGAGGAGTAAAGGAAGGGGACATATATTGTGACTTAGAGCTTCCTTTGTATTTTAGCCGGAGGGGGACCACGAGGTGTCGGTAAATCCTCAGCCAGGTGTCCAAACATTAGGCAGCTTCCCCTAAAGCTGACCAACAGTTCACAGATGGCAGGAAGTCTTGGAGACATTTGAGAATGGCTGCGGGGTGAGAGGGAGGAAGCTAGGCTTGGCAAGGCTGCCAGGCTCTGCCAGCCGTTGAGGGGCTGCTTGGGAGCAGGGCTCTTCTCTCATTTCCTGACCAATACTTTGAAGCATTTTTTACTTAGGTTGTTTGTGTGTGTGTGTTATATGCATGTGAGTGTTTGAACGCGTGCTCCTGTGCAGATGCATATGGAGACCTGAGAGGGGCAGTGGGTGTCTTTCTCTATCACTCTGCCTTATTTTCTTATTTCTTAAGATAGGGTCTCTCACTGAACCAGAAGCTTGCCATTTCAGCTAGACTGGGTTTTGAATTCATTCTTACCCAATGAGCCATCTCTAGCCCCAGTTCTGACTTCTTGAATGTTTGCTTGGTATTGTTCATTTTGTTCTGACTCAGTTGCTTGAATTGAAGGGGGAGGGGACTGGCCAAATCTTACGCTCCATTTCCTCGATGCCCATCTGTGCCTTGAGATTCTGGAACTGAGCTGGACACAGCTTGAAGCCATTAGACTTGAAAACTACCAGACTAGAAAGGCATGGAAAGCTTGGGACTGCCTGGGACAAGACCACTTTGGGGACCTTTCTTCTTGTTTTCTATCTCTTTCTGAAGGGATCCTTCCAGACAGTCAGAGCCCACCCCAACATTTGCTCCTCGGCAAGCCATTCCCTACCTCCCAGCAGAATGGGAGCACCTAGACTCTATTTCTCCAAGGCACATTTCCATCATCAGGATGAAGAAAAGAATGAGTCCAGGGACATGACATATCATTGTTATCTTGCCTCCACTCCTATGACACATTGCCTATCACTGGGACTTGGCAAATGTTTGTGGAATTTAGTAGAAGCTACTATCTGATTTGGACACCACTTAATTACCTTTATAGCATTAGCTCTCTGGGTATGGCCACGTGCAACTTCAAGCAGGGGAAGAAGGTTATTTAGATAACATGGTTAGTATACGGAAATGCTATATAAAAATTGAAAGCCATGGCCATATAGCCTTGTCATTTCCACAGGTGAGGGATTTCAGTATGGGATCAAGGATAGTGCATGAGTAGTGTGAAGAGGAAGCCTAGAATCTTTGGCTCTGAAGCTGGAAGACCATAGTGGATCACAGTTGTGTACACAGACATTGAGGAAGTATGGGATGAATCCCATCAGAAAGCCTAGCATTTCTCCTTTAAGAAGTGTTATGCTAGTTGCTGAGGATGCTAGGCATCTCTGTCTGTGTCCTGTCTTACATCCTCTTTGCCTACGTTTTACTCTTGCTGTTGCTGGGCAGCTAGGGTCTCAAGGATTCAGATGAATAGCATTTACCTTCAGCTAAACCATGCCCTTGTCTTTTTCTGCACTCGAGTTTCTAGGAACCAACCTGGGACTTCCATAGAATGCCATTTATGAGTCACCTACATGAAGATACAGAGAGGAAAATAACCCATAGGTTGACCCTTGACTCAAGAGGGCTTGGAGCTTGTGGCAAAATGTCCCCTTCTGTTCTTGGCTGGGTGGTTTTGAGACATGTTTTGTTCATTTCTTTTAAGAGTCTCAGAAGGGCTGATTCACATTGAACAACCCAGTGATGCCATCAGTTGTGAAAATCACAGAGCATCAGACAAGAGCAAGGTCTGTGAAGACCACACAGGAGAGCTGCCTTCACCAGGGCACCCAGGTTTGGGGAAGATGACATGTCTTAGGGTTAGTGTTGAAATGGAGAAGACTTGTATGGATCCTAGAATAGTCTTAAATCTTTTTTTTTATTATAATCTTATTTAACTATGTGTAAATTAAAGCTAGGTGTACACTCCTAGCATGTAAAACTCTCATATAATCACAAAACCACCAGAGATTCACGCATTAAAAGCAAATAAAATGACAAAATCCAATAAAATTCAAATTAACAACATTAATTTAATGTGATGGATGATGGATTTTGCACAAATGAAATCGCTGTTGGCAAACGAGTGTGTCACTGACAGCTTGAGCTGCTCCTCTGGGTTCAGGGTGTCATGTGTCCCACAACGACACCCTTCTGCTGCCTGTTTTTCTCTTTGAGTCACTGAGAAACCTTTGTCTGGCTAGGACTGAATATGGTATTTACATATTGAAGCTGCTGCACTCTGTCCTCCCAAGTAGAGACAATGGAAGGTCTGTCAGTCGGACTGACAGGAGCAGAGCAAAGGTAGATGCTGACATTGCTTCACAGAGCAGAAGGAGGTGCTGGGAGGACACTCAGGGATGGTGGTGGGAGGAAGGAAGAAGCTTGGGAGTCTGAGTCTTTGCTTACACTTAGCTTAATTCGCAGCATCTTACTTACAGAGGAGGATCTGGAGTCAAACATTTACTTCTGGGAAGCTAAAGGGAGCTTGCTTGACTATTCAGTTCCAATGAAGTGAGGGCTAAGATGTTTTTCTGGATCTAGGTACCCCCCATTGGCATCCTGGGGTGGAGTGAAATATTGGAGAGCTATTATGTTATGTACTATCTCTCTTACCCTTTGGTGAAACCATTGTGTTGTGAGAAACTCTTAGGCAAAGGAAGCTTGGTTGCAAAGTTTGGATACAAGCTCCTGACAAATGCTGGGGGGGTCTCATTGCTACATTCACACTGGTTCTAGCCCACAAAGGGCGTCTTTTCTGAGGCTGCTTCATAGGCTTAACGAGGCTTCTGGCACTGACTGGACTCTACTTGGAAGCCTTCCCCCTGTCTCTGCTTTCTGAATAAAGGCTAGAGGTGAAAGCCAGTAAGGCTAAGCTCAGGCAACCTGGGCTTCTATGTTGGACAAGTTGCTTAACCTGTGCCTCAGTCTCTTCATGTGTTCACTGGGGAGGATAGTCACGCCTGCTTCTTTGGATGAAACATGTCACTGTATGTGGCATGTCCAGAATGCAGGCTCTGAAGGAGAAACAAATGGTTTATCATTCAGAAGACTCAGCTAAAGAGACAACACCAGGATAGAAAACACCTGAACGATCAAGGATCCTACCTCATCATTTCAGAGCTTGTTAATTTGCTTCTTTGGATGAAAAAAATATTGATTCCTTGAGAATTTTATACATCATATCTATCCCTCATCTCCTCTTAGACTCATGCCTATCTTTCTATAGCCATTCAATTTTGTGTGGGTGTTAAAACAAGAATATGGGGAGCAAAGTTCGGTGGTAGGGGAATGGGCCAAGGAGGGTTGGAGGAGGGATGAATATGATCAAAACCCATTGTAGGAAATTCTCAAAGGACTAAAAATAAAGGGGCGGGAAGAATACCCCATCAAGCTCACTATGTGTGGGACCCTTCTCTGGAGTGTGTTAGACTCACCGGGGGGACACACCCTTAAAGAAATCTAACTCTGGCTCTCTCAGCAGCCATCAGTTATCAACAGCTCATCAACTAGGGGTGGGACAGTGTCCCCCCGCCCCCCCCACCCCCCCCACCCCCCCCCCGCCACGATGGGATTGTCTGTCTTGCTCTGGCCTTGTGCGTGCTGTCACAACCACTGGGGTCACATATCCTGCTGTGTCCCTTGTATTCAGCCACCACCTTCGGCCCTCACCCCTTTGCTGCAATGATCCCGAGCCTTGGGCACAGGGAGGTCAGAAATTTGCCTTTGTGAAGAAGAAAAAGTAATGGAGAAATGGTGTGAAGGAGCCAGGCATGGTAGCACACCCCTGTAACCCAGCCCTCCGGAGGCAGAGACAGGAATACCTCCATAGTGGGATCCTCTTTTAGAAAGTGTGCGTGTGCGTGTGCGTGTGCATGTGCGCGTGTGTGTGTGTGTGTGTGTGTGTGTGTGTGTGTGTGTGTAAAAAGGAAACACTGGAAGGAAAAGCTGTGCAAACACATTTGAACGGGCTTTGTCTAAAGCACGTTAGAAAGTCTTACTTTCTTTCTGACACTTATTTTGCATTAAAAACCAGAGGTGTTAATTACGAGGCAGCCCTGTCTGTTTATCATGGCTTGTCCCCATAGACATTATTTGGCACACTTGATTCCCTCAAGGCGTTCTGCTGAGTCAGACAAGCCTTGTAGTAATTCAAGTTCCTCCAGAAGCCCCAAGACAGGAGGGAGGAGGAAGTTGGAGGAGAGGTTACTGTGTCTTGGGTGCTCTGGGAAGGAATGGTGAGAACTCATCACTGCTCCAGCAGGCCTGAGAGGGTTTTGGGTAGTCATCCTCCCATCCACTGCTTCTCCTCAGCTGTTTGTTGAGGCCTGCGGAAGGTGGAGGTTCAACTGTCTGATGCATCCCGTCTGTCTGCTTGGTCTGGGTGGGCTATGGTGGCCAGAGGGAGTTGTTAGGCCTTGGCTGTCAGGCAATGGGAGCTGGCAGGCTAAAATGTGTGGTGATATATTGTGTCTCCCAATATATTGTACATCCTAGTAAACTTATCTGGGGACAGAGGACAGAACAGCAACTAGATAGACATAGAGACCAGAAAATGGTAGCACACACACCTTTAATCCTAGCATTCTGGAGGCAGAGATCCATCTGTATCTCTGTGAGTTCAAAGCCACACTGGAAACAGTGAGGCATGGTGACATACACCTTTAATCCCAGGAAGTGATAGCAGGAAGCAGAAAGGTATATAAGGCGTGAAAACCAAGAACTAGAGCTGGTTAAGATTTTAGGCTTTTAGCAGCAGTTCAGCTGAGATCCTTCAGGTGAGGACTCAGAGGCTTCCGGTCTGAGGAAACAGGATCGGCTGAGAAGTTGGCGAGGTGAGGTTAGCTGTGGCGTGTTCTGTCTCTCTGATCTTTCAGACTTCACCCCAATAACTGGCTCCAGGTTTGTTTTTTATTAATAAGACCTTCTAACAATTCATGCCACAAAGATGGGCCTGAAGGGTCTGGGGAGGTCTCAGAGATACAGGCTGAGTAGACTATCGGAGTGGCACTAATGTAGGCTTTATGCCTCATCTAGTGTCGAAGGATCTAGTGTGACTTTATTTTGGTATGCTCTGTCTGATATCAATTGCTGATTGTATTAATTTTGTTAAATCCTCTGCTCTCTGTGACACCTACACCTTTGAGTGATTCTTGGCAGACATTTTTATGAACCTGCTTTGATGCATTTTGAAGATCCATTTGCTGAAAGTTTTCAATGATGAATCTCTGACTTCTTGGTTTGGCTCAGCCTTGCAAATGAGTGCATGTGGAGGGAACATGGGGAGATGGAGGAGGGGTAGAGAGGGAAGACAGGGCCATGCAGGTTGAAAGGGGCTGATCCTGGAATGAGAGGGGCCTCAGGTTAGATCTCATCTCATTGAGATGTAGCAATGGATGAGATGGGATGAGGCCATAGAGGGCCCTGTGGTCTCTCTTTGCCTTCTGGTGTTGGGGTGGATTAGGGTCAGTCATCACCATGCCATTTAAAGGGCTGCTGGGGTACATAGTCTACTTTTACTAGGCACTCTGGTTGTCATGGTCAAGTGCTCACACTTTAGACATGAGTGGAAGGTAAGGCAAGCGGAGATGCATCCTTTAGGTTTGGGAAGGACCCTGGCGTTGAGGAATCTGGATCAGAACAGAGAGGCAGCCATCAGGGGTGTGCTGGGTTCACCTGGAGTCAGAAGCCCAGGATGGAGTCTTGCCTCTGCTTTTACATCTTGTGCCTTAGACAAATTCAACTTTTGCTGTGGTTTGAATGTGAACTATCCCCCATAGACTCACATGTTTAAAGATTTGGTCCCCAGCTGGTGATGCTCTTTGTGAGGTTGCAGAATCTTTAGGTGGTGGAGCCTTGATGGAGGATGTGGCTCACTGGGGGCACATGTTGAGGTTTTATAACCAAACCTCTCTTCCTGCTTTTCCTCTGCTTCCTGAGGGGAGAAGGAGATACGACGTGAGCGGCTGCCTCCTGCCCCTGCCACCACACCTTCCCTACGTGACACATGTCTTCCCTGCCACCATAGATGCTATCTCCCCAGGACCAAAAGAAACCCATTCTTTCTTAAGGTATTTTTGTCAGGGTATTTTATCACAGCAACAAAAAAGCAGCTAAGACAACCATCCTTCCTTCACACGATGGAGGAAGACAGTGGTGCTACACCACTTGGATTAGTGTGGAGATAAAATGAGCAAATGTATCTATTTATAAAGCACTTATTTCTGTTAGTTCTTTTAAATGGTGAAATACTTTAAATGTTTGCATTCAATGAAATGCTTTTAATAAAATAATATAATGCAATACAGTTATGGTCCTCACAAGGATAATTACAGGTTTTCTAAAATGTTAATTCACAGTATATATTACTGGGACACAGGTTTTTCAATTTAGTTTTGTTTTTATTAATACTTTTTAATCCAAGTAAAATAGTGGTGGTGAAATGCAACTAAGAGTCCCCTGAAGAACAAAGCTGTCCCCTCTCTCCAATTTCCCAGGCTAGCTCTTTAGGGGCAGCTACTCTGGATTTTTAGTTGTTTTCTCACACGTTGTATATTTTAAAATAATATAGTCATGCTGCTCTTTCTTCGATAGCTTTAGATAATTGATTTGGAGGTTAGTCTTTGTAGTCCAGCCTTTACCCATGTCTTTCTGATTTTTCTTAATGTAATCAGTTCACAGTTTTGGGTCAAAATGCCTGTCAGTATTTATGCAGTTCTGACCGTGTAAATAACATTTGCTTCTGAGCCAAATCATGACCTCTGATTGTGCTAGCTTCTTGTACATAGTTTTATTTATTTACCCTTATTTTTATTAAGGGTAAATACGAGGAAAATTTTGCTAAACTCAATTTTTAAAATTATATTTTATTCATTCATTTATATAGATATGTGGTGTGTTTGTGTGCACGTGCACGCACATTATGGGGAGTGTATTTGTGCGGTGGTGTACATATGGAGGTCAGAAGACAGCTTATGGGAGTCATTTCTCTCCTTCAACTGGGGGTCCTAGGGATCACACAAAGGCTTGGTATCAAGTGCTTTTACTTGCTGAGTACCTCCCTGGTCCTTGCTTAACTTTTCATTTATTGATTGGCAACTTTCCCAAAGATCCTAGTAGGTCTTCCAAGTAAGGACCTGTCAAGATAGGGTCTCCAGCACCCCAACATATCAGATGCTTTGTGGGTTCCATTTCTCTTATAGAACGTTCTTTCTTCCCGCTTGAGTTGGTTTTTCTTTGGCTTGTTAGCACATACAAGCTCATCACCTTAGGCTAGTGTTGATCACCTCCTGGTTAGATCTCCTGTTCTGTTTCTTTCATGGATGCCATGCCTGATGTCCACCCCACCCCCAATGCTGTCTCTCATCCCGTTGTAGCCTCTTTAAAAAGAGTGTGCATCTTCGCATTCTCATCTGCATGAAAAAATTGCTATTGTTCTTGTAGTCCTGGCGGACAGGTTGATTGGGAAGAGAATTCTAAATTGAAATTGTGCATTTTGAAAGCATGAGTCAGTTGTTTTCTAGATAATGACGGACACAGTATCTCTTAACTTCTTTGTATGGGCCCTGCTAGTTCCATCTCCTAAACTCAGCGCCGTCGGTTCAGAGCTGCTCTTTTCTGGGTTCTGGGGGATAGGGCTCTCCCTTCTTTTTGACGCCCTCTTCCTACTTGCTGAAGTTATAGATTCCTTTTCTCTCTTCAGTCAGAAACCCCTCTGCCTTCTCTGCCACAAAAATGTGTCAAAAATCTTTCCTCTTGATGTCTCCCCTCCTGTTCTCTGCGTCTTTACGGGGCACAGACTTTCACATTTGCTTTTTTAAAAAAGGCTTATTTATTGTTTGAGTGTATGTGTGTGTGTTTGTGTGTTACCAGGGTGCCTGAGGAGGCACAATGAAGGTGTCGGAACCCCTGGAATTACAAGTGGATATAAGCTGTCTGAGGTGGGTATTTGGAACTGAATCTGGATCCTTTGGAATTGGAATAGTTTTAAATATTGAGCCATCTCTCCATTTTGTCCTTTCTTGATTCCTTAATACACTTAGGTCTTTTACTTAATAACCAAATCTCTTGTTGGGTAAAAAAGAGAGACAGAGCAGGGCCAAGTGTAAAAAGAAATGGAAGAATGAAGGAAGAGGATTCAATATGAAAATTATGCATTAATGGGGCCCTATTATTTTACTTTTTGTGGTACCATGTAGTACCATGGATTGAACCCAGAGCCTTCTGTGAACTAGGTAAGCACTCTGCCATTGAGACATACACTGACTTCCAATGAAGGACTTTGTGACAACAAAGGACTTTATCAAGAAGGAAAAACAAATCACACTGAAGTCCAGACTGGCTCTGGGTAATGTGATTTGTGTGGACACTGTACTAGGGACTTGGAATTTCATTGTAAATCCATTATTGATGATAGATTTGTCAATGAGTCATTATTGTAGCCTGTTTTTTAAAGTGCTGCAACATACAAGAATTTTATGCTTCACGGTACCTAGAGTGTCACCTAAGAACACAAGATTGTAAAATAAAGGACACCGATTATGCAAAACAAGTTCCATCCTGTGCTAGGAGGCGTGGCTCACCTCCGTCAGGGGCTCACCGCCAGTGTCTTAGAGGACGACAGGCAATGCCCAGTGTAGAGCCTATGAAAGGCGTGAGACCGCGTCTAAACATGACTATGTGGGCATAATATAGCACGACGGAAGAGAGGAAATTATGGATAAAGACTCTTCCCTTTTCATCTTCTCCATTTTTTTTCTTCCTTGCCACCTTTCTTCTCTGTAAATCTGAAAGCTTTGAACGAAAGGTAATAATAGCTTGTTTGTTTGTGCTCTGAAGACAGCCATTACAGTGAATTTGCTCTCACAGCCAGGGCTGCTGCCTCCTGCCCACTTGCAAGTGGGTATCAGGGCGGCAGATCATAAAAAGGACAGGCTAAGCCACGACATCCCAGCTTTGGTCAGCCAAGAACCCCAGTCCAGACTGTAAGGAAATAGCATTTTCTAGACACAGCAGGGCAGATGAACATATGAACTCACAGAGATTGTCACTGCAGGCACAGGACCTGCATGAGGCTCCAGCCAGACAAAATCCCAGCGTGGAGGAGAGGAAGTGAGCACAAAGTCTCACCCCTACCCAAGAAACTATTTAAAAATGGTAGCTGCTGGGAGAGGGAAAACCAGTTTTTGTCAATAGAGTGATACCGGGTGTGTCAACCACACAAAATGAATTCCACATTTTTTAAAGTAGATTTTTCTTTCTTTTTTTTTTTTTTTTATTCTTTAAGAGAAAGAACATGAAGTTGCGTGGGTGGGGAGGGAGGATCTAGGAGGAATTAGGGGATAATGGGAGATGGTAAAAAATGATAAAAAATATACTGTCTGAAATCTTCAAAAGCAAGCAAGCAAACAAACAAAAACAAAAACAAAAAACAAAACCAACCAACCAAACAAACAAAAACTCTATCCAAACCCACACCAGCTGTAGAGGTTGCTCTATCCCCAGCACACCAGTGCTGCCCTGGATGCTTTGGCTTCAATTGGTTTTATAGTTATTCTTCCTTTGTTTTAAAGTTCTCTTGAGTGCACTTTATACCTGTACCATCTGCCTCAGTGGGTCCGTTCTCTGTTTTTCTCATGCTTTATCATGGACATGCAGAAATATAGAACATATATGTAAGTATTGGGGAGAGAGACTTCTAGAAGCATAGATATCTAGGAAGGCAGAACTGAGCTTGGCCAGGCTGAGTGTTAGGTGGCCTGGCCCCTTCCACCCTGCTTGCCTTATGATGCCCATGGGTCATTGCCAGTTACACAGACAATTTCCTGAGGACTATCCTGCTTTTGGTGAACTTCAGTAGTGGATGGAGGAGGCATTAGGCAGGAGAGCAGATTTTCCTCTCTGTTTCTTTCCTGTCAGCATTGAGCTCCTGGAGTCCATGGGAAGGAAGTGCATGGCACCCTACAGAAGAGTGGGCAGCGGTCTGTCTAGCCTTATTTCCCATATTGATGACTTCATGAGCTCAGACAGACCTTGACTTTGGTGGGTCTCAGCTTTCTTTGCTACATAATGGGAAAGCTAAAGACTGCCACTGGCCTTTGCAATAGACTGTCCTGAAATTTAGGGACAGATGTGTGTGCTAAGACTGCTTCCTGATTTCTTCTTCAGAATGAAGTTAAACACTCAGCTTCTAAATGAACTTCTGTCTCAGTGGACACAGATGGGGGTAGCTGATAGCAAGTAGCACACACTAAGGAGCCATGAGCATCCTCGCAGTCCCCTTTCGATACCGAGGGACATTGTTCCCTAGACCATTGACCTCCTTGAAGGCAGGACTCCTGTTTGTATTGTTCTGGAGAGTTCTTAGAGAGCTGCTCACAGTTGTTAAAGAGAAAGCTGGTTAAATTTTGTTTGTTTTCTCCCCCTAGCATCTAGCACAGTGCCAAGAAAATAATAAATATTTGTTGAATTGAATGCTGAACATATGGTATTGTAAGTATTGTGAATGTTTGAAATTGCAACATAAGCAAGGTAAGGATGTAAGTATTGTATTTTTATTTTCCCTAAGGGGGGAAAATACTACATGAAATAAAAACCTTTCAGAGAAGATTGCAAAGCTGTTTTCACTGCTCATCACTTTCTTCATCCTCAGAATTTCAATTCCTGTTCTCAGTGGTCAGAAGAGAAGTAGGTTTTACCAGAGCTTCCAGGATTACAGAGACTACCTGCCCCCCCCCCCCTTTCCGTCCTTTCTATGTGAGGACTTGTTGGAAGTTAACCAAGGATAAAAGAAATATCTGAAGCCCCCTACTGGGATGCTAATTAGTTATTTCTTGTCCAAGAAATAATTAAAAAAAGACTTCTGAGAGAATGTCTGTGTTTGATTTAGAAGATAATCTCTCTCTCGCCTCAACCTCAGTTTTGATAGCTGACATTCTCAGGTGTCTCCAATTAGCTCAAGAGGGGTTAAGACATTTAAAATAATTCTCAAAGAAAAATTAATTTTCATTTGCTCTGACTTAAACAGATACTCCTACAACTCTTCAGAAGGAAGAAGGCTGTTATAGAATCTGGCAAAAATAAAAAGACAAAACAAAACAAAAAAACAAAAAACAAACCAAACCAACACAGTTTCCTGACTGCTTGTAAGGAATCAGCATCCAGTGGCACCTCACCCAAGACTTACTAGAAAATTAAGTTGCTGTTTTAATTACAGTTGGCATCTGCAGTTTCCTGGGCAAGGGAAGTCAGCTTGCTAGAACAGTTCTGTCGGCACCAGAAGATCAGGAAGGTAGCAAGAATGCACCAAAGGCAAAGTTGTACTTTCCTATGAGAGCTCAGCTTGGCAATTTTCCCAGACCCTCCTCTAATCTCGTCTTTGTCAGTAGATATTATTGAGGGCGCAGTCACAAGGAGACTACTGCTCTGGGTACTGAGGGCTCCCTCCCTTCTCTACAGGGTTTTTTTTTGGGGGGGAGGTTAGAAGCAGGCAGGAAGCAAGCAAGTCACATATCTTGAGGTGATGAGATTGTGTGGAATGAGCAACCACATAGATCACTGACATGCAAATGCTCAGAGAAAGAGTAGGTGGCTGTGGGTCAGGATGGAGAAAGAGGACACCAGGGAGGAGGGCTGCAGTGCAGGACATCTGGTTTGCAGGGACATGTTAAGGGAAAAATATGGGTCAAAGCTGGGCGGGGTAAAGTGTTGCTAGAGGCTAGGGGTGTGGTGTGGGTAGGAGATTAGTGAAAATGGAGGTAGGCTGAGTGAGAGGGAGTAGGAGTCTTGTGTTTGGGGCTGAGGTCCTGATGCCTTAGATTAGTGCTTTCTCTGTTATTTTTAGAATACGTCCTCTGAGCCTTACACAGGAGGCTATTGGATAAAATGGGTGGAAGAGGAGGCGTACTGTCGGAGCCTACAGCATCCCCTCCCAGCACCATTTCCCTCTATTCTGTACCTTGTTCTGGAAGTCAGTGGATAACCTCTTTAATCCCAGCACTCGGGAGACAGAGGCAGGCTGATCTCTGTGACTTGGAGGCCAGCCTGGTCAACAGAGTGAGTTCTAGGACAGTCAAGACTGTACAGAGAAACCCTGACTTTAAAAAAAAAAAAACAAAGGAGGCAGAATTTAGGATGCTGAGGATTCTGGCAGGTTAACAGAAACCAGGAATGAGCATGAGCAGATTCTCCTCGGGGCCTTAGAAGGTGCCAGAATGCTGACATCTTGCTTTTAGATGCCTTGCCCCAGAATTCTGGTACTTAATTTACAATAATTTGCAATGTCAGGCCTGGGAAAATATAAAACCATGGGTACAGATTCCCCTCCCATCTATTACTGAGTTCTGTCAGCCATCCAAGTAGTTTTTTTTTTTTTAATTTAATTTTGTTATGTGCATGGGTGTTTTGTCTGCATGTATGTCTGTGTACATCCTGTGTTCCTGATGCCCAGGGAGGCCAAAATGTCAGATGTCAGATTCCCTGGAACTTGAGTTATAGACACTTTGGAGCTGGCAAGAGCGTGCTGGAAGTTGAACCTGGATCCTCTGAAGAACAACCCGTACTCTTAATTGCCGAGTCGTCTCTCTAGCCCCTCTTCGGGGGCTTTCATTGTTTCTTTCCTGGAAGGATTTTCATGCCTACAGAGCAAAAGCTTCATGTTTTAAGCTCAATTTCTTTTACACTTTATACCCTCTGGTGTCTGGGGTTGGCCCTGGGGTCTGTACCTAACCAGAGCGGGCCCAGAGTGACTCCCAGGACATAAGCAGATTTAGTCTCTGTTCCTTAAAGACTCTGTCAATAGCTTCTCACCAGCTGTGTCTACTTACTGAGGAACGGATATATAGCTTACTTTTCAAACCAAGACCACCATGTTTATGACAGGTGTTTTATGGACACTGTTGCAGGCAATTGGACATCTGGTCACCCTTCTTCCTGGTTGTATCTAGATGTTGAATACTAACCCCATTAACTTCTTTTCTGTTCTTGCTCATATGAAAGTCATGTCTTAGGAGGAGTGGACCTTGTAGCAATGTTCAGAATCACGGGCCTTCCTGGGTCCCTTCCTCTCACTTGCTTGTTCTCTGCAGAGGGCGACTGTTTCCTGTCAGCCCAATAGTCATCTTCAGATTTCTTTGGCATAGCACAGATACTTGTCCCCATTCCTGCCACTCAGTATTGGAAATACGCTTCTCTAGAGAGAACAAGAAAATCAGGCTAGTTTGGCTCAAACATCAGTTGACTTGGGAACCTAGGAAAAGGACAACACCCAAAATGCATTAAACGAATGATTGCTTTATACTGGAAACAGAAGCAAAGAGCACATGCCGTGTTTCGTATAGGGATGCCACATCTGGAGGTGTCTTCAGGGCAGCATCTTAGAGCCCATGATGTGGTGATGAGATTTGTAGGCAGCAAACATCATCTCTTGAGTTCTACATCACTGCTGATGCCAGGAGGACAGAGACTCGTCCATTGGATGCTCTTTGTGGGGCAGAGGCTGGCTATAGTCTCTAAAATTAGCCTCCATTCCTCTGCTGTTGTCATAAACAAGAAGCCTTCCAGAGGATGTTTGCCTTCACCTCCAGGGACCTAGCAATGTCAATTGCAATTAAATAGCAGGATCTGAGATGTGGCCACCATATTGTTCCTCACGAGGAGAGGATGACCATGCATGATATTTTCATTACTGAATTAGAATTTGAGAATTTCTTGGTGGCTGGCAATGAACCCATAGTTACATTTAAAGAAGCCCTCAGTGGTCTCAGGGTGATAAGTTAGGTACAAGGCTGACTGCCCTATCAGGGATTCCCTGAGGGCAGGGATTCTACTGTATTTCATGTGTCCTGGACCCTTGGCATGATCTTGGTAGATCAGAGATGCTCAGGAGCTATATACTGATTGTCTTAGTCACTGTTCTATTGCTGTGAAGAGACCATGACCACAGCAACTTTTTTTTTCCCGAGACAGGGTTTTTCTGTGTAGCTTTGGAGCCTATCCTGGAACTCACTCTGTAGACCAGGCTGGCCTTGAACTCACAGAGATCCGCCGCCCCGCCGCCGCCGCCGCCCGCCACCACCACCACCACCACCACCACCACCACCACCACCTGGCTAGACCACAGCAACTCTTATAAAAGAAAGCCCTTAACTGGGGCTTGCTTACAGTTTCAGAGGTTTAGTCCATTATTGCCATGGCAGGAAGCATGGTAGCATGCAGGCAGACATGGTGCTAGAGAGTTAGCTGAGAGTCCTACATTCATATCCACAGGCAGCAGGAAGAGAGAGAGTCTGGGCCTGGAATGAGCTTTTTGAAAACTCAAGTCCTCTGCCAGTGACACCCTTTCTCCAAGGCCACACCTGCTAATCCTTTCAAATAGTGCCACTTCCTGGTGATCAAGTATTCGATCTATAAGCTTATGGGGTCATTCTCATTCAAACCACCACACTGATGAATGAGCTGTTTTTGTCCTGGAGGACCAACATTCCCATTCACTGAAGATAGCAGTGGTGTGGATACCTGAGACACGTCACAGTAAGTTTTCATATTCCCAAATGTGCTTCTCTATCTTGCTTAGTTCTACTTACATTAAATATTTTTTAATTGAGGTATAAGATGCATACAGTGGAGAGCTCAAGCTGTGGCAAACAGATCACTTAATTATTTTATTCCCTGTTGCTCAATGGAGGTCTTATGTGTACTGCGGGCCAAGAAGCTGGTTAGAGAATTTCTGAGTCACTCACAGAGATGAGTGAGGATGTGGTACATTCTTCTATTCTATTGACAGAGTTCGTATATTATGCAACTTTTATCCATCACAAACAGATTGTTTTTTATAAGCACACATTCTCTATTGTTCAGTGTAGGCTTATAAGCACTGTGGGGGCAAAAAAACATGAGGTTATCTATAAAGCACAATCATGGAGTAAGTGAGAATGGGGTACATTCTTCCACTCCATAAAGCTCAGTTTTTACCCATTGTACACTCGAATCATTGGTACTTGAATCAAGATAACAAATATTTCTAATACCCAAGAAAGTCCCCCTGTGCCCCCTTCCCATCAGCAACTTCTGCCAAATGTAACCTCTATCCTGACCTCTATCAGCATAGGCTGGCTTTGTTTGTTCTTGAACCTTATTTAAATGAAATCACATAGTATGTGGTCTGGCTTCTTTCACTCAATATTATATTTGTAAGAATCATCCAAGTTGCTAATTGCTAGGAAGCAGCAGTTTGTTCTTTTTATTGCAGGGAGGTATCCCATTATATGAACATACCACAATTTATTTATCCATTCTACTGTTTGGATAGTTTCCAGTTTTGGCTATTATGAATGAAATTATTATGAATGTTTTTGTTCATGTCTTTAATTGCACATCTATTCTCAAAGTTCATGTTTTTCTTATAAGAAGGAAGAGAGCAGAGAGAAATAATAATGATCATAATAACTGAACCTTATTGAAAACTTACTGTACGTCAGGAATTATAGTATACTATTAGCTGAGTGCTCTACAGCCATAGCTTGAGCACCCTTTTTTAATTGCTCCATCATTCTGCCTTCCAGCTTCTTACCTTAATTAGGAAAAACTTAAAAGCACAATGACCTTTAAGTATAAACTGAGTACATAATCATGCTCTAATTTTACTCTTTGGTTATTGGCCCTCTAATTTTCTAAGTTCACATTGTCTGATGTAAACTTTTTGATTATTGGCTCTCTTCCTCTGCTGCCATCCCATCTTTTATAGAATAGGAGCCTAACAGTGTTGGGGCTGGATTCTCAGCACTCAGTGGTGGGTGTGGCTCTGCTAGGCCCTCAATAGATATTCTTACTTATGATAGAGCTGTCATTATGAAAGGAGACTAAAGGGGGGTTTATTTTGACTCTTAGTTTGAGGGTAAAGTCTACCATGACTGAGAAGTCTAAGAGGCAGGAGCCTGAGGCAGCTGGACGTATTACATCTGTAGTCAGCAGGCTGAGAGGGATGGATGCTGGCACTGGCTTTCTCCTGTTCCTTCACTCTAGGAGGAGCCCAGCCCATGGGATGGAACCACCTGCAGCTAGGGTGGATTTTCCTACCTTGATTAACCTAATCTAAAATGGTCTTAACAGACATGCCCAGGGTTTTGTCTCCCAGGCAATTGCAGATCCTGTGAAGTTGATAACCAGTGTTAATCACCACAGAACTATTTATCTAGAAGATTATTTACCAGCCAATTGCTTGTAAATACCAGAAGGTATTTGCTTCAGAATTCTCCTGGATCAGGCTATCCAACCTGGCATTCTTGACCCAGAATATCACTGGAAGCCATCGAGACTTCCTTTACTCCCAACTTAGTTCTTGCTGGCATGTTGTAGCTCCTTGTTATTAGCCTTTTATTAAGTTGACTTACTTTTTTCCATTTAGTCTTCATTAGCATGCAATAGAATCCCCAGATTTTAAGTTTCCTGTTTGATGTGTGTTGACAGTTGGGTGGAACTGTCATCTCAAACAAGATGCAGAGCATTTCTGTCACCTGCCTCTTCCTTTTGCAGTTCTCCAAATTCCCAAACCCATGTACTAAGTTCGTGATTCCCTTCAGTAGGGTTAATTTTGCCTACTCTTTGGTCTACATGTAAGAGGAAACATATATATGTTTAGTCACATTATTTTGTGACTAAATTCTTTTCTTTCTGTAATGCTTAAGATCCTTTACCCTTGTGCATTATTTAATTGCTGAGCCATATTCCATTGTATGAATAGTTTGCAATTTGTTTATTTTAATAAGTATCATTGATAGACATTTTGATATGGGGGTCTCATTGCATTGGCTAGGTTAGTCTTCAATTCCTGGGCTCAAATGATCCTCCTGCCTCATCCTCCTGAGGTGCTGGGACTACAGGGATGTGCCACCATGCTAGGCCTTGCTGTAAACATTTTTATGCAAGTCTCTTTTAGACACAGATTCTCACTTCTCCCTAGAAATAAATGCCTAGGGAAGGAATTATTTGATAAGTATGTTTAATAAGAAGTCGGACGTTCTCAAAAGCAGCTGAACTATTTTGCATTCTCACCAACCACCTGTCAGGAGTTTAATTGCTTCAAATCTTGACCCACATTCGGTTTTGGCGTGTAGCTTTGTTTTAACTACCTCTGATTCCTGCCAGCTTCATCTTCTTCGTTTTCAACACAGATCTGGGGCCTCTCTTCCCAGCTCAAGGCCTTTGTTTGAGTGGTGGGCAAGGCAGAGAATTTCTTTCCCTTTTCCTACCCCCTGCCTTCACTGCAGGGTCAGCTTTTCTGCTTGAGAAAATTAGGACTTTTAACTTTTCCCAGATGTTGTTATTCTGGATTAGAAGATCAGAAGTTCCTACCGGGTCTCTAAGGCCATACTGCCATTTTCTACTGGGTTCTTAGCCTTTTAAGAAAGATTTCTTTACTTTTTTGGATATGAGTGTTTTCATGAATGTCTGTGCACCACATGTGTGCCTGGTGCCTGTAGAGGCCAGAAGAGGTCACCATGTCTGCTGAAATTGGGGTTACAGATGGCTGAGGGCCACCATGTGGCTTCTGGGAACTGAATCCAGGACTCTGTAAGAGCACCCAGTGCTCCCAAACAGAGAGCCATCTCTCCAACCTCTAGACTTTTGGCTTTAACCAAACTTAACTAGGAAATAGGTTCTGTGAGAATAGGGACATTGTGGGATTCCATCATTGCTTCCATGTAACTTCAGCTTCCAGAACAGTACTGAAGTGTCACGCTATTTGTTTAATGAAAATATCTTAAAACTAGCATGTTATTCTCTAGTCAACATTTAGCAGGTTGTTTATTAGGAGTCTCTGGTAATGCCACCACTAATATTTTAGATTTTTTTGCTCCTGAAAAACAAAATAGTGTGTGGTTCTGTGAAATGAGGATGGGAATAGCCAAAGCAGTTGGGTTGAAGTTGTTACTGATCGAACGGAACTCCTGCGTTGGCAGGCTGCTCAGCCGTCCACGTGGTGTGATGGAAAGGGCCGTTCATTCCCTCTGCAGAACGTCTCTCCCACCAACTGGAAGAACTCCTAAATGTATATTAGTAAAGACTTGTTTCTTGGCATAAGGTATTCTTATTTTTATGAGTTCTCTTCTAAAAATTTGAGATTTTTTTTTTTTTTTTTTTTTTTTTTTTTTTTTTTTTTTTTTGGTTTTTCGAGACAGGGTTTCTCTGTGTAGCTTTGCGCCTGTCCTGGAACTCACTTGGTAGCCCAGGCTGGCCTCGAACTCACAGAGATCCGCCTGGCTCTGCCTCCCGAGTGCTGGGATTAAAGGCGTGCGCCACCACCGCCCGGCGAGATTTTTTTGAAAGGAAAAGCCATATGTATCCGTAGAGAGAATTAGTTTAACGGATTACGTTGCCAGCTCCTTCCTAGAGTCTGGGAAAAGAAGACACAGGAAGCGAGAAGGTGGCCAAGGTAGGGTCAGCTGAGGGAGGACCTTGCTTTATGAAAAAGCAAAGGGGTGTGTGTGTGTGTGTGGTGTCCATGTGGTATGTGTATGTTTATGGTGTGCCTGTGGTGTGTGTATTGGGGGGGACAGTGCATGCCGTATGGACTGGGAGGTCAATGCAGATGTCTACTGGACTTGAGGCAGAGAGCAGTAGGGAAGGCTCTGACAAAAATGACCTGTTTTCAAAATTCAGTCAAGGTGTCTAAGAGGAGCCGTGCGTATAGGAGACACAAGAGTGGGCCTCCACCTCTGTCTCCCAGATGCCATCTTCCATGAGCTCTCTGAGCATTTTCTCAGTGCTCTCCAGTTCCTTCTTTCCCATTATACCACTGTCCATTAGGTCCATGGCAGTCTGAGGTTGAGTCTGGCTTTACCCCTCCAGCAAACCTGCTGGTTTCTACCTGGGCTCATACATGTTCATGGAAACTCAATTCTCTCTCCAGCGATTTCATCCGCTTGCTCTTATCCAATGGGTGACTCTAAGGTTGTCCATCACTGAACTGCTCAATAGCACGGTCCTGATGAGACTGTCCCCTTCAGTTACTTCTCATTGCACTTGAGTGGGATTTTCATCCTACGGTAGCCCTAAGGTTTTCAGTGGTCTGGTTCTTATGTATGCCTTCTGTCTCGTCTCCCTCCACTTTCTCTGTCAGTCTGACTTCAGCCCTTTTCCTTCCTCAGCCTTATTTTCTTGGGCTCTTTTGCTTGTTCATGGCTCTCCAGGCATATTAACATTCTCTAAGCTCCTCAGATCAGCAACCCCTTTTCCTGCCGCAGGGCCTTTGCGCATACTATTTCTAAGCTCCCAACGTTCTTCTTCTTCTCCTCATAAGACTCAGCCTTCAAGTCCGGCTAACTCTTCCGTGAGGCTTTCATAGCCTACTTGGTTCAAGTCAGGTTCCTCTCCCCATTTACTTACTTTTATTAATAAAATTTATCTAATAACTGTTATCTAATAACAGTTTTAGAGTTATTGAGAAATCAAGAAACTATTCAGAGATTGTCTAGGTAAGCCCTGCCTGTGAGTTCTTATTAACACCTTGCATGAGCATGCTGCCTGTGTTTCAGTTAATGAACCAACGATACATTAATGTTTTAAAGCCCATAGTTTATTCAGATTTCCTTAAGTTCTCCCCGGAGTCCTTTGGTTTTGTTTGAGGACAGCATCCAGAGCGCCTCACTGCATTAGTTCTTGTATCTCATTGGCCTCCTCTTGGCTGCCATGGTTTCTAAGACTTTCCTTGTCTTTGCTGACCTTGGCAGTTTACAGAGGCATTGCTCAGAAATATTATTGGATGCTCTCTGTTGGGACCTGCCCAGTGTTTTTCTCATGATGAGGTCAGGTTATGTGTGCTCTCAGGAAGACCACAGAGGTCTGTTTCAACACATCGTATTAAAAGTCCAGCCTGTCACCATGATGCATACATTGACTTTGGTCACCTGGCTATAGTATGTGCCATTTTTTTTTTAATTAACAGTCACTTTCTCCCTACTTTTCAGACTGTATTCTTTAGAGGGAAGTCACTCAGTGTAGTCCACTCTTTGGAGCTATACTCTCCTGGCTTTTAGGATAAAGGTCTAAACACATTCCCCAGAATTTTCCTGCATTCCTCTTTTGTCTCCTCTCCATTTACCAGTGCATCAAGAATGCGTTCATGTCAGTGTGAACACACACATGTTTGCTTATCCTTTGGGCTGTGATCTGATATGAGTTGGTTTTCCTCCTTCTTTTCTTTCACTTGGCTGTGGGGGGAGGGAGCCCTTTCAGTCCTATTCCATGATGCTTTGGCCTTGCCCCACCCATAATTCTTTTTAAAGGTTTTTTTTTTCCTTTAATTAATTTAAAAAGTGAGCTTTCCCTTTCTGTCACTACACGAGGCTCCAGAATCATCTTGTTCTTTCCTGTCCTGGTCTTAGAATCATCCAACACCCCCCCCCCTCCTTTGGAGAATGGCATTGAAAACAAAGCCTAGCATTAGGGATGTCATAGAACTGGGTCACTGTCCCTTAACTTTTATCATCCCTTTTATTGTTCTTTCATTCACAGCTCACAGCACACGGCTCACAGCTCACAGCTCACAGTGCACAGTGCACAGCTCACAGCTCACAGTGCACAGCTCACAGTGCACAGCTCACAGCTCACAGTGCACAGCTCACAGCTCACAGTGCACAGCTCACAGCTCACAGTGCACAGGTCACAGGTCACAGAGCACAGCTCACAGCTCACAGCTTACAGCTCACAGCTCACAGCTCACAGCACACGGCTCACAGCTCACAGCTCACAGTGCACAGTGCACAGCTCACAGCTCACAGTGCACAGCTCACAGTGCACAGCTCACAGCTCACAGTGCACAGCTCACAGCTCACAGTGCACAGCTCACAGCTCACAGTGCACAGGTCACAGGTGACAGCTCACAGAGCACAGCGCGCATGGTGCTATTTACTTGCTTTCTTACTGTTTGTTTCTCTACCTGACTCCATAGCTCCCTCCATGAGGTCAGATGTAGTGTTGCTCCCACGGTGCCTGCCACACAGTGAACTTCCCAGAAGTGTTTATTGGAGGAAAGAATGAATGAGAAGCTGGGCTTTTATGAGAGAAATTCCATGGTTCATTCAATATTTGTAAATTAAAGATAAAATTTAATATATGAACAGTGGTTTGTACTTTAAAAATATTCAGAATTATTTTTATTTTACATGTATGACTGTTTTGTTTGCAGATATGTATGAGCACCGTGTGTGTTGGTGGATGAAGAGGGCACTGGATCCCCTGAAACTGGAATTATGGATAATTGTGAGCCCCTATGTAGGTGCTGGGAAGAGAACCTGGCTCTACAAAAGCAGCAAATGCTCTTAACCACTGGGTCGTCTCTTCAGCCTCTAGTTTATGCTTTAAAAAATTAGGGTTTTTTAGGTAGGATCATGCTATGCAGCCCAGGTGAGTCAGGAACTGTAACTTAGGCTGGCCTTTGGCTCACAATCCCTAGTCTCCAGGATGCTAGTCTCTAGGATGCTGGAATCTCCTAGCCCTAGTCTCCAGGATGCTGGAATTCCAGTAATGCACTACCACACCCAACACCTCTGCAGATATCTATATGCAAATATTAGAGGTTATGCTGGGCAAAGGTAGAAAATAGGAAATTGAGACACACGTATACCCAGATTGCTTATTAATTGTGCTGGCACTTATACTTTAATTCTCGAGGCAACTAATTCGGATCTGTGGTCAGAAAAGGTATCCAGGAAGTCTCGGTGAGTATTGCTTTTTGGATGTGAGATAGCTTAGTGGTGGAGACCCATTTTTGTGTGCTGGTAGGTGTGACGATGCTATCAGTGTTGTTGTTGTTGTTTTTAAACACTAAAGTAGGAGAGCCATGTGCAAAGTACAACGGGAGCAGCAGAATGTGCTGGTTATGTTCTGTCTGCTGAAGGTATCATTTTAGAACAAAGGTAGACAAGGGACGTGGAAAAACACCGGTCAGGCTAGCTGGGCTGGGGCTTTCTGCAGGTTGTCTGAGTGGAAGGGCCAGATTGGAAGTCTCTAGCATCTGGAAGTTAGCGCAAGCAAGAGCACCCAAGAAAGAAGCCCATTCCTACTGGAGAGAACCTGCACAGAATGATGCTGTGGATGCAGTTGGGTTGGAAGTCCGGTCAGGCTGCAGAGGCAAGGCTTCCAACTCAATCAAGGGGCTCGGGAATAGCCATTTGCTTAGAGACAGAGGCAGAAGTAGAGCTGCCATGACTTTGGAGACGTGGGCAAAGGGAAGTAAGGCTCATTTATCATCAGTGGAGTCCAAGGAAGGAGCCAGGGTGAAGGGCATGACGCCAAGACTGGATTCTACAGAGCAGACTCCAGGCTTCACTGTCCTGTTGTCTGAGATGCTGTAGCGACGTCACTGACTGGACTTAGAAAAGCCTGAGACTTCAAGGACTTTGGGGTCAGGTGGACAAGGTTAGTCACATGACTCTAACTCTTGGTAAGAGGGGAAATGAGCCTGATGCGATGGGGTCATTATTTGCTATTTGACCTTTAACTCCGGCATAATTACTTTTCTGAGGAAATCATTTAAGGTCACTTTAGATAGCATGCTGAGTCAGTCGGCAAGCCTCACTGCAGACCTGTGACTCAAAGCTTTGTCCCCATGCAGCAGAAATACTGATGTCTCCCCAGCCCCAGAAGACCCTTGGCCTGCCCCTTAGCTTCACCCCTTATAGCTTGGGCCATCAGAGCTCTCTTCCCAGCTCCTGAGGGAAGGGTGAATGACGACTGCTTTCCCCGCCCCCAACTCCACTGGGCACTCAGGCCTCAGGGTAATTCTCAGATCTACCTTTCCCTCCAGGGCCATGCCAGGCAGAGTTAGCTCTTCCTGCCTGGCTGTGCATAAACTTTTCTGGCTTCTGGAACCTGCATGAAGACAGCCCAGTAGCTTCTCTTGGCTATATTTTTAATGCCTCCTTCCGTATGTGTACTTGTGTGTGGGCGGCCATGCATGTGTCCACAGTGTGGAAGCAGAAGACAATTTCAGGTATCATCCTCAGGGAGGCCATGGAGTCCCTTGGATGCAGGTTTCTCACTGGCCTGAAGCTTATCATTTATGCCAGGCTGTCTGACCAGTGAGTTCCAGGGGTCTTCGTGTCTCTGCCTCCCCATGCTTACAAGCGAGTAACACCATGTCAATCACCCTTGTGTGGGTGCTGGATATTGAACTCAGGTCCTTGTGCCTGCAAGGCAAGAACTTTGTGACTGAGCCATTCCCCCAACACCTTAGTTCTATCTTTCCAGGAAGAGAAGAGGGGGGGGCATTGTTTATCTTTTGTTGCTTGCAGAAGAATCATTCGGAGTTGGCAGTTGTGCAGGTACGCTCATGCCTCCCCAAGTTGTGCTTCTGGTTGGGAAACATGGAGTAGCTTCTGCTCTTTAAGTCAGTGGTTCTCCAAGAGGGGTGTGTGTGTGTGTGTGTGTGTGTGTGTGTGTGTGTATTTAAATAGTGCAGCCAGGGCCTCTGCCTCAAGCAGCCTTTGTATTTTTATTGTTTAACAGCATATATTTGACCTTACAGGGCTCAGGGAATGCTGATGAGTGAATACATCCCAGGTGACTCTTCCATGGTCGTTCTTTTTTTGTTTCCCCTTCTACCCACTCACCTATTTGTTCCTTTTCTCTCTAAGCCCTTGACATTCTTTGCTTCCCCTACTTTGGATGCTTGTGGCTCCAGGCTGTGTCTGTGTAAGAGGATTTGAAGGGGAGTTCTGGGAAGGCATTTGCAGTTGGAAGAGCATCTGTCTATAGCTTCTGCATTTGTGTTTCTGGGGGTGGGCATATCTATAAGGGAATGAATATTGCATGGATTTGCATTTTGGAGTGTGATTTTCCTTTTGTTCAGTGTATCTTGAGGAGAAATGAGGGCTGATTTATATGTGTGCAATTGTCTGATCTAGAATGGGTGTTTTCTTATTCCCCTGAGTCAAGAGTCAGCCAAATTGGGGTTCTAAAGAGGAGACAGTTAATGAAGGAAACATTTGATGGAGATAAACAACCTTTCTTCCCTATCTTCCACAAGAAGGTTGCATTTAGGGTAGTGGGAAGCAGGGGTATGGTGCAGAGGAGGTGAGGCTGGAGTGATGGGGGTGGGAGGCAGACGGAGGAAAGCCGTGTAAGCCATGTTTAGCAACTTGACTTTTATCTCAGAGGAGTCTGCGGGCAGGGAGATATGATGAGCTATTTGCATTTTAGAAAGAAAAGTGTAGCACAGAGATGGATTTGAGGGGCTCACGGATAGAGGCCAGAAGACTAGGTAGGAATCCTTAAAAGATGGAGAGGGTTGTAGTGGAAGCTGTAGAGGGGAGAGGGCAAGTTGAAAAGATTAAAGAGCCTAGAGATCTATTGGGTACTGGGGTAACACAGTATCCAATAGATAGGAGCCATGCTTGGGAGGGTGTACATGGTGCTGCTTTTAGCTTAGACAAAGAAGATGGCTAAGTACCACACCAGGGTAGACAGGGAAAATCACTGAGCTGAGGTTGGATTTAATTTGGGGTACTCATAGGACATCTAGTTATGGATGGCCAATAAGCTGTTGGGTATAAATGTCTGGATTTTGGAGAAGAAACATTCATCCATTTACAGATGGTCTCTAGAGCTATAGATGAAGATGAAATTATCCAAAGAACATATTGAAAATGAAGAAAAGAAAGCAGTATTAGTTCTCCATGGCTTCCATAACAAATAATTACAAAATTAGTCACATAAAACAGTCAATTTTCGGGCTGGAGAGATGGCTCAGAGGTTATGAGCACTGCTTGCTCTTCCAAAGGTCCTGAGTTCAATTCCCAGCAACCACATGGAGGCTCACAACCATCTGTAATGAGATCTGGCGCCCTCTTCTGGCCTGCAGGGATACATGCAGGCAGAATACTGTATACATAATAAATAAATAAATCTTTAAAAAAAAAAAAAAAAACAGTCAATTTTCTTCCAGTACTGAAATGGCTTCTATGGTGGCGGTGAAACCAAGTCCCTTCTGGACATGCTGGGTGAGAGCCTATTCCTAACCTTTTCTAGTGGCTGTCCCACACTCCTGGGCTTGTGGCCTTCACTTTGATCACCATATTCTTTGGTCTGCTCCTGAAATTTATACCTTCCTTTTGTAAGGATCCTTGTGATAAAATTATCTTCCCATTATGAATCTTTCACCATGTAAGATATCATAGTCTCAGGGGCAAAAGATTAAGACAATGGACAACTTTTGGGAGGCATTGTTCTATCTATGATAAGGACTAAAACAGAATTCCAAGACCAGATGACATTAAAGGCAGATAGAGGAACAGGAGTGAGCAAGGGAGGCAGCTGAATTATAGCAGAGAGAACCAGGAGACTGCGGCTTGAGCGTGGAGATATCTTTGGGTAGAAAGATGTAGTCAGGAATTTTAAGCAGAGGGAATGTTTGGTATTATTAAAGTCGGTAGAATCTACAAGATAAAGAGTGAATCTGTCCATTTGATCATCAAGGAACAGTTCTTCCCTTCAGCAAGTATAACACTCACTTTGTGCCAGCCACTGATCTGGGAAAGGAGAGTGCAACAGTGGTGATGCAGGTAATGTCCTTGCTCACGTTCTAGTTGGAGAATACAGGCAGTACACGGGAAATAAAGAAAAAATATACTTAGAGTGATTGGTAAGGAACTAAGCTAACACGTGTGAAAGTAAAGGTCTGAGAGGATCTCCGAGATGGTGGCATCTAAGCTTAGCTGTCCTTGAGTGACAAGAAGACTGAATGATTAGAATTCTGGGGTTGGCAGTCCAGGGAGTATCTAGGGAAAAGGCTTTCCCTTGGGTAAGCCCATCTTGTTGGGGATAGAGAGGAGCTTGGTGTGGCTGTCCTGAGGGTGATAAGGAAGGTGGAACGGGATGCATTGGGAGAAGCTGTGTAGGTCAGGGTTTTGTGATTTGAATTCTGTTTAAGGAGTTTAGAGTCTGTCCTGAGCTCTGTTGTAGAGAACAAGAATGAAGCAAAGAGTTGATTAAAAGAGTTGGTTGCAAAGACAGCTGATACTGGCTTGGACTAAGATTATTGTATAACAGAATATTGCTAGATATCATTACGTTTACTTTTTTTTCTTTAGTTGTGTTTGGAGGCCTGCTTTTTCTAAATAGAAGTGGAGGAGGTGTGTATGGGGGCAGAGAGGCAGAGGGAAGGTGGGGGTAGGGACTGGGAGAAGAAGAGGAGGAAAACTGTGGTTGGGATGTAAAAAAAAAATAATGTAAATAAAATGAAAAAAAGAGATTATAGTAGCTTTAATGGGTTGTATTGTGTTTCCAAAGATATGTTAAAGTCCTAACTAACCCCTGGTACCTGTAAATGTTCTTATAAGATCTTTACAAATGCATTAAAAAATGGGACCACATTGGATTAGGGCATGCCTAATCCATCGTGACTGGGATGTAGATCCCCCACCCCTGGGGGTAGGGGAGAACATTGGGTAATGACTATTGAGGCAGAGGATAGACTGATGTGGATGCAAGCCAAGGTCACTACCAGAAGCCAGGAGGAGCAAAGACCCCTGTGGTCACAATGGGGCTGTGGCTCTACCTACACCTTGATTTTGGACTTGTATTAGATAATACAGTTCTGTCATGCCAAGCCATTTATTTTGAGGAAGGCTTGTTTTTTTTTTTTTTTTTTTTTTTTTTAAGGTCAGTCTTGAAAAACTGGGAAGAGATAGCTTAGAGGTAGAACGGACAGGGTTTCTGGATAGATTGAAGGTAGGAGGTGAAGGAGAGAGTGAGCAGCTGAGGACAAACTTGATTGGTGGTCAATTGACTGGGTGGCTGACGAGTCTCCTTTCTAAGACTGGAAGGCTGTTGATGGGCAACTTGGGGGACAACTCAAAAGGTGACTCTGTGAGTCAGCAGCTGAGCTGGAGGTACTATTCGAAGGTCATTAGCATATAGATGACACTGAAGTAATGAGAGTCAATGAAGTCACCCAGGAAGAGGAAGTTTCTGACTGGCCTTAAAAAGCCCCAGCATGGAAGAAAGAGATCTTCCAATTTCAGATACTCTTGACTTGTTCTGGATCCTAGTGGGAACGTGTGCTCTTCCCCTGCAGCCTCCACGAGCTGAAGTCAGTGTGTATTTCCTTTCCTGTCTAAGTTTAGCCTTCATCTCTGTTATTTGAACATGTTTGAAAACATGTCCAAATTTTTCTGAAACATCAAGAGGGAGAGAGTCTGGACACTCATGGTGGCATCCACTTTTACTCTCAGCACTCTGGAGGCAAAGGCAGGCAGACCTCTGTGAGCTGGAGGCCAGCCTGGCCTATATAATGAAGTTTTGTTTCAAACAACCAAAGAGAGAGAGTTAGGGTCCTCTCTTCCATGGAGCTCCATTCTTCCCCTCTTCCATATTGTATTATCTTGGGACTCACTTTGGCCAATGAGTGTTATTGAAGCAATGCTCAGCTAGTTTCAGAGCCTAGTTTTCAGCTAATAATTTTGCCTTCTACTATGTATGGAAACTTGGGCTCAGGTGCTGGATGGAGTTGGAGAGAGAGCTGGGTGGAGGCCATCTTGGATTAATGTTGTCTAACTGCAATCCAATGAGTGACTGCAGGTAGGGCAAGGAGAAGAATGGGCTGGCCCACAGAGTTAGGAAAATGATCAATTGCTGTTCAAAGGTAAGAAGTTTCAGGGTGGCTGGTTATACAAAGGGTACCCTTGGCTTAGAGTTTATGATCTGTGTGGGCCCGATAATGTGGACGAAGAGCTGTGTGCTGCTCAGGGTTGTAGGGATGAATAAGAAACCCAGTTGCATGATTAGATGGAAATTCAAAAGGTCACAGGATAATACATGATTCACAAAATGATAAAATACAGAAGGCACATTTAAGAGACAAATCGGCATTCATTAAGTCATTCCTTCAACAAATATTTAAGACCTTGTGCTCTACAGTATGCCTTGCAGGGTGAGGGACACAGAGGAGACTAAGATGAACACTCTGGACATTGTCCTGGGCTCAATGTGTTTGCTGTTGGGTGAGCAGCATTCCTGTGGGTAGGACGGCCATGGAGGTTCCTTATGATATTCACTGTCTTTGACTGACCTCTTACTACGTCCCATGCACTCACTATTCATTATCTTATTTAGGCCTTACCACAAATCTGTGTGGTGGGGACTATTCTCCATCCCACAGATGAGGAAGTTGGGCCTTGATAAAGGATAAGTGGCTGGGCCAGGATTGTACAGCTGGAAAGAGGATGAGGTACCAGCTGTTTGGCTGTTAGGCTTAAAGTTTTCTACCATGGTATCTGGTGACCATTAGTCCCCCATCTGACTCCAAGGCAGTTTGTGGGTTCAGACTGGGCACGGTGGATCCTTGGTTAGATGGAGTCCCTCTACTGGGCTGGTGGTTAGTCCTGGGAGGCTTGATGCTGAGAGTGATCGTCATCATGGAGGTGTCATCTCTACGTTGTGTTCTATACAAGGAGAACGAGGGCCTTAGCAGGAATGAAAAGGCCCAGTGAATCCAGATCACCACAGCTTCCCACTGAAAACTTGGTTTCACCAAATAACCTTCTCTATGTAGAAATGCCCCCTCTACCATGATTTTCTGACTGTATTAGGTTCACAGCACAGTGGGTGGTAAGTATAAGGGATAAGAGTTTGGTAGTGTTCTTTGCCTTTGGGGACTCTTTTTGGACTGCACATTTGGACCTGCTGTGTGCTATTCCAGCCATGGGGCAGTATCCAACAACAGGGAATAGGAGCTAAGAAGGCTTGTGTGTCACTGTGTCTCTTAGGGAATGAGGTCAGGGAGCCATTGTGGATTGAAGGGATGGCACTGTGTAGTTGGAAGAAGCCCATGGTAGCTGCTGTCCTGAGAGTAGGAACAAGAAGGAAGAAGAGAGATTCCAGCCAGGGGGACAAGACTCAGCATTCAGGATGGGATGCAGGCACACAAGGACATGTGCCCAGAGGGCCTGGAATGACTCTTAGTCCTGCAATGGCCTAGATGTTCTTTCCAAAGTGGAAAATTTCAGCCTCTACCTAGGCAAACACTCTATCAACTTAGTGACAGCTCCATCCCTCAGCCTCCACCTGATGTGAGATGTTCCCTGCAGGGAGGCCATTCTTACTGGTTTGGGAACAGTGTCAATGTTGGCCACCATTTCTGAGAGGGAGGGACACAGGGTTCTGACAAGTCATGCTGACTTGCCTTCCGGACTTCACAAAGTAGGGGTCACTTCAAAGATAATTCCTGCGTCTCTCTTGCTCCCTGATATACATTTACAGAGACTACATTTCCCTATATCCTGAGACGGAAGGCTGCTGTGTGACTCTAGGTCATCTCTACATCAACAAACCAACCTTTGGCCTGACTGGGATTCTTAGAGGGTCTTGATGTTGTTTAACAATTGTTGCTCTTTTATACTTTCTTGAGGTAGCCTTAGTTTTGTTATGGATGTAACAACATTGTAGACTGAAGAGTGAGAACATTAGCGGCGGTGAGTTGGTAGGAAGTGAAGAGCCCCTCCAGTCCAGGGCTCAGTGGGGCTTAGGGAGCTCTCCAACCAGAGGGATTCTTTTCCTCCTTGGACACAGCTGACCTTCCAACTGGATAAACATTTAGGTGGCATTTGATAGACCCCTCACAGAGCCCAAAGCCAAATCTCAAAAATGTCCTTTTCTTTTTGTAAATAATAGTTGCTTTTCATTTTCTGATAGTGGTAGCCAACACTGGCTAGGTCTCCTCCACATTCCAGAGACTGTTAAGTGCTTCACAGAGATTATCTGGTGGTGGAACCAGGAGCTAATCCAAGGCCTGAGCATGCGTGCTGCCTCCAACTGAGACAGAAAAACATGCTCTTAGAAGAAAGCTTTTGAAACATCAGAAGAGTCAACTTGTATATCCTAAAAACAAACAAAAAAAATGCAAGTGAAAAGAAAAAAGCTAGATAATCAATCTATAGTCTTCTACAGAGAACCATGGTTAGTATTTTTTTCCAGCTGCATATTTGTGTAAATTTTAAGAAAGTGACTCAAAGCATTAATTTATAGACTGTTTTCCCCCCTTTGCATTATGTTTTGAACATATTTTCTAACACCTTGATTTTTAGTGGCTGCAAAGTACTGCATTATATAGGAATCCATAATTTACTTTAAAAAACTCCTCCTGTTATTGGAACGTTAGGTTGCTTATGAATTTTGTTGTTATAAATAACACCATGACTAGCAACTGTGTGCATGCATCTTTGCAACTCAGAGGCCTGCCCAAGGATAAATTTTTGGAAGTGCTATTTCTGCATCAAAAGGCATGCACACTGAAAGGGTTTGGGTGTGATTGCAAAAACACCTCCCAGAAGGTTTGCACTAATTTATTTTCCCACTAGCAGGGTTTGGGAGTCTCCATTTCTTTACAGCTTTGTTAACATTGTCCCACCCATTCATTATTTTAAAAACTTCGATAGTTTCCTCTGGTGAAAGGTATCTTTTTTGATTACTATTGATATTTGGTGCTTTATGTTTACTGAGCATTTGTTCTTTTGCCAATTGCTTTTACTTTCGTTAGAATGCTCATCTTTTTCTTATTGATTTGGATTTGCTTTTTATACATTAAACTATGATATGACCTTTTGTCATATATGTTGACATACACCATATATTCTTTTCATCATTTTTTAACATATAGAAATTTAAAATTTTGATGTAATCAAAAGTTCTATGTTTTTTTTTCTTTACTGTTTTTCCTTTTAATACTGCACAGGATTGCCCCCACTTGGCCAAACTGGAGAACACTGAAAGTCTGGATTGCTGTGATACTGGGACTCTGGGGTTGTAGAACTCTGAGAGACCACTTTGGGTAGACGTGAATCAGGCATTCATTGCACAGGGACAAAGCTCATGGGACCTTGTTGACAGGGACCTGGGTGGAAGCTCTTTTATTCCTGGTAATTCTGTCCCTATCCCCTCTCTTTGAATAGTTCTGTCTGTATGGATGTTGCTGGTTTGTTTGTTTTACAGACAGTAATTATGTAGCTCAGGCTGGCCTTGAACTGTGAATTTCTTGCATATATCTTCCAAGTTCTGGCATGACAGATGTGCGCCATACCAAATTAAGGGGTATCAGTGCTTTGTCCCTGCTAGGAAAACACTCTGTTGACTGAGCTATATCCCTAGTCTAGGAAGGTCTTTTTAGCTTGAAGGCTTTCAGTCTCAGGAAGAGAAACAGCCCAAGGTATGCAGTTAACTGGCTCTTGGAAGTAGCAATAACTGTAATATCTTTAAATTGTAGCATTTACCAATTTCTATGGTGTAAATTCTCTCTCTATGGCGGACTCTGCACCATGCCCACAACAATTAACAAGTAGATCATACAATGAGGCTCTCATTATCCAGGGGCTGGCTTCAGCACACTGTCAGTGACACCTTCCAGGGCTGCCAGTGTCTCCGTCAAAAGGAAATCTCTGTCTGCTCCATGGAACCAGGCTCAGCTCAAGGCATCAGGAGGAGGACTCCACTTCTTCCCAATCAGAGTCATTTTCTTGGTGTTATTCAGCCACTTTAAAGCTAAGTACAGGCAAGATTCTGGCACTGGGCATCTTAACAGATATAGAGTGACCCACTTTCAAAGACTCCCTGAAGCAGTAGAGATTATTGCTTGTTTCTAGAATGGTTCTGCTAATCTCTCCCATGGCACTGATTGCTCTGCTCCTAACTAGCTGTGTGACCTCCAGCAGACGAACTACCCTCCACGGGCCTCCACATTCTTATCTGTAAAATGACGTGGTTAGAACTGATGTTCCCTGAGTTCTACTCTAGCCCGAGCGTCCTGTAATTATATGGACCTTAGGATGACAGTGGTATTTATAGGAATGATATTGCTGAGGCACCGTTCAGCCTGGCTCATAATCTGTGCAAAGCAGAGAACACGTGAAGTCACTGGGGGAAAGAACTGTTATTTTTAAGTAACACAGAACTTAGTAATAAAACACAAATTCCAAAAGGAGGAAAAAAATACGGAGCCACATGTCTTCATTACAGGAGAGTGACACCTTGGATGATGACGGGGTTAACAGATTGCACTCTGATGCTACCTGGGGTACCTGGGGGAGCATCTAAAGGTCCACTCGGGAAATCAACAGGAACTCGTTTAGATAGATGACTCTGAACTATGGAGGGATTATCCAGGTCCAATCTTGCCTTCATGCTTTTGATGCCTAATTACTTACTTGGTCGGCACCTCAGATTTCCTCCATTTTCTTGCAGCCTGCAGGGAATCCCTTTGATGAGATCAGGTAGTGCAGTGAACAGCAGTGGATTAGAAACTAGGAGCTTGATTTCCTCCTGTTATAGGGCTCCAGTAGACTTTTTCTCCAGCCCAGGTCTCAGATGTATCTGCTGGGACAGAAAAGTGATGCACAGTTGGGGCATTACCGATACTGTGGCTCCAGACTGGACTTGGCTGCTGGTGCCCCTGTGGCAGATCTTCGTGTGGCTCGTGATATTTGTTTTCTGGGGTCCTTGCATGGCCCTTACCGCGTTCTCCTAACAATGGCAAAAAGACACATAATGCTTCCAGAGGTGACGGTGCGGTTGCGGCTCTCGCTTTCTTCTGTTCGTTTTCTGTTGGCCATGGCAAAGTCACTTGGCCAAGCTACACATCCCTGGGCTTGTTTGTTCCCCACAGATTGTAACATCACAACAAGATGTGACTCAGAGGACAGGAGGTCTGGAGATCTCAGATTAGCCATGCCGTCTATGAGAAGTGAATGGCCTACTTCCTCCTGTCTTAGGAGACAAGTATTCTTCACTTAGGCCAGAAATAACGCATAGAACAGGTTTCCTCTACTCTGCCTTGCACATACACCAACCATTTAAGAAGCAAGCAACATCAAAAGATCCAGGAATAGTAACAGCCATAATATCCCAGGGAGGAGTGCTGTGGGCATGTGCAGAAAATGCTGCTGCTTACTTGCTCAGTGGTTGGTGGCCAGGTTCTGCAGCTGAGCATGTGTATGTGTATGTTTGCCTCTCTCTCTCTCTCTCTCTCTCTCTCTCTCTCTCTCTCTCTCTCTCTCTCTCTCTTGCACACGTGCTCGAGGTCAGCAGACTACCACAGGTGTTCCTCAGCTACTGTCTACTTTTGTATGAGGTAGGTTCTCTCACTGGTCTAGAACTTGCTAATAAGTAGGATAGGCTGGCAAGCAGTGAGGCTCAGGGATCTGCTTGTCTCTATGCCCCACCTGCTAAATGACAAGTGTGTGCCACTACACCCAGCTTTTTAAAATATGGGTTCTGGGGGTCACACTAAGTCCTCATACTTGTAAGGCAAGTGTTTACCAACTGAGCCATCTCCCTAGGCCTTGAGAACTGTTCGTACACATGTGAAATAGGGGTAAGAACCCCAGTCTCATCCCCCACAGGTGGCTGTGGCCACTGAGTCAGGTAACAGCTACGAAGCTTCAAGCCTGATGCTAAGCACATGGTCCTTGTGCATCTCCGACCTGTATCTCTAATGGATGGATGCTGTAGCAACCTTCTTGCTTCCTTTTCACCCTGTCTTTTGCTGTCTTTCCCAAGCTCCCTGCCTTTTCATATTTCTGGCCTTGAATGAAGGTCTTTTCTCTCCTTGTTGCATTCTCTAGTGCCCCCTCACCTCAGTTCCCTCCCTTCTCTGCTGAAGATGTGTTTTTCCTTGAAGAAAGTCCCAGTCTATTTTGCTAAAAGCCATCAGTCCACACCATCTTCTTCTCTTTACCATTTGGTGTGTAACCTCATGTGCTCTCACATTGTCAGTGTGCCAAAAGCTCTTCAAAGGCACCATCTAGGTGTGATGTTTCTTTGTCCCTGCCATCAGCACTTCCCTAAGAACAAGCTAGGTGTTTAGTAAGTACTTGCTGGATGACTTTTAAAAAATGAATCCCAGCCTCCTCAAAGTGTTCCTTTATCTATGAAATATGACAGGACAAGAAGACTAGCAGGAAAAACATGACTCTAGGGGACTCTGAGATAAGAGGCCAGGCCCGTGGACAAGGTCACTCTCTGTTGGAGCCTGGCCCCAGTGATGTGGTCTCAGGTGACCCTCCAGAGCCTGTGGAGCTGCTGATAAGCTGCTGGACCACTGATTGGCCAGTTCTCAGGCCTCTAGAGATGCATGTGGTCCTACTTCCTGGCAGCCTGCGTGCCAATGGATCAACTTTTTTGGACTGGTAGAGCCTGCAGTAGAACCAACATCCCTGCCAGCATCTCTGGTACCTAGTGATACTTTCCTAGAGCTTGAGCCTGAAGGTGACCTCCCGAGGAGTCAGAGGTCTGAGGCTAAATGGAAATTGTGGCTTATAAAAAGTATGAGGGTGGAGGGCACAAGCAAAGGAGGGAAGAGCACATCTGGGTGCTCTTTGTAAACTGTTTCAAGACACCCTGGCTCTGCTCCATCTCTGTGGTTGACATCACCATGCACCCATGGGCTCAGACCTCAGACAAAAGAATGCTCTTCAGTGCCCCCTTCCAAAACCTCCCTTTCCCTCTCCTTTTTTGCACCAATGTCCTTCTCCTGATGATCTCCCATGTCCACTCTTCCTCCCGTTATCTCTTTTCAAAGTTTTCAAAATGACCTTCTAACCTCAGCAGTCTCCCTGAAGCCCTCTTTTTTCCTGTGACCCATACTGTGTGTTATCAAAGTCAGAGTGATATTTTAAAAATATAAATAAAATCATGTCACTCTTTCATTCAAAACCCTCAGAGGGCCTCCACTGTTTCCTCACTCTAGGAAGAATCTGATGCTTCCTCAAAAAACTAAATATAGAGCTATCATATGATGATGAGATTCCACTTCTGAGTACAAAACCCAAAGAATAGAAGGCAGGGTCTTACATACCTCAAAGAAATAGAAGGCAAGGTCTTACACATGCTGAAGTGCTGTGGGATGGTCTGTATGTCAAATGTGTTGCTGATTGGTCAATAAATAAATCACTGATTGGCCCGTGGCCAGGCAGGAAGTATAGGCGGGACAAGGAGGAGACTAGAGCTGGGAAGTGGAAGGCTGAGTCTGGGAGACACTGCCAGCCGCCATGATGACAAACAGCATGTGAAGATGCCGAAAGCCAGAGGCTATGGATTTATTCCAGATTAAGATACATCAGGTTTGACCAGCCAAGACCCCCTGAAAGGTGACACCAAGGCCCAGATGATCCAACATCCAGAATGGTTTCAAGGCAACTGGCTCAGATGATACAGCCTCACGGACTACTCCATGATCCTAAAATTTTCTTTGTTTCCCCAGAAGATACAGTGCCCCCCTCCAGCAGGAAGTAGTAAGAGAAGCTACGCCCAAATTCCCAAATATACCAAGCTGACTTTGGAGATGTGTAAAGGTTAAAACCTTCCTTTTTAAGAAAAGAAAAGGGGAAGTGCTGTGGGATGGTCTGTATGTCAAATGTGTTGCTGATTGGTCAATAAATAAATCACTGATTGGCCCGTGGCCAGGCAGGAAGTATAGGCAGGACAAGGAGGAGAATAGAGCTGGGAAGTGGAAGGCTGAGTCTGGGAGACACTGCCAGCCGCCATGATGACAAACAGCATGTAAAGATGCCGGTAAGCCACGAGCCATGTGGCAAGGTATAGATTTATAGAAATAGATTAATTTAAGCTGTAAGAACAGTTAGCAAGAAGCCTGCCACGGCCATACAGTTTGTAACCAATATAAGTCTCTGTGTTTACTTGGTCGGGTCTGAGTGGCTGTGGGACTGGCGGGTGAGAGAGTTTGTCCTGACTGTGGGCCAGGCAGGAAAACATTTAGCTACACTGAAGAATAGAAGGCAGGGTCTCACACACCCCAAAGAACAGGATGCAGGGTCTTATGGATGCACTCCAAAGAATAGAACTGCAGTGTCTTATGCACCTGAGGAATAGAAGGCAGGGTCTTCAAGAGGTGCACATATTAATGGGCACAGCTGCATAGCCACATCTTTCAAATGCTGATTGATAGATGAATGGATAAATACACGTGGTGTATACACATGATGGTATAAAAAGGAAGAAAATTCTGACAGGTTACAGCATAGAAGAACTGTGGATACCGTGCTAAGTGTAATTAACCAGTCACAAAAAGACAAATACTTTATTTTTGAGACAGGGACCCACTCTGCAGCTCAGGTTGGCCTTGGAGTCACTATGTAGCCCAGTCTGGCTTTTAGCTCTTGGTTGTCTTTCCTTAGCATCTTAAATGCTGAATTACAGGAATGTACTACCATGCCTGTCTGCATACATACTATATTGTACTAGGAGTCTACTTATGTGAGTTGAACTATTTGTTCTGCTTAGAGAAGACTGATGCATAGAGACAGAAAGTAGAATGGCTGCAGGAGTTGGGGTTGGGCAATTGTTGGTTTTTCAAAATATAAATCACTTGGGGCCCAATTTCGATACAATGGGAATGAACTTACTGCTGTGGGATGTTCTGTATGGCAAATGTGTAGCTAATTAGTCAATAAATAAAACACTGATTGGCCATTGGCTAGGCAGGAAGTGTAGGCGGGACAAGGAGGAGAATAAAGCTGGGAAGTGGAAGGCTGAGTCAGAGAGACACTGCCAGCCGCCTTTGATGAGAAACAGCATGTGAAGATGCCGGTAAGCCACGAGCCATGTGGCAAGGTATAGATTTATAGAAATAGATTAATTTAAGCTGTAAGAACAGTTAGCAAGAAGCCTGCCACGGCCATACAGTTTGTAACCAATATAAGTCTCTGTGTTTACTTGGTCGGGTTTGAGTGGCTGTGGGACTGGCAGGTGAGAGAGATTTGTCCAGACTGTGGGCCAGGCAGGAAAACTCTAACTACAACTTACCACTACCAAATTGTATATTTAAAAATGGTTAAGATGGTAAATGTTAGTTATGTTTTCCTTACCACAATTTACAACCCCCCCCAACTTTGCATAGCCTACAGTTCTCCTCTGGATCTGGTAATACAGTTCCCCCCTGATTCTTGAAGGCCCCCATGTTCATTTTCATTTGCTGTTTCATTAGCCTACTCATCTTTTTTCCTGGAAGATAATTTGCAAGGCTGGTACATTCTAGGGGTCGGGTCTTACTTCATATTGACCCTCCAGTTCCTCTTACTTTTTTATAACTCCTACCTTTGGCTTTTATGATCTCATCAGTCTTGAGGACAGTGATATTGTCTGCATCTCTGACCTGTAATTTGACTGCACTGTGTGGCTGGGAGAGTGCTTGCCATGTGACGGTGTTCTGTAGCCGAGCTAGGGTATTGCTCTGGGCAGGCTTTTGATTGGGAGAAAAGCATGTGCATTTAGCTGTTTCCCTCATACAATGGGTCTGAGTTAGGCTGGACCTGCTTTGATGGACTCAGTTTGATGGAAACTGGCCTGATATGGGACAAATTTGATTAATCTTCATAGGGATTCAATTACTGACTTTGAGTCCAACACATTTTTCTAATGAATTTCTTTCATGCTTAAAGCATCAGGGAAGGGAGAGAAGATTTCATAGTGATCAGACACATGACCTGTCCTGTAGCACTCGTGTTCTGACATGATGAAGATGGGAGTGGCCAGGCCATGGGGGATGGGAGAAGTGGAGAGTGACCTGAGAGGCCTTGTGAAAAGTGTCTTTGTGTTGGCCAGAGAGATCTAGAAAGATAACCTGTTTCATTTTGCTTTCTGTTGCTATGATAAACACCATGACCAAAAAGCAACTTGGAGAGGAAAGGGTTTATTTTAGCTTATAGACTACAGTCCATTACCACGGGAGGCCGAGGCAGGAATTGAAATCAGGAGCCAATGGAGAAACATTGCTTACTGACTCGTTCCCATGGTTTGCTTTTACCTTCCTTCTTTCTTTCCTTTTTTTAAAGACAGGGTCACACTTTGTATCACTGGCTGTCCTGGAACTAACTATATAGACCAGACTTGCCTCTAACTCACAGAGATCCTCCTGCCTCTGCCTCTCAAGTGCTGGGACTAAAGGTGTGTATCACTACAGGGGATCACTTAGCTGCCTTTCCTAAACATCCCAGACCCACCTGTCCAGGGATGGCACTGCTCATAGTGGGCTGCATCCTCTTACATCAATTAGCAAGAAATGCCCCACAGAAATGCTCACAGTCCCATCTGAGGGAGGCCATATTTTAAATTCTGCAATCAATATTCATTCTTCTCAGGTATGCCTATATTTGTGTTAAGTTGACAAAAACTAGTAGTACAATCCACCCACTGTTGATATGACATACAAACACATTACTATTAGACCATAATCTTTTCCTTGTTTGACCCCAAGATCACATGTCGATACCATGATATAAAATACAGCATCACTGTAGATTTGGGGAGTTTCTCTTGTATCTGGTTTCTACCTGACCCTGAAAAGCCCCCCTTTCCAGTCATCTCTTCTATTTTGCCTTCCCAGGGAGATCTTGGTGTCCTCCCCACGAACTCTCCTTGTTACTATCTTCTTTGGGTCTGTGGATTGTAGCATAATTATCTTTTACTTGGCAGTTAGTATCTACTTATGAGTGAGTACATACCATGTTTATCTTTCTAGATCTGGGTTACCTCACTCAGGATGATTTTTTTTCTAGTTCCATCCATTTGCCTTCAGATTTCTGGATGTCATTGTTTTTAACAGCTGAGGAACACTTCACTGTGCAAATGTACCACATTTTCTTTATCCATTTGTTGGTTGAGGGCCATCTAGGCTGTGTCCAGTTACTGACCATTGCAAATAAAGCTGCTATCAACATAGTTGAGAAAGTGTCCTTGTGATATGATTGAGCATCCTTTGGGTATGTGCCCAAGAGTGGTATCATTGGGTTTTGAGGTAGAGTAATCGATTCCCAATTTTCTGAGAAGCAGCCATATTGATTTCCAAAGTGGTTGTACAAGTTTGCACTCCCACCAGCAGTGGAGGAGTGTTCCCCTCACTCCACATCCTCTCCAGCATAAGCTGGCATTTGTGTTTTTGATCTTAGCCATTCTGACAGGCATAAGATGGAATCTCAGGGTTGTTTTGATTTGCATTTCCCTATAGCTAAGGATGACGTACATTTTTTTAAGTGTTTCTTAGCCATTTGAGATTCCTCTGTTGAGAATTCTCTATTTAGATCTGTACTCCATCTTTTAGTTGGGTTATTTTTTTGATGTTTAGTTTCTTGAATTCTTTATATACTTTGGAGATCAGCCCTCTGTCAGATGTGGGGTTGGTGAAGGTCTTTTTTCCATTTGTAGGCTGCTGTTTTGTCTCTCATGAATCTACAAGGATGATTCCAGCTACGACTCCTAGCGATAGTGGGTATGTAGCCTGAACTGGCCATCCCCTGTGATCAGATTGATGACTACCCGAATTGTCATCAGAGAGCCTTCATCCAGTGACTGATGGGAACAGATGCAGAGACCTACAGCAAACATTAGCCCAAGTTCAGGGAATCCTGCTGAAGAGAGGGAGGAAGGATTGTAGGAACCAGAGGGATGAAGAACATCACAAGAAGCCCCACAGAAACAACTAACCTGGCTCATAGGAACTCATAGAGACTGAACCAACAACCAGGGACCCTGCATGGGACTGACCTAAGCCCTCTACATATATGTGACAGTTATATAGCTTGGTCTATATGTGGGACTCCTAACAATGGAAGCAATGACCATTGTCCCTAATGCTTTGGCTGGCTCTTGGCAACCTATACCATGCTTTGTTGATACCTATGGGAAGCCTGCCCCTTTCTGAACAGAAACAGAGGAGTAGGTTGGGGAGGGGGTGGAGGGAAGGTGGTAGTGGGGGAGAATGGAAGGAGAGGAGGGAGGGGGAAACTTTGGTCATGATGTAAAACAAATGAATAAATTAAAAAAATACAGCATCACTATAGAAGTTCCACGGTTTTAAAAATTCCATTGCTTTAAAAGTCCAGTGTCTCTTAAAAAATCCAGTCTCTTAACTGTGGGCTCCTGCAAAGCAAAAACAAACAAACAAACAAACACAAAACCATACAAAACAAAACCCAAGTTAAATGCTTTTTTATTTTAAAAGGGAAGAACGGGTGTATAAAAACACACTTAAGCAAAACCAAAGTCCATCAGTGTAGCTCAAATCCTGTAGCTTGGCATCTGACTTTTAGGACTCATTCATGGTCTTCTGGCTCCAAGAGGCCTGGACAGCTCCAGTTCTGTGGCTCTGCCATCCAGAGCACTCACAGCATGTGTCATAGGCTCAGGCCAGCGCCACTCCACACCTGTTGCTGTCACTGGCAGATGTTCTATCCTCCTGACATCTTCAAAATACTGGGGCCTCCACTGCAACTGAAGCTGCACCCTCACCAAAGGCCTCTTCTAGACTCTTCAGGGAGACGCTGAACCCATCCTTCAGTGCCATCTCAGCTGCTCTCCACTGCCCCTTCATGCTCTTCATGCCATCAAAACTAGTACCATGTGGGAGACTCTTAAACATTACTTTTCAAGTTCTGCTGTGAGCTGGATGTGCAGCCTTGGCTCCCCTGGACCATTGCTGCTGCTGCTTCTTCTTCTTCTGCTTCTTCTTCTTCTTCTTCTTCTTCTTCTTCTTCTTCTTCTTCTTCTTCTTCTTCTTCTTCTTCCTCCTCCTCCTCCTCCTCCTCCTCCTCCTCCTCCTCCTCCTCCTCCTTCCTTCTCTTCCTCCTCCTTCCCTCCTCCTCCTCCTCCTCTTACTCCTCCTCCTCTCCCTTCTTTTCTTCTTGGTTTTTTGAGACAAGATTTCTTAGGGTAGCCTTAGCTGTCCTGGAACTAGCTCTGTAGACCAGTCTGACCTCAAACTCACAGAGATGCACCTGCCTCTGCCTGGATCAAAGTTGTGCACCACCATGCCCAGCTAGGACCACAGCTTCTTTGTGCTCACCCGAGGAAATATTTCCCATAAGAATTTGCCTCAAAGATACTGGTCTCTTATTAATCACAGCTGATTTTTCAGCTTCAGCTAACCAGCATCCCTTGTCCCAGTAAAGCCAAGGTTTTCCTTCCATAGATTCTTAATTCAAATATATCACGTGACCCTGGTGGAACCTCAAACTTCCCTCTGAAATTTCACAAGCTAGGCCTTCATTGTTTGCATTTCTTTCAGCATTCCTTTTTTTTTCTTTTTTTTTTGGTTTTTCGAGACAGGGTTTCTCTGTTTTACACCTTTCCTGGAACTTGATTTGTAGCCCAGGCTGGCCTCGAACTCACAGAGATGCACCTGGCTCTGCCTCCCGAGTGCTGGGATTAAAGGCGTGCACCACCACCGCCCGGCTTCTTTCAGCATTCTTTTTTTTTTTTTAAATTTTAATTTCTATGAAGCTTTATTATCAATCTAATACAGAGACAAAGCCCAACACCCCTACCCCAACAAGCAAGCTGAGTAACATTTAACAAAAAGAGCCACTTTCTTAATAATACGAGAAAAAAAAAAAAGCAAAACAAACAAAAGAATGTTAAAAAAAAAACCCCAAAGCCTCCAAATCACAACACTTGGAAGCCTGGCAACTGGGAGGTAAAAGCTACAAGTCCCAGGCCAGAGACAAAACATCCACAATAAAAAGTAAGAACCCCAAAAATGGCTGTGGTGGGGGCCGAGGTACAAATGAGGCTGTGATCCCTGGCCAAACCATGACACACTCTCAGAGATACTCAGAAGAGGGTTTGAGCTCCTCCAAGGCTTTCAAAATTTCAAGGAGCCCGGGGCTCTCCTGCTGCTCCAAGGCTTTCTGAGTTTCAAGGAACCTGGATCTCACGGACAAATTTTCGTACTGGTAGAACAGGAGGCTGATGCGAGGCTTAGGCCCTCTTAAGTACGGCATTTGCCTGGGCGGACTTTTCAGCCTGGGCGCAGGCGCACCTCCCCTCCTCTGACTTGTACACACAGTGACTCAGCTCCTCTCTGTATTTCTTGGACAACTGCTTGGGGTCCTCCACCGTGCGTTCTTCCTCAATGTCTCCTAGCTCGAGTTTGACAGCCAAGGCCTTGCATAGCTCCTTGCTGTGGTCTGGCTCCTAGAAGTGTCTTTCCAGCTCTTGACAAGGCTCATGGGTAAGCTCGGAGTGTTGATTCCCGCCGGCTGCCAACCCCTCAGCATCCAAACCTCCTTCTGAGGGCCCAGACTTGCACAACTTTGGAGATTCCGCCATCTTGACCTCGGTCACTTTAGCTCCAGCTGATCAGTTTTCTTTCAGCGTTCTTAATCTCCAACCTCCCACTGAACAGCTGATTCAATTCTGAGCATTCAGTGGCTTTTCCAGTTCAAAGTTTCAAATGCTTCTACAGTCCACCGAAACCATACAAAGTCAGGCCAGTCACACCAAGATCCCACTCTCTGGTACCCATTTCGGTCTTATTTTGCTTTCTGTCTGCTGTGATAAACACCGTGACCGAAAGCAAGTTGGGGAGGAAAGGATTTACTTTAGCTTCAGGTCATAGTTCGTTATCGAGGGAAGCCAGGGCCAGAACTCAAGGCAGGACTTTGGAGCAGAGACCAACAGATGAATGCTGCTTCCTGGCTTGCTTAGCTACCTTTCTTAAACATCCTGGGATTACCTGCCCAAGGATAGCACTGTCCACAGTATCATTGATTAACAATCAAGAAAATGCCTTACAGACAGACCTATAGGCCTGTTCGGCAGAGGCAACTCCTCAGTTGACATTCTGTCTTCCGGGGTGTGTCTAGTTTATATCAAGTTGACAGGAAGTAACCAGCTGTGCTACACAAAGGCTCTGATGGAGACAGGTGGAAGGCTCTTCTTACAGGTGGAGGAGGCCCAGCTGATAACTCAGAGCCCAGTCAGAGATGTGGATGTGGGGGGTGGAGCAGGCTATGGTGGATGTGGGATGATGATTCAGGACCAGTCTGGAGCTCTAAAGCAGGGGACCTAGTGTGTTTATTCATGGCATGGCACATTTTCTGTCACCCTGGGGGGAGTTAGGGTCTTCTTAGCAGAGGAACGCTGAAATGGAAGCTGAGCTGTATGATTGCAGCATGGTGGCCTGGAGATGGGGTTGGAGGCTGGCAATAGCTGCCTCAATTAGACCCCGATGATGTCTTTCCATTGGTGGCAGTCTGGGCCCCGGACAGGAACTGACAGCTGTGTGTGAGAGAGTCCTGAGGGCAAGCAAGAGAGAGTGTGCTGTGTGTGAGTTTTGTATATGATATGAAACAGTGTTTTGTATGCTTGATGTGTAAGTGTATGAGAATGTATGAATGTGTATGGAATATTATGAAAATGTGTATATAAGTGTATTATGAGAGTGTATGTGTGCTATATATGAGATATGTGACACACACATATGAGAATATGTGGCATGCATATGATGTGGGTGGGTGAATGTCAGAGTCTATGAGAGAATTTGTGATTGTGAGTATATGATAATAAATGTGTGTGCTCATATGAGTGTATTGGAATATATATCAAGGGGATGGAGAGATGGCTAAGAGTGTGTACTGCTTTTGCAGAGGACCTAAGCTTAATTAATTCCCAGCACCCATATCAGGTGACTCACAACTGTCTGTAGCCCCAGCTCCAGAGGGTCTGAAGCATTCTTCTGAATGCTTTGAATACCCACATTCACATGTGCCACTCCCCCATATACATATAATTGAAAATAAAATAAATATCTTTAAAGAGAGTATTGTTGAATAGAGAGAGTTCGTGAATATATTTGTGTATATGAGTGTGCTGGTGTCTGCGAGTCTGTATGTTAGAATGTATGCTTGTATTTCTAATAGTAATGTGCATCTAATAGAGACCATCTATGAAGGAGTTTGAGCCTGAGAATGCATATGTCTGTGTTTATGTGGGATGAGTGAGTGTTAGGTACTTTCAAGTCATAGTGACTTAAGTACCCAATAGAACACCTTAAGGGAGAGAGGAGATTATTTTAGCTCACAGGTTCAGAAGTTCCCGTCCATCATAGCTGGAAGGGTGTGTAAGGCAAATGAAGCTCTTCACACCATATTGAGAGGATACAGAGAGCAAGGCAGGAAGCAGCCAGGAAAAATATACCTCTAAGGACCTGCCCCCAGTTACCTGTTTCCTCCAGCTAGGTATCGCTTTCTGAAGTTTTTACAGTCTCCCAGATAGTGCCCCCAGCTAGGGACCAAGCATTCAAAACGTGAGCTTGTGAGAACATTTCATTTTCAGTTCACAGCATTGTGTGAGGGTGTGTCTGTCTATGTGCATGAGGATGAATGTGTGTGTGTGTGTGTGTGTGTGTGTGTGTGTGTGTGTGTGTGTGTGTATGTGTGTGTATTAGGGTATGCCTCTGTCTATGTCTGTGTCTGAGGATGAGTATGTATGTGTGTTAGAGTGTGTCTCTGTGTGTGAGAATGAGTGTGTGTGTGTGTGTGTGTGTGTGTGTGTGTGTGTGTGTGTGTGTGTAAGAGAGAGAGAGAGAGAGAATTTCTGTGTGTGAGAAAATGAGTGTTGAGTGTGAGGGTGTCTGTGTGAGAATGAGTGTTAAATGCTTATGACTTTGAGAGAGAGTATGGATGTGCCTGTGTATAAGAGAATGATTTTGTGTTGTGTTGAATGTGACTGAATGTTGAGTGTGTAAGATGGATGATTTGTGTGTGTGAGTGTCTTTGTGTGTATGGATGAGTGTGTGTGTGTGTGTGTTTATGTTTCTCTCTGTGTGTGTGTTTATGTTTCTTTGCACGTGCATACAGACAGGCAGGAATCTGTCCTCTACCCAGCATCCAGAAGTCCCTTGCCAGGAGCTGACTCACCAGCTGCCCAGCAGTCAGGTGCCAGGACTGCCTTTGTTCACCTGCAGGGCTTGGCTAGCTCCCCAAGGATTCCCCTTTCCCACAGCAACCACAGAGAAGCCTGGAACAGGGGCAGGAAGCTGTGTCCTCTTGGAGCTTGCCATGTGATACTTTGAGTTCTGTAGCCACGCACACACTGTTGTCCTGCCCTTTCTCTCTAGCCGTATGTCTCTTACCTTGTTCTGCTCATGTTTAACATCCCTCAGCTGTCCCTGGGCTCTGTGGCCTGACCGTCCTTTTGGCCCCTGCTGGGACTTCTAGTACCTTGGATGCTCCGTTGCTGGCATGAGCTACACCCAGGGCTTTTCTGGGTCGGCCTTTGCCTATGCTCAGGCCCGGCACCTGAACGTCGTTTGCATAGAGCAATCAATGTGTAATGAGTATTTATGGAATATTTTAAAAAGAAGCAAAACGAGCCCAACTCATGCATTTTCTTCTCACCACCATTGCCTCTGGGGATAAATATCTAACCTGCTGTAGACGTTGACATCCAATTTAGGTTTTCACCAGTGCACAGTTTGAAAAGGATCTTACCATTCTCATGGTACCAAAATTCACATTTCATTTCATTAATCAAAATGGGCAACGTTTTCTTGAAATCAGTCACTTCAGAAGCTGGGAACTAGTATCAATGGTTTTCAAATCATGATTTGAAAAAGGGGCTATTGTGTAGGTCACCAGCTTTCAGCTTTCACAGAGTGGAGACTGCAGCTCAAGAGAGTGTGTATAAATGGAAGCAGACTTCCTTTCCATTGGAGAGCCAAGGATTGATGGTGAATGGTGCTAAGCCTGCATGCAAATCCATCACTTTACTAGTAAACCAAGCCTGTTTCCTCCAGAACATTTTATACCAAAGGCTGATAGCAAGTTTCACCTCAAACAGATCCCAATTCAAAGTTGAGATTCTTAGGCAGCATATGGCCAGTTTTGGCTGCATAATGACCAACAACAAAACATCAAGGGCATAAATGCTATTTTTTTTCCCTCATGTCTTCAGGGTGAATCTGTTCTGGTCCTCGCTATGCTCTGCTAGCTCAGTGGTCCCGTTTCTGCACCTGTGGGCTGACAGGGGCTGCTTGAGTGCCTCTGTTGAGAAAGTTCTTCATCTTCTTTAATCCCTTTCCCCACAGGACCAGCAAGCTAGCTGCAGCATGTGTGGAGGGAATCCTGGTTAGTCTCGGATTCTGAGTTTGGGGCTGGTGTTCTATCACTCCTATTATACTGATTACTTTTCTTGTCACTGTGACCAAGTGCCTGACAAAAAGCAGTTTGCAGGAGGAAAGACTTATTTTGGCTCACAGCTCAGAGCAATGTGGCCCATCATAATGGAGAAGGCATGGTGGCAGGGTCCACAGTGTTGAGACATCCTCATAGATACTCCAAAGGGTGATCCTCATTAGTACCCTAAACCCAACCAAACTGACGATTGAAATTAACCACATGCTGTTGGCTCAAACCACTCACACAGTTCTGAGTCCAGATTCAATGGATGAGGAAATAGGACCTACTCAGTAGTAAGACAGACTCCAGAGTGACAGTGATGTATCAGACAATGACAGACTGCAGATATGACAATATTTCCATAAGATTATACTGGAGCTGCAAAGTCCTATTGTCCAGTGATGTCATTGACCTCATAGTGATGCTGTTGGTGTTGGTGTAAACAGACCTATTGCCTTGCAGGTGTTTGTAAGTGCAGAACTTGCCATTGTGGGGAGCACATAGAACTTGGTAATGACAAGAGAAGACTGTGTTACTGGTTCATGGTTATTATACTTTTACTTGCTATTTTAGACTATGTCTTTTGTTTATTAAAACAAAAGCTAACTGAAAGGCAGTGTGCTGTGCTATACCAACAGCAGCCTTGCCCATCCTGTGTTTGTCCTGTCTCAGATGAATGCGAAGGCCATGGATATGGCTTCAGGGGGATGGCTCAGTGGATAAAATTCTTGCTGTGTTAGAGTGAGGGCTGGAGTGTGGGTCCTCTAGCACCCACATGAAAATTGGGTGGGTTTGGCAGCTCACTGTGAGAGCTTGAGAAACTGAGACAGGATCTCTAGGGATAGCTGAATAGCTACACTAGCTGAACCAGAGAGCTCATGGTTCAGTGAGATACCATGCCTCAGCAAATAAAGTGGGAAGCAATCAAGAAGGATGCTTAGCATCAACCTCTGGCCTTCAAACATATGCACACACGTGTGTACCTACATACACAGGTACCCATACATGTGACACCCACATGCACACATGCATCACATACATTTGTATCCCCACCTCACTCCCCCAAAGCCAGGTCTTGACAAGTAACCACCACCCTATTCCAATTTAGTTTCATGTAAAGATACCCCAGGATGCTTGCATAATCATGAAATGCTCAGTGACACACATACCTCTCAGAATGTGTGCCTATTGTCAAGTGACATAGGATATATCTGAACCATTCATGCATTCTGCTATAGATATTTGTATTCTGTGTAGTAAGTGGTATACTCCATAGGTACTTAGAGGAATTATTTTTGTGTAAGTGGAAACCGAGCAATAGTTTGGTGCTTGTAATGATTAGAAGGAATTTAGAGGCAACCAAATCCCAGCAAAACCTTTAATTCTGTAGATTACCTATGGAAATCTTATATTTTTTTCTCCAAATGTAATTCTCCTTGACACACTTTCCAATGTGCGTTTTCCATTTAATAGAGCTAGGTAGACATAACAATGGCATTCTTTTTTTAGACATGATAGTCTTCTGTTCATGGAACTCATCATATGATATATACAGAATTAGAGTGTAATTTGTAGATGTGCTGCTGAGTTCAGTAATTAATTAGAATGTAAAATATGAGAATCCTATCAAGTCCTATCATGAGGGGAGATTGGCAGCAGGCTGTGATCGGAGTGAACCTGTACTTCAGATTCCATCCTGCCTATGTGTGAGTCAGTACCGCAGTGCTGATGTGTGGGGTTCTCACCTAACAGAGGGGCACACTGGTGGGTCTGTGGCTCTTTCCTGATGGTGACGGGCCCTGAGGGTTCAGTTCATCTCTCTGGTTCTTCCACTTATGCCAAAGATGATGGACTGGGCTGGGTGGAAAGCCAGTTCCAAGGCTGAGAGTCCAATTTTGTATCAGTGATAGAAATTGCATGGCGTTTGTTTGACTGATAACGATTCCCCTGAGTGCCAGGGAGTCCGGTAAAGTGCTTGCCGTACAAGTGTGAGGACCAGAGTTCCATCTCGGGAACCCTTATAAAGGAAGCTGGATGCCATGGCACACGTTTGTAATCCCAGCACTGGGGAGGCAGAGACACATGGAGCCATAGAGCTTGCTGGCTAGGTAGCCTAGCTCAAACCAGTGACCTTCAGGTCTCAGAGTACAAGGTGGATGGCTCCCAAAGAGTAATACCTGAGCTTCCCCATTGCCTTTTCCACTTATGTGCACACAAGTGTACCTTGCCCAAACAAGCACAGAGAGACATACATAAATATCACACACACACACACACACACACACACACACACACACACACACACACACACACACACACACACAGTGTTCATCTGGGCTCCACTGTACAGGATAATCCCAGATTAGTGACTACATAAAATAGAGGTTAATTTTTTTCTTCTAAGAAGAGGTTGATAAGATGGCTGTGAGTGTCATCAAAGATCCAGGCTTCCAGCTTTCTCTTTTGCCATTTTCAGAACATGAGTTAAACCCGAGTTAACCTCAGTGTTGAATCATCTATCAAAATGGGTTGCTGGAGCATCACAAATCACCATCATTGAATAAGGAGAGGGAGAAAAAGACCTTTTGGAAAAACTTGCTTTGAAACACACAGAGATTTTAGCATAGTGGCAAAAATACTATAGAATTCCCACATGGCCTTCATTTTCATGTTACATAACCATGGCGCATTGATCAAAGCAGAAGCATTAGCAATGGTACTGTAGTGTGGCCTAGCTATGGTCTTTGTTAGGATTTTTGTGCTCATGTCCCTTTTTGGCTTCAGATCTCATCCTGGATCCCATTTTGCATTTTGTATTCACAGTTCTTCAGTCTTCCTTGGCCTATGATAATTTATTTTTCCTTAGCTTTCATGAGTTTGATAGAGTACTGGCCAGATATTGTGTAGAAAACTCCTCAAATGGATTATGTGGTGTTCTCTCCTGATTAGACTGAGTTATGGGTTATGAGCAAGAACTTCACAGTAGGGTTTGTAATGTTATGGCTTGTTCCCTATAAACCTTCATCACTTGGTTACGATGACATGGCATCTTCTGGGTGTCTCTACCGTCAAATAACTCTACTTCCCTTCCTAGACTCTTGATTAGTCATTATGTTTGGCTTGCATACAGGGAAGGGGAATGAAGCGCCTCTTGCAGGACCTTTTTTGTAGGGCTCAATCCTGGAAGTTCCACTTCAGCTTTTATGGCTGGGATTTGCTGCCATGTAGTAAGTGATGGAGGGCTTCAACTGATGCAGGCTACCTGAGTTGAGGGTCCAGACATGAGCTCTCATATATGTTAATGGTATGAGTCAGGCAAACTGCTTCTTCACTTGTCTGGGTCTTAGTTTGCCCTATACAGAAGGAATGGCCACGCCTCTTCCAACATTCTTATGAGTGTATACATATAAAATGCTTATCCCTGTATGTGACACATAGTGAGGACTCACACCTGTTAGTCATTGGCAATGCTATGTGTCCACACTTAGCTACAAATGAGACTGAGAAATTTAGGCTCCTGCCTCACCCTGTGGAAGCAACAAATCTAGCTAGCTAAATATTGGGATGTTGTTACTAAGGAAGAAAAGGCAGGCTGGGTATTTAAAGATAGCCAGCAGCATCTGCCATGACTGCTGTGCTCAGGCTCTGGGCTGCTAGATCTATAGTAGACAGGACTGTGATGTGGTGATCCTCTTTCCTAATGTAATGTCTCCACAGACAGACTCCATGCTGATTTCTAAGGGGTCATGCTGGACCTCAGGACAATGAGAAACACGGATGGCAGCCAGAAGAGCTAAGAGGTCATCAGGGGAAAAGGGTCTTGCTGGGTGTACTTGATCATCAGGGAGCAATCAGCTTTCCTCCCTGCCTCCAAATCCCAGGGGAAGGACACCACTGGAGGGCTCACACCAGCACACACTGCTGGAAGCAACACGTGCTCATTGGAAAGTGTTTGAGATATTTTCTTTCTTTTAAACACCGAATCTATAAAGGGAAGGCAATGCTTTTGGAGACTGCCATGAGAGGTGGGTGGGTTAGAGGTTTTGCAAAGATCAGAGCTACCCTGGAATATCTGTCAACAGGAATGGCCGAGAAAGAGCATCCCTGCAGATATGGAGGTCTGACCTCCAAATGACTTGCAGGAAGGGCCTACAACCTGTCTAGCCTGATCTGTCATGTGCCGCATGTTCCTTCTGAGGACAAAGAGTAGCTCCAGGAGTCAAGGATTAGATCACTTCAAGCCTTCAGTTTTGAAAAGTGAACCCAAAGGAAAAGGTCTAGGAGGGGTTTGTGTGCCTACAGGTGGATTCCAAGCCCTGCCATTATAGCTGTAGCACGGTGCCCAGGTCTCCACATGACTTCACTTCCTGAAGCTTGGCTCCAACAAGTGCCTCTTAATAAGCACTCACTCCCCTCCCTTGGAACAGACAAATTTTCTTTTAGTCCAGTGCTAACTGTGCCAGATCCATACATATCACATCATGCTGTGTTTGGAGAATCCTGGTGTTCAAGGTCATAGCCAGAAGCTTGTCCTGTAGCCAAGAGTTGTCTCAAGCCTCTTTGGGCTCCCGTCTCATCTCATCTGCAAATGAGGGTGTTAACCTCTATGATCTGAAGTCCCAGGCAGCAAAAGCTACTCTAGACTCTGCCTTTCAATGCTGGGTCTGAGAGAGCACTTCTTTGCCCACAGTGTCTCTCAGCACCATTACTTCTCTTCAATCAGTTCCGATGCAAGGCGCTCTTCTTCCCGTCTCTGCACCCTGCAGCCTCAACAGCCGGCCCACATGAGGAGGTGCTGTGAGTGTGGGTGACTCTCATGGCGTCCCTGGTGGTTCCTTGCTTTTCCCTCTGGTCCAGTTCTAATAGGAACATTTCCACAGCAGATTTGGGCCTTTAATCATGTCATCATATACAAGGGACCTCAGTCAGTGTCATTGATTTCCCTCACTCATTTTCATCACTTTGCTGGCAGAAGGAGCCTGACATGTGCTCTCACAATGGACTGCCTTCTGTCCCTCAAACTGTAAGCACTTAAGAAAATGCCCGTGCCTGTGCTGTTCCCAAATGCATCGTTAATGAATACGGTATAGCCGTGTTTCTCATTTGAGGCTGCTCCCCCTTAAAGGCCCCTGACAAAGAACTGCAGTTGTGCCAGGGCTGGCTACACTGAGTCTGGTCGCCTCTGGAGGCCAATTTGTGGCCAATCTGGGAGCTCCTTCCCATCATGTAATAGCCATGTTCTGTTGCTCTGAGCATAGACCAGCACCCCACCTCCTGTTTGCCTCTACATTTCGGAGAAAAATCACTTATCATTTGGCTCCCTTTCACCCTCTTATTCAGCCACTTACTCTGAGAACTTGCTGTGGCCAAGCTCTTGTAGAGCACTTTAACATTATCATCTTTTTCTAACATGTTTTATTTCATACCATTCCTATGAGATGGCCAGGACAGAACTCTGAGGCCCAGAGAAAGTGAATGATTTATGTAGGAGATGGATTACTTACCTACCTAGACCAACTCTATCATTCTGTGTGTGTGTGTGTGTGTGTGTGTGTGTGTGTGTGTAGGCTGGGGTCCATGCTGGATGTCTTCCTCAATTGCTTTCTACCTTGTTTCTTGAGATAGGGTTTTTCTCTGAACATGGACAAGCCCCTTGGATCCCCTGTTTCCCTCTCCTCAGCACCACTACTTTGGGCATTTGCATTGATGCTGGGATCTACTGCAGGCCCTCACAGGTATATAGCAGGCACTTTATTGACTGAGTCATTTCTTCAGACTCCATCTTCTCATCTAGAACCTCTGATGCTTCATGTTGTGACTTGGTGTAGTTTGATTGGTTCATGGTTTCCAGTCATCCTTGTAGTGACCTTCAAATTTTTTTGTGTGTGTATTTATGTGTTCTGGTGTATATGTCTGTGTCTTGGCCCAGAGAAGCCGGAGGTCCATGTTAGATGTCTTCCTCTATTCCCCTTCACCTTATGTTTGAGATAGGGTTTCTCATTGAATATAGAGTGTATAAACTGGCTGGCCATTGAATTACTGGCATCCTCTCATCTCTGCCACCCAGTGCTGTCATGACAGTGTGCCGCCATGCCCAGCTGTCTGTGTGAGCACTGGGGATCTCAAAGTAGGTCCTCATCCTTGCATAGCAAGCTCTTTATACACAGAGCCACCTTCCCAGTCCTGGAGACCTTGCATTTAATGTAAACTTCATGGTCTCTCCTTGTAGAGATGAGTTCTGATTTGGGGAAGGCCTCTGGACTTCGTAGATTGGGAACTAAGGTTGCTCTGTGCTCATGAACTTGGCTTTGGGAACTATAATGTGTAGAATTAGTTGCATTAAAGACACAAAAGAAGAAATTTATATAAAACTATCTCTTCCTCAGACTTGCTCTGATCTCCTTCTTTGAAAATGGTTCCTCTGAGATATTTCCTTAAAATTCTAATTCATCTAATTAATATCTAGACACATGGCCCTTAGGGTGATTCAGGCTCTGTTGAATCTAGTGGCCCCAGGACCAGCAAAGAGCAACCTCTGTGGTTGTTTGTTGTATCCCTTAACTATTTATTGGAGTCCTGACACTTGTAGAAAACCCTGAGGATACCAGGATGGACGTGGCACCCCCTCGGCTTTCAAGTCTCATGGAGCATATTAGAAACTTGAGAGATCACACTACCATTTCCTTTGATTTTTTTTTAAAAGATTTGATTTTACTTTTAATTACGTGTAGAGTCATATGCTCATGAATTCAGGTGCCCACAGAGGCCAGAGGCGTTAGATCAACCTGGAGCTGGAGATACAGGTAGTTGTGAGCTGCCTGATGGGAATGCTGGGAACTAAACTCAGACTCTGCAGAAGTACGATGTGAGATCTTAACCACTACACCATCTATGGAGCCCTCATTTTGGGTTTTTAATCTTTGCAAGGCATGCCAATAATGTTTAGCAATATTTGTACAGCTCCGAAATAAAGAAGGAATGTAAAAGTCACCCACAATCCCTTCCCTGCCAACTGGAGTTGTTTTCAGTAGCCCATGTTCTCGTTTACTGTGTGGCCGCATGAATACATAATTTCTTTTGCATAAATTATGATTTTTTTCTCCAACAGTATGCAAATATTTTGTCATATCATCACTCAGCTACAATCGAGTGTGTATTTCTCTGCTTTGGCTTTCCTTTACCGTATTTTCTTTCAACATTTTTGTCATTGTACATTTTTTTTTCACATACAACTTTAAAATTCCATTGGGATATCCTTAATCCAAGTGCCCTTGGCTGCAGCTCCTATGTGAAAGATTTTGTGGTTCTTGACAGGTATGACTACATCATTCCTGAAATATGGCTGTATTAATTAATTGTTGCCAACCAAGTGTTAGTTAATTCTCATAACCTGAGTTATCCACAGATGAGTCCCCTCCATCTAGAACAAATAATTCTTGGGGTCCTTACAATAATTCTCGTGGTTGGTTGAACTTTATTTCTCTTCCTGTAGAGTTCTTCTCAAGGTGATGTGATCAGCGATGAGGTCAGGGATGCGTGACAGCCCGAGTGTGCCTCTTACTGTGGCCTGTCACCGGCCCACCGCTTGCTCCTGGGTTATTGTAAGGATCCCACAGCAGCATTTGTGTCATGGCTTTGTAAATGATACAAGAGCAGGCCGCCACTGATGGTGTGAACTGGCTGCTTTTCAAGCTCCCTGATACCCGTTTTGACCCACAGTCCCCAGAATGTCTGCCGTCCATTTGCTACCAACTGACGGAGACTCTGTGCAGTGTGTCATGCTACAGGGGTGGAGATTGCTGGGTGAAGGCAGATGTACGTTTTAATGGGGGAAGGCCTGGGAGTGGCTGAGATAAAACTAATTCCAGACCAGCCCTTGGTAAACAGCTGTGGCTCCTGTAGTAGCTGTACCTTGATGGGGCCTGTGTTGGCCTCAATATACTAAGCCACAAAGGTGACAACATCATGTGCCTTGCTTTTTTCTAGTCCACTCTCTGAGTGGTTAATCTACAAGTTGTGGATGGACCAATGGCTATAATAGGTTCAGTCTAGACACACACACACACACACACACACACACACACACACACACACACACACACTATAAAATCCAGTCTTAAATTTTGGTGTCTACTCATCTCTGTAATAGGCCTATTTCCATTTTAAAATCTTGACATTTTTGAGCTTTTACTATGTGATTGACTAGACAGTGTTTTAAGTATTTCTCACGCATTCCCGTATTTTATCACACGGCAGTACTGTGATGTAGATATGACTGTGCAGTTGCTGTACTGATTGGGAACTAGTTTAGGAGCTCAAGTAAGCTGCTCATAGTTACCTAGAAGGTAAGTGGTGGAGACAGAATTAGAACTCATATCTTCGTTCAGATTTTTTGACTTTCTGGCTTGGCCAGATGCACACCGGCTATGTGAAGCAGGGCTATACAAACACATTTGTCAGGCCCACTTTTTCCTCATGTTACTACCTCTGCGAGATATTTTCAAATCCATACAAAGTGGAGGTGTGTGGTGTTAGAGATGAGCCAGTTGATGGGGACAGTTGAGTGATGCTGTGTGAATGTGTATATCTTGGCAGCAGGGTGAGAGCAGGGGAGTGTATACCTGTAGATCTCAGAGTCTTCATGCATTTTTTAAAACAAATATTTCTTGAAGCACCTGCTTTGGCCAGGTGCTGGGATGGCAGCCCTTTGCTGTGTGCTCACTGTGTGCCAAGGATCATGGTGAGTGATCTATGTGTATTTTCTCCATTCTGCCAATTGATGCTGTAGGGCAGCGCACTGCTCTTTCACACCTGAGGAAACTGAGGCACAGAGAGATCGAACACCTTCCCTAATATTGCAGAATTGGAAACAGGATTCTGGATAACAGGACAATGAGCATGAAATGGTTGATTTAATTTTATCCATTAATTTACCACTTCTTTCATTTGTCAGTTCATAAATATTATTTGAGAGCCTTTAGAGGCCGGTCACTACTGTGTTAAAGAGTGAAACCTGCATGGTGGACAATGTTCCTCCTACTAGACGTGGTTTAATACATGAGAATCTCAGTGCCAGTACAACATACCTCTATGAGTTATTGGTCAGGGAGGCTCATAAGACACAGAAACCAGTGCAGGCTAGAGCGATTGCCCTTCTTTGTCTACCATAAACATGGTAGAACTCTATTGCTGAAGACAACATATACTTTGGTTTCAGGACATAGAGAAATCTGTCTTGAGCTGACCAGGAAACGCTACCTGCTGGCTAGCTTTCATAATGTTGGAAGGTGCTATGCAATCTGCTGAGGGAGAAAAGACATCAGTGGTCTTATCCAGTAATGGACCCTGCGTGCTACAATGTTGATCTGCCAGGAAAGATGCACCCATTGTTACGCGAGCAGCATGATGACTGTGAGAATACCCACCTTTTTTCTCACTGGAATCTGAGGCCTGCCCCATAGGAGGGGTTTCAAACCTGTTACTTCGAACCTGGTCAAAAGCCCCTGTCTGGAGAGGTCATGGGCACTACTAGATGGAACCCACTTTTGTATTGTTAAATGGTCATATTGTCAAACTGTCTTCTACATATTTATGTTTATACCCATAGATTTATGTTGCTGTCAGTCTTGGTCAAAGAAATTTCTTTTTGCAGTAGGCAATGGTTAGTGCAGAGACCCATGGCTGGTCAAAGTGTTAAGCATAGGTAATGCTGAGTGTTCAACCGTAGAAGGGTCATTGGTATCAGCATCCTCCTACCCAGGGACCATCATGAAAGATAGAGCAGAAAGAATGGTAGAGCCAGAGGATGGAGAGGGGAGCTGTGAAATGCTGCCCTCTGGACATGACATGACATTGTCCCCATGGACTTGCAGTGGCTGTGATTACCTGCACAAGACAAGCTGTTCAAAATTTCCTTCTTTGTTTCTTTTTTTTTTAATTGATTCTTTGAGAATTTCACATCATGCACCCCAATCCCACCCATCTCCCAGTCCCTCCACATCTGCCCCCACCCTTGTAGTGTCCCCACAAAGGAAAACTAACAACAAAATAGTAAAAAATAAAGATAAAAAGAAGAGAATAATAAATAAAATAAATTTAAAAATACAAATAAGAATATCAATTTCAATTAAAATGCAAGTAAACAAATCAATGGAAAACAAACAAGCAATCAAACATAACAAAACAAAAGAAAAAACAAACAAACACCACTCCCCCCAAAACCCCAAACACTTCTTTGCCTCTCCATCACCTCTTGAATTATCTTAGTGGTATTGGGAGCTGCTGTGTATCGTGCAGTAGACTCTTTTGTCCAAACAGCTTTCCTTGCAAATGTTCACTGTGTAGTGTGTTGTTAGTAAGGTTCAAGGCCTCTGGCCTCCAGCACACCATCAGCACTGGGACCCCCACAGAAATTCCATGGACATCTAACTGTTACCCCAGTCATGTAGGCCATGTAGCCATAGCTCTGCAGGACCAGTCACTTTGCACAGTCTGGCAGGTCATAGATGAGGTAGATGTTGGGGTGTGCCAACTGAAAGCCCTGGATGTATACCTAGGTGGCTGCTGAGTTGGTCAGTCCAGGCCACTAGGACCACTCCCTTCAGGTGAGGGGCGGGACCAGCTTTCCTACACCAGTGGTGAGGGGTGGGGCCATCTTTCACCATGTGCGGAGGAGCAACTCTCCTATTAGGGGTGGGGCCACTTTTCCCATGCCAGGGTCATCTGGGTCCATTTTCCTTGGGCTGGTGAGGGACAGGATGAGCTCTCTGGTGATCGAGTGGATAGGAGGCTGCCTCCTGAGGCCCCCACCCCAAGCTGAGGAGTTGTTTACAATTATGCCTGCTGAGAGAAGGAGAGTCACTTTTCTTTAGGAGTGTGGCCCCCGGTAGGCTGCCCGTGCCCTAGTGAATAGCTGAACATTTATGCTCATATGGACAACTGTGCTGGTTAGTTTGTGTCCTGGTAGAATTATTTGGGAAGAGGAATCTCAGTTGAGAAAATGCCCCCATGAGATTGCCTGTAGGAAGTCTATAGGGCATTTTCTTGATTAATGATTGGATGTGGGCAGGCCCAGCTCACAAGGGGGTGGTGTTCCTGGGCAGGTGGTTCTGAGTTGTATAAGCAAGTAGGCTGAGCAGGCCGTGTGGAGCCAGACCAGAGAGAAGCATTCCTCCATGGCTTCTACTTCAGTTCCTACTTCTGGGTTCCTACCTTGACTTCCTTCAATGGACTGTGACCTGGGTATGTAAGCCAAATAAACAGTTTCCTCCACAACAATGGATTTGAGGCACAAGAAAGAAACAAGGGTATGTTTCAGAATGACTTAGATTGCTCAACTAATCTATTTCTCTCTGGCTCGCTCTCTCTCTCTCTCTCTCTCTCTCTCTCTCTCTCTCTCTCTCTCTCTCTCTCTCGGGAGCAGTGGGATGGCTCAGGTAGGAAGAGCTTCTTTCTGCCATGTCTGATGCTTTTGGTCATGGCATTTTATCACAGAAATAGAAATCTTAACTAGGGCAACAACAATAATTTGACTCAGTGGGTCATTAATACAAAAAAAGAGCATGACGTTGGGAGGAAGATATGTTGGGGGTCCTAGTGGGAGATCTGGAGGGAGGTAGTGGGGAGTGGATGTGATCAAAATACATTGTATAGACATAAGAGATTTTCAAGTAACTTAAAAAAAAAGAGTGAAAGCTTATTTGCTGCTACTCTTGGGGTGGGTATGAATAATATCACACAGAAAGTTCCAGACTCCATGTCTCTGCTTATGATAGGAGTGTCAGGGGATGTTTCTCAGCTTGAACTTAAACTAAAAGTTATGCTAATAAGACTGTGGCAGACACTGCAAAGAAGCAGAGAACACAGGGCTGAGAAGGGGCCCCAGCATAGGAACAAGAGTGAATTTCAGGATTCTTTGTCCTTAAGAAGTGGAGCTTGTCCAGGGCCCATTAGAGGAGAAAAGGCAACTTCTAAGCCCCTTCAGAAGTTACTGGTGAGGACTCGGTTGTCTCCAGGCTAAAGCACGACCAGAAGAAGGCACACCAGGAATACAGGAACTATCACCTGTTGCCTGCATGCAGGGAGTGATGGCTGGGATGCAGAGATGCAGACAGAGTGATGATGCTAGTTTGCTGCACATAATTATGTGTAAGTTCCATCCCAAAGCAAAACTAGTCATTCTCAATTAATTCTTTTGTTCTCCTCATTAAATCCTAGTTAAACTATTCCTTGTGGTATTGTTACAGAAGAGATCTTCGCAGATGTATTGTGGTGTGTGTGTATTAGATTAGATTGAGAGAGACCTAAGAGATGGGAAAAGCAGGCTTCCGAGAGCATGTCGAGGTGTTTCTGGAGATGACTGATTGGCATGTGGACCAGCAACTGATAGGGTAACACCCGTCCTGAATGTCACTGGCACAATTCTACAGCCCGGAGGCTCAGATGGAGCAAAAGCTGAAGCAGGGGGTAGCCCACCAGTGTGAGCTCACTCTCCCTCCCTCCACATTCTGCCAGGTTCCTCTGCCATGATCCCATGCAATGATGTTCTGCCTCACCTCAGGCCCAAAGCAATGGAGCCAACCAAAGAAACAGAAATGATGAGCCAAAAATAATCTCTTGTTTCTTGAGCATTTTGTTATAGTGATGAAAGGTGGATAACAGTGGAACTGAGATGTAAGAAACGGGCAGGGCTGTGTTTAAGGGTCAGAGACTTATCCTGGAAATAGCTGTGTGTGATGGAGATGTTGCTAGTGCCCTTCCCACAGCATGACAAACATGGCCAATCAGTTCAGCAGAGCACAAGGCTTCAGAATCCTTTCCTGAGCAGAAACTCTGGCAACTCTTATGAAGTGCCAGACTAACATTGGCACTCAGTAAATTATTCCAGATGTAAGTCATTCTTAAGTGACCTCAAATTAGATTCATATTTTGTAAGGGTTTTGAGTTTTTCATGAGAGACAAGCTACCTTTTATTTTTTTTTGACATTGCCATATCTTCAATCATGACCACAGACTAGTTTTTACAAACTGACCAAATACTACACCCCTTGCCCCTTCAGTGAAGTCTTCCCTAGACACCATGTGGGGAGGGATGGAGACAGGTAACAACAGAGTGACTGGTTCCGTTCTGTCCACACACATTGCATATTTTATTCATCCAACCCAACCAGGAAACGTTCATTATCAATTTTGTGTCAGGCATAGTGTTAGGTGCTGGGAATACAAGTCCAACCAGGCCATGGTTGTTGGCTTCCAGAATATTGCAGTCGAGCTGACATCATTATCTCAGTTTTGAGCTGTGTGAGGGGAAGGATGTGCAGTATCCACCCCTGGATCTACTAGGTCAAGTACAATGTGCAGCAGTCTTTGGGAAACTTAGTTGCTCACTATTCTAGAGCTTCAATGTCATACTGAATCTAGACTTAAATAAATAGTCTTATTTTTTTTATTCAGTGTGTGTGTGTGTGTGTGTGTGTGTGTGTGTGTGTGTGTGTTTAAGAGATAGAGAGGTTGGGAGAAGTGAGGTCACACATGTAGAAGAAGGGAAATAGGACAACTTATAGGAGTCAGTGGGACTTGGGGATGAAACTCAGCTCCTCATTGGTGGGAGGAACCTCTGCCCACTGAGCTATTTCACTGGTTCCTAGACTTTGGTAGTCTTATTAGTGTGGGTATATGTGTTAGGTTGGTGAACAATCTAAGTCAGGATAAGTCTCTGACCCTTAAACACAGCCCTGCCCGTTTCTTACATCTCAGTTCCACTGTTATCCACCTTTCATCACTATAACAAAATGCTCAAGAAACAAGGGATTATTTTTGGCTCATCATTTCTGTTTCTTTGGTTGGCTCCATTGCTTTGGGCCTGAGGTGAGGCAGAACATCATGGTATGGGATCATGGCAGAGGAACCTGGCAGAATGCGGAGGGAGGGAGAGTGAGCTCACACTGGTGGGCTACCCCCTGCTTCAGCTTTTGCTCCATCTGAGCCTCCGGGCTGTAGAATTGTGCCAGAGACATTCTGGACGGGTGTTACCCTATCAGTTGCTGGTCCACATGCCAATCAGTCATCTCCAGAAACACCTCGACATGCTCTCGGAAGCCTGCTTTTCCCATCTCTTAGGTCTCTCTCAGTCAAGAAAACCATCAAGTGCACATGCAGAGCAAAGCAGAATTCTGGTTGAGAGGACCTGCTGTGTGTCTGGCACCCACTCATACAAGGGGAAGAGAGCACGCAACTGGTTGTAGTGGACTGTGTCTTCATCAGTCACATCTGCCACAAAGCATTCAATCAGACTGAATAGATAGAGCAGGCTCCGAGGAGATCCTAGGAGAGACTCTCTCTTACCACATGACCAGAAAGGAATTCTCCACTGGAGAAGGCAGGAGCATAGACATTTTATCGTCATCTGCATCAATGTAATAATACCCGACCATGTATTCTAGAAGCATTGAGACAAGAACTGAACCATAAAGTTTGTTTCCAGATTCTTTAAGCTTTCCGTTGAAACTGACACAAAGTGGAAATGCCTCTAGAAGGAATCGTGGAATCGTCTACTCTATCAAGTGGCTTGTTTTGGTCATGACTTAGAGTGGTATTGGCGACATGTTCCTACCCTCATAAAGTCAAATGTTGGGTGTTGCTCTAGAGCAGATGTCCTCAGTGTTGAGTCGGTTTCTTGTTCCTGCACTAACTGGCTCCCAGACTCCTAAGTCTTCACCCTGAGTCCTTTGATGGGAGCTGACAACTTCCTGCCAACTGCCAGCTTGCCAGCTTTTAGTGGTAGTTCTATGTAATTGAAATTTTCTGTTTATGATTTCCTGTGAACTCCAAATTAACACAGTTTATATTTGCTTGAGTTTGGTCCAGGAAGGAACAGGAGGCTCTAACTGCAGGCAGAGGGACAGGGACTTGACAGAGAACACACATTTCCTTGGTGTGGCTGCTACCCTTGCTCCGCAGCCTCCTGCTGCTAGATTTGAGGTTCTCACCTCGCTTTTGTTTAGGGAAGTGACTAATTAGTGACTTTCAGACAATGGAGATGGAGGTACAATTGTGCTTCAAGAGATTTACTCATTTCCTGAATGTGTCCTCCTGTTCAAACTGGAAGCTACTAGTTGCGAGGCTCCGGATGGTGATAGGAAGCTTGAGACATTCTTTCTAGATATGCTTTCCTGGAAATTTGCAAGGAAAGACCCTTTTCCTAATAATTTAAGAATTGATTTTTCTTCAGCTAGGCTATATTAATACCAATATCAGAAAATTGCATGAGAGTGTATCTGTGCTCAAGGGTCAATAATAATTCAGGGAATGTATTGGCAGAATATGCCAAATGGAAAAGTGGATAAAGTTTGGCAAAAAAACCCCCAAAAAACCCAAAAAAACAAAAAACACCACTTTTTTTTTTAATTAAAATTTTATAAATTTTCTTCCATCTGAGGGACAGAAGGTAAAGACAGGCTTTCCGGTAAAAAGTCGTCATCTGAAACGCTGTGTCACCTTAGCCAGCCAGTCAGCCCTTCAGCGTTCCTGCGACACACCATGCCTGTAATACCCTGTGTCCCTTGCAGCTAATCCCTTTATTGATTTTCCCCCACCCTGGACTCGCTGGCAGCCAGAGACGAGGTCTCAAGGAGCAGTTGCGGTCCAGGTTCTGTTTGGCCGTATTTAGAACTCAAAATGACCTTACAGAGAGGAGCGGCTGTGGGGAGTAAGACTTGACCGGTTAGGGGCAGGGTGAGGTAGGGAAGGTGGGGCTGAGAGCAGTAAGGTTTCCATGCTGGTGTCACGGTGAGTCATGCCGAACAAGTGTCCTTTGTCCCCTGGGCCATGCAGGAACCAAGGTCAACTGACCCCTGGCCAAGTTGCAAAAGGGTCTGTTGATGAAGTCTAGTTTCGTGCCGTTGTGTCCTTCAGGCACCTTCTCTCTCTACCGTAGCCTTCTCCCAGCACTCTTTCAGTTTCCTTCCACCCCCTCTGGTTTGTCCCACTGTCTGTTCATCCCATGTTCTGTGCTCTCAGTACCCCTTGCTATCTGCTGACCTCCATCACCCCTCATCTGGGCCCATTTTTAAAGAGGAAAGCAACCTAGTTAAGCTAACTGCAGATGTAGACATCAGGTGGTCCTTAGCTCTTCACGGGAGTAAAAGCCTTTGAAACAGAATGGCAAGAGGTAGGTTTCTCCCTTGTGCTTATTAATATGTCAAGGTGGTAGAGTGGGTGATCGTCCTCTAAAAACTAACAAATATGAGTAAAGTAAAGATACCCATGAAAGCCTAAGATTCACTGTAGTTCCATCCTGTACTTGCATCCTGCCTCTGGGACCTCTTTGTCTTTGCTCTTTTAGTCCTTCATAGGGAAAAATTGATACTCTGCAGGTAGATTTCCTATGCCAATATGAGCTTATAGGAGGCATGGCTACACATGGGAAGTTATTGCACCTCAGCATATCCAAATCAATATGATGAGTTCTATTCTAAGTACTATCCTTATGTTTTTAATATTTCTGGTATCACCTTGCAAAGGACAATGGTATCTCCATCAGTTCACAGGTTTTATAATTGCCAGTTACTAATGATGAGGCAAAGTTATTGCCACATAGTTTCTCTGGCCCTCAGTTTCTTTATTGTGGAATGAGAAATCAGACCAAAGGTAACTTTGAACTGTAAAATTCTAGGTTTCATGGTGTCCTGTGTTCTGGTACGTCTAAATCCCATTTAAGGACTGCTTTACCTAAGAAAAATTTCACCAATACCAGTCCACTCATTTGCCCACCAATCCACCCAATCCACTCATCCATTATTTCTTCCATCCATCCATCCATCCATCCATCCATCCATCCATCCATCCATCCATCCCATCTATCTACAATTCATCCATTCCATACATACCAAGAATGATATTGGATGTCATAAGGTATGATAATAAGAATTCAAAAGCACTAGAGGGCATTATCTTCTCTCTGAGAAAGTCACATTTCAGTATTGAAGGTAAAAATAATAGCTAGACACAAGAAAATAATGCAACTTTATATCATAACATGCCTGTAAATATATCTTTAAATGTATGATAAGAATATATATCTTTTGAGACCCTAAAACACAGTGAATTTTTAAATATTTGTTTGTTGAAACTTAAGTAGAAATATATATTTCACGGTGGCCTGATAGCCTAGGCAACTAGGGAAGGGTTGGTAATAACTGGCTGGCTTAAGTAGGGGCTCAGTGTAGACTAGTTTTCAACAAATTTTTGAGTGGGTTGGGAAGTTGTATCCTGTCCTCTAGTTCTGGAAGGATGCTACTCATTAACACTGCTTTTTTTTTTTTTTTTTGCAAATGGATGTATATATGTCACTTAAAAATCTGTAATTAGTCTTAGCCGTCAATGCCAAGCTTATGCGTGACAGTAAGTTCAGATTCACAGCCAGGATCTGGGACCAGGATGCCAGTTACATGCATCTCTCTTCTGTCCCTGGGCCTTGGATTTATCTACTAAACTGCCTCCTTATTTCCTAAAACTTGTTGGCGAGTCATCTTTCCTGGGCACTGCTCCTATCCAGTTTCTCATCTCCTATAGAATCAGAGCTCCCAGCTGCCAATCTAGGAAGTACTTCTCAGTCTGAAGAGCCCTGTGGTTGAAATCCACCATTTGGCTCCCTAGACTGTGACCTATCTTGGTTGACATTAGAGCAGTGTTTGGACTATTGGTCATTCTCTCAGGCTTGACCTTGAGTTGGTTGTCTTTCTGTCTAGGCTTGCTTCTACTACTTGTACATCCTTCCCTCTTAGTTTTAAAAATCAATTGACTTCAAAGCAGGGCTTAGAAGAATTGTGGTCCACGTGAAAGAAGCTAGGAGACACAGGCATGCTCATTGGTCAATGGTCTCAGGACGTTATCACTGAGAAGACCTACTATGCGTCCAGGGAGGTGTTCAGACTCCTCCTATTTGGTTTAAGTCAATTCTAGGACATGTTTCAGCAGAAATCAGGCCAGGGAGAAAAGAAGAGGGTTGGGTCACCTGGCTGAAAAAAGTGAAAAGAGACACAGACACTTGTATCCAGTGGCCACTATGTTGAAATGAGGTTCTTCAAGGCATTGATGTAAGTCAGTGAAGTAATAGGACCAGAGGATATCAAATGCCTAAATTTTGTCTCTTGGTCAGAACTTTCTACCTGAGAAATTCACGTTTTTGAATGAAAGAATTTGAATAGTATTCTAAATGGCTAAAACTTATAATTATAAAGACAGTGTTGACTATGAATCATTACACAGAGGCAAAACTCTGTTAAAAATTATCCTCCTTCAGATGGAAAGCATTCAGCAGCCTGCACTGAAACAGACTAAGGGTGGTAGTGGGGCAGCTCTGACCCTTTAGCACCTTCCCAGACCCTCCTGTCATCAGAATATTTGCTCTTAAATTCCAGATCTGTTGTTTGTCCTTAATTCCTAAAAGTGCTGAGAGAATTAACTTGATAAATGATAAAAATTAGTATTCAATTAACTCACCTTTTCATTCTTCTAAAAGGGACTGTGATTGGGAGTTTTCTTTGTTATTTAGGAAAAAAAATTAAGTACAATAGAAATATACAAAGCCAGTATTACCTTGATACCAAAACCAAAAAACCAAGTAAAAGAAAATTATAGATCTATATCTCTAATGAACATGGATACCGAAGTTCTCAATAAAATACTTTCAAACCAAATTCAAGAACACATCAAAAAGATTGTCCACCATCATCAAGTTGACTTCATCCCAAAGATACAGCGATGGGTCAACATTTGTAAATCAATAAACATAACCCATCATATAAACAGACTCAAGGACACAAACTACACAATTGTCTAATTAACTGCAGGAAAGTCTTCACAAAATTCAACATTCCCTTACAATGAAAGTCCTGGAGAATCTCAGAACATAGGAGCACACCCCAACAGAATATAGGCAATATACAACAAGCCCACAGCCAGCATCATGCTAAATAGAATAAAACTCAAAATCAGGAACAATATAAAGTTGTCCACACTTCTACTATATATCATTTTGTGATCTAGATAACTTATAAACAAGAATTTTTTCCCTATCTACTAGTATGTGTGAGTCACCAAATAGTTCTTTGTATTTGTTCAAAAATTTTTTCCTTAGATAAGATTTTTCTTCTCTTCTTCTTCATCTTCTTCCTTTCTGTTCCATATAAGACAAATGGCAATATGCATTGTTTAAAGTTGGGAATATATCACTAGACAATTTCATTGTATGTGGGCATCATAGGGTGTACTTATATAAACTAAGATGCAGTCTTTCACTGACCAAAAGTTGTTATGTGGTTGGCAACTATTCATTATAAATTATAGAGGCTGAGATTATCTTTTATTCAGTTTTCTTCTCAGAACCTCATACTGTGCCTAGTACTTAATAACATAAATGAGTGATAACTCTAAACACATATGAAGTTAGATTGTTTGAGTAAACAAGAGCATTTTGGGCAGTGGGTCCTGACCTAATGAGTGGGTTTTATGGTAGAGTTAGCCCTCTACACAGAGGAGCCACTTTTAGCCCCAGTACATGAATGTCACCTTCAGACATGATAGAACTAGTCTCATCTGAGGTCAGCCAGTGCCACATGTCTTCCCCAGCATCACTTCCTGGAAACACATTCCCTCACCTGAAGGGTTTTTCACAAAGGCGAGACATTCTTGTGGGTTTGTTGGTATTCTCCCTCACTGGATCCGCTGGAGAAGATCAGATCATTAGCTATTACTCATGAGAACAGTGATTAATTTCAAAGTTTGAGGAAATGTTAGGACATTCATTACATCCTAATTCTTTAGGGCATTTCTCCTCAATCATACTGTGAAGTGTTTTACACAGTTGATAGGAGTGTGTTGGCTGAACTTGATCTGACTGGCATGAGTGATGGGCAGATCTGCAGCTGCTCTACTGTCTTGGTTCAAGTTGAAGCATGGACTCTGTGTCCTCATTTTTATTGTCCTTCTTCTCTGCTGTTGTTCTTTAGGATGCTTGTGTAGGCTTGAGGAGATACTTTGGACTGTCTCACAGCTCTCCAAATGCTCTTGGCTGGAGAGGACTCTGCCATCTCTTTTTGGAAGGTGTCAGGGCACTTCTCTCTCTGGCCTCACTGTCATGCTCTCCTGCTTTACACTATATCTGCTCTCCTAGCTCTTCCAGACGCCGTGGATTCTGGCTGCAGACTGGCCTCCAGGTCCCTCGGTTCTCAGTTCATTAGAGAGGAATCACACCTCATGCTGTGCTGCTTTGGGTATGTGGCAATGTCTTACAAAGACTTCTGGCAGTTGGCTCTCTATTTTATGCAATCTCTCTTCCCTAGGGCTCTGGCACAATGCCCTGGAGCCACAAGCCTGTATACTCAAAGCAATACATCCCTCTGCATTTGGAATGACCAACTACTCACTCTGACTTATTATCCTTGGCCCAAGCTTGTGCAATGACCTTTTTGTCGGGATGAATATTTTTTTCAGGCACTCTTGTTGGTTCCATATAAACTTCTGGAAGGCCTGGAGAGGAACAGAGGCAGGTAAGTCTGGAAGTACACTGAACATACTCTGAATTCTAATCAGCATTTTCTCAGCTCTAAACTGCAGCTACCCTATTGACTCTCTGGATATGCCAGACAAGTCTAAGGTCCAGGCAGTGCTGGTCTGGGCAGCTGGTATGTTTACAGGATGCTTTCTCTGTGTTTCCAGGGAGCCACTATTTAGGGCCTGATTCAGATTCCTGTACAGACCAGGACTCTAAAGACCATCCTAATTATGATGTCAATGTGGGCTTTGGTCTGTAATGAGCTTGTTCTAAGAATCCTTTCCCTTAAAAATGTCAATTTCTGAAAACCTTTTAGGTCCCTAAAATCTTGTTTTCTTGCCTGACCATGGAGACTTAACAATATAAAAGGAAAGGGAATAGTTTGGGTTGGTGTGTGTATGTGGTGGCAGAGAAGGAAAACATCATCTATATAGGAGGGAGACCAGTTCTTTTTATTTCAAAATTTTTTCTATTCATTTTTTTTTCATTTATTTTACATCTCAACCACCACAATCTCCCCTCCCTTCTCTCCACCCATTCCCTCCCCATCACCTCTCCTCTAACCCCCCCCTCCCCAATCCACTCATCCTTTGTTTCTGTTCAGAAAGGGTTAGGTGTCAACAAAGCCTGGCACATCAAGTTGAGGCAGGACTAAGCTCCTCCCTTTGTGTTTAGGCTGGGTCAGGAAACCCAGCATGGGGAATAGGTTCCCACAAGCTAGCTTAAGTGTTAGGGACAGGTCCTGATCCCACTTCTAGGAGTCCCACAAAGAGGCCAAGCTATACAACTGTCACACATATGTAGAGGACCTAGGTGGGTCCCACGCAAGCTCCCTAGCTGTCAAGACCAGTT
>NW_026294584.1:53067644-53109950 GCF_007827085.1 Peromyscus californicus insignis
AGCTGATGATAGTTCTTTAGTTTCTGAGCAAGCTGACTGTTCTGGCTATATAGGAAACACAGTAGAGTAGAAGAGTGCTGCTTTCTCAAAAGCAGAGTGTGTTTCTTGTAAGGCAAGCTAGAGTTGAATTCCCTTTCATAAACGGAGTTGAATCACATGCAGTTTCTGGTCCTAGCACCAAGAGTTGTTTTCTGGTAAGGAGAGTCACTATTGTGCTCATTTGGCCATACACAGTGCAAATAGCACTCGCGTCTGTACCCAGCAAGTGCATTGTATTGGACGCAAGAGAAACTACTGTTCTTCTCAGTTTTCTAAGCAGAGTTGAACTAGTTATGGCCATTGTGTGTAGGAAGCACAGTTCTTTGGTTCTGAGCAAGCTGACTGTTCTGGCACTATAGGAAACAGAGTAGAGTAGAAGAGTGCTGCTTTCTCAAAAGCAGAGTGTGTTTCTTGTAAGGCGAGCCAGGGTTTAATTCCCTTTCATAAACGGAGTTGAATCACATGCAATTTCTGGTCCTAGCAGCAAGAGTTGTTTTCTGGTAAGGAGATTCACTATTGTGCTCAATTGGCCATACACAGTGCAAATAGCACTCGCGTCTGTTCCCAGCAAATGCAGTGTATTGGACGCAAGAGAAACTACTGTTCTTGTCAGTTTCCTAAGCAGAGTTGAATTAGATATGGCCCTTGTGTGTAGGAAGAACAGTTCTTTAGTTCTGAGCAGGCTGACAGTTCTGGCTATACAGGAAACACAGTAGAGTAGAAGAGTGCTGCTTTCTCAAAAAGCAGAGTGTGTTTCTTGTAAGGCAAGCTAGAGTTGAATTCCCCTTCATAAACGGAGTTGAATCACATACAGTTTCTGGTCCTAGCAGCAAGAGTTGTTTTCTGGTAAGGAGATTCACTATTGTGCTCAATTGGTCGTACACATTGCAAATAGCACTCGCGTCTGTTCCCAGCAAATGCATTGTATTGGACGCAAGAGAAACTACTGTTCTCGTCAGTTTCCTAAGCAGAGTTGAACTAGTTATGGCCATTGTATGTAGGAAGCACAGTTCTTTGGTTCTGAGCAAGCTGACTCTTCTGGCTATATAGGAAACAGAGTAGAGTAGAAGAGTGCTGCTTTCTCAAAAGCAGAGTGTGTTTCTTGTAAGGCGAGCCAGAGTTTAATTCCCTTTCATAAACGGAGTTGAATCACATGCAGTTTCTGGTCCTAGCAGCAAAAGTTGTTTTCTGGTAAGGAGAGTCACTATTGTGCTCAATTGGCCATACACAGTGCAAATAGCACTCGCGTCTGTTCCCAGCAAATGCAGTGTATTGGACGCAAGAGAAACTACTGTTCTTGTCAGTTTCCTAAGCAGAGTTGAATTAGATATGGCCCTTGTGTGTAGGAAGAACAGTTCTTTAGTTCTGAGCAGGCTGACAGTTCTGGCTATACAGGAAACACAGTAGAGTAGAAGAGTGCTGCTTTCTCAAAAGCAGAGTGTGTTTCTTGTAAGGCAAGCTAGAGTTGAATTCCCTTTCATAAACGGAGTTGAATCACATGCAGTTTCTGGTCCTAGCACCAAGAGTTGTTTTCTGGTAAGGAGAGTCACTATTGTGCTCATTTGGCCATACACAGTGCAAATAGCACTCGCGTCTGTACCCAGCAAGTGCATTGTATTGGACGCAAGAGAAACTACTGTTCTTGTCAGTTTCCTAAGCAGAGTTGAACTAGTTATGGCCATTGTGTGTAGGAAGCACAGTTCTTTGGTTCTGAGCAAGCTGACTGTTCTGGCTCTATAGGAAACACAGTAGAGTAGAAGAGTGCTGCTTTCTCAAAAGCAGAGTGTGTTTCTTGTAAGGCGAGCCAGAGTTTAATTCCCTTTCATAAACGGAGTTGAATCACATGCAGTTTCTGGTCCTAGCAGCAAAAGTTGTTTTCTGGTAAGGAGAGTCACTATTGTGCTCAATTGGCCATACACAGTGCAAATAGCACTCGCGTCTGTTCCCAGCAAATGCAGTGTATTGGACGCAAGAGAAACTACTGTTCTTGTCAGTTTCCTAAGCAGAGTTGAACTAGTTATGGCCATTGTGTGTAGGAAGCACAGTTCTTTGGTTCTGAGCAAGCTGACTGTTCTGGCTCTATAGGAAACACAGTAGAGTAGAAGAGTGCTGCTTTCTCAAAAGCAGAGTGTGTTTCTTGTAAGGCGAGCCAGAGTTTAATTCCCTTTCATAAACGGAGTTGAATCACATGCAATTTCTGGTCCTAGCAGCAAGAGTTGTTTTCTGGTAAGGAGATTCACTATTGTGCTCAATTGGCCATACACATTGCAAATAGCACTCGCGTCTGTTCCCAGCAAATGCAGTGTATTGGACGCAAGAGAAACTACTGTTCTTGTCAGTTTCCTAAGCAGAGTTGAACTAGTTATGGCCATTGTGTTTAGGAAGCACAGTTCTTTGGTTCTGAGCAAGCTGACTGTTCTGGCTCTATAGGAAACACAGTAGAGTAGAAGAGTGCTGCTTTCTCAAAAGCAGAGTGTGTTTCTTGTAAGGCGAGCCAGAGTTTAATTCCCTTTCATAAACGGAGTTGAATCACATGCAATTTCTGGTCCTAGCAGCAAGAGTTGTTTTCTGGTAAGGAGATTCACTATTGTGCTCAATTGGCCATACACATTGCAAATAGCACTCGCGTCTGTACCCAGCAAATGCAGTGTATTGGACGCAAGAGAAACTACTGTTCTTGTCAGTTTCCTAAGCAGAGTTGAATTAGATATGGCCCTTGTGTGTAGGAAGCACAGTTCTTTGGTTCTGAGCAATCTGACTGTTCTGGCTCTATAGGAAACACAGTAGAGTAGAAGAGTGCTGCTTTCTCTAAAGCAGAGTGAGTTTCTTGTAAGACGAGCTAGAGTTGAATTCCCTTTCATAAACGGAGTTGAATCACATGCAGTTTCTGGTCCTAGCACCAAGAGTTGTTTTCTGGTAAGGAGAGTCACTACTGTGATCATTTGGACATACACAGTGCAAATAGCACTCGCGTCTGTACCCAGCAATTGCATTGTATTGGACGCAAGAGAAACTACTGTTCTTGTCAGTTTCCTAAGCAGAGTTGAACTAGTTATGGCCATTGTGTGTAGGAAGCACAGTTCTTTGGTTCTGAGCAAGCTGACTGTTCTGGCTCTATAGGAAACACAGTAGAGTAGAAGAGTGCTGCTTTCTCAAAAGCAGAGTGTGTTTCTTGTAAGGCGAGCCAGAGTTTAATTCCCTTTCATAAACGGAGTTGAATCACATGCAATTTCTGGTCCTAGCAGCAAGAGTTGTTTTCTGGTAAGGAGATTCACTATTGTGCTCAATTGGCCATACACATTGCAAATAGCACTCGCGTCTGTTCCCAGCAAATGCAGTGTATTGGACGCAAGAGAAACTACTGTTCTTGTCAGTTTCCTAAGCAGAGTTGAATTAGATATTGCCCTTGTGTGTAGGAACCACAGTTCTTTAGTTCTGAGCAAGCTGACTGTTCTGGCTATATAAGAAACACAGTAGAGTAGAAGAGTGCTGCTTTCTGTAAAGCAGAGTGTGTTTCTTGTAAGGCGAGCCAGAGTTTAATTCCCTTTCATAAACGGAGTTGAATCACATGCAGTTTCTGGTCCTAGCAGCAAAAGTTGTTTTCTGGTAAGGAGAGTCACTATTGTGCTCATTTGGCCATACACAGTGCAAATAACACTCGCGTCTGTACCCAGCAAGTGCATTGTATTGGACGCAAGAGAAACTACTGTTCTTGTCAGTTTCCTAAGCAGAGTTGAACTAGTTATGGCCATTGTGTGTAGGAAGCACAGTTCTTTGGTTCTGAGCAAGCTGACTGTTCTGGCTCTATAGGAAACACAGTAGAGTAGAATAGTGCTGCTTTCTCAAAAGCAGAGTGTGTTTCTTGTAAGGCAAGATAGAGTTGAATTCCCTTTCATAAACGGAGTTGAATCACATGCAGTTTCTGGTCCTAGCACCAAGAGTTGTTTTCTGGTAAGGAGAGTCACTATTGTGCTCATTTGGCCATACACAGTGAAAATAGCACTCGCGTCTGTTCCCAGCAAATGCAGTGTATTGGACGCAAGAGAAACTACTGTTCTTGTCAGTTTCCTAAGCAGAGTTGAACTAGATATGGGCCTTGTGTGTAGGAAGCACAGTTCTTTAGTTCTGAGCAAGCTGACTGTTCTGGCTATATAGGAAACACAGTAGAGTAGAAGAGTGCTGCTTTCTCAAAAGCAGAGTGTGTTTCTTGTAAGGCAAGCTAGAGTTGAATTCCCTTTCATAAACGGAGTTGAATCACATGCAGTTTCTGGTCCTAGCACCAAGAGTTGTTTTCTGGTAAGGAGAGTCACTATTGTGCTCATTTGGCCATACACAGTGCAAATAGCACTCGCGTCTGTACCCAGCAAGTGCATTGTATTGGACGCAAGAGAAACTACTGTTCTTGTCAGTTTCCTAAGCAGAGTTGAACTAGTTATGGCCATTGTGTTTAGGAAGCACAGTTCTTTGGTTCTGAGCAAGCTGACTGTTCTGACTCTATAGGAAACACAGTAGAGTAGAAGAGTGCTGCTTTCTCAAAAGCAGAGTGTGTTTCTTGTAAGGCGAGCCAGAGTTTAATTCCCTTTCATAAACGGAGTTGAATCACATGCAATTTCTGGTCCTGGCAGCAAGAGTTGTTTTCTGGTAAGGAGATTCACTATTGTGCTCAATTGGCCATACACATTGCAAATAGCACTCGCGTCTGTTCCCAGCAAATGCAGTGTATTGGACGCAAGAGAAACTACTGTTCTTGTCAGTTTCCTAAGCAGAGTTGAATTAGATATTGCCCTTGTGTGTAGGAACCACAGTTCTTTAGTTCTGAGCAAGCTGACTGTTCTGGCTATATAAGAAACACAGTAGAGTAGAAGAGTGCTGCTTTCTGTAAAGCAGAGTGTGTTTCTTGTAAGGCGAGCCAGAGTTTAATTCCCTTTCATAAACGGAGTTGAATCACATGCAGTTTCTGGTCCTAGCAGCAAAAGTTGTTTTCTGGTAAGGAGATTCACTATTGTGCTCAATTGGCCAGACACAGTGCAAATAGCACTCGCGTCTGTTCCCAGCAAATGCAGTGTATTGGACGCAAGAGAAACTACTGTTCTTGTCAGTTTCCTAAGCAGAGTTGAATTAGATATGGCCCTTGTGTGTAGGAATCACAGTTCTTTAGTTCTGAGCAGGCTGACAGTTCTGGCTATATAGGAAACACAGTAGAGTAGAAGAGTGCTGCTTTCTCAAAAGCAGAGTGTGTTTCTTGTAAGGCAAGCTAGAGTTGAATTCCCTTTCATAAACGGAGTTGAATCACATGTAGTTTCTGGTCCTAGCAGCAAGAGTTGTTTTCTGGTAAGGAGAGTCACTATTGTGCTCAATTCGCCACACACATTGCAAATAGCACTCGCGTCTGTTCCCAGCAAATGCAGTGTATTGGACACAAGAGAAACTACCGTTCTTGTCAGTTTCATAAGCAGAGTTGAATTAGATATGGCCCTTGTGTGTAGGAAGCACAGTTCTTTAGTTCTGAGCAAGCTGACTGTTCTGGCTATATAGGAAACACAGTAGAGTGGAAGAGTGCTGCTTTCTCTAAAGCAGAGTGTGTTTCTTGTAAGGCGAGCCAGAGTTTAATTCCCTTTCATAAACGGAGTTGAATCACATGCAGTTTCTGGTCCTAGCAGCAAAAGTTGTTTTCTGGTAAGGAGATTCACTATTGTGCTCAATTGGCCATACACAGTGCAAATAGCACTCGCGTCTGTTCCCAGCAAATGCAGTGTATTGGACGCAAGAGAAACTACTGTTCTTGACAGTTTCCTAAGCAGAGTTGAATTAGATATGGCCCTTTTGTGTAGAAAGCACAGTTCTTTAGTTCTGAGCAAGCTGACTGTTCTGGCTATATAGGAAACACAGTAGAGAAGAAGAGTGTGTTTCTTGTAAGGCAAGCTAGAGTTGAATTCCCTTTCATAAACGGAGTTGAATCACATGCAGTTTCTGGTCCTACCACCAAGAGTAGTTTTCTGGTAAGGAGAGTCACTATTGTGCTCATTTGGCCATACACAGTGCAAATAGCACTCGCGTCTGTTCCCAGCAAATGCAGTGTATTGGACGCAAGAGAAACTACTGTTCTTGTCAGTTTCCTAAGCAGAGTTGAATTAGATATGGCCCTTGTGTGTAGGAAGCACAGTTCTTTGGTTCTGAGCAAGCTGACTGTTCTGGCTCTATAGGAAACAGAGTAGAGTAGAAGAGTGCTGCTTTCTCAAAAGCAGAGTGTGTTTCTTGTAAGGCGAGCCAGAGTTTAATTCCCTTTCATAAACGGAGTTGAATCACATGCAATTTCTGGTCCTAGCAGCAGGAGTTGTTTTCTGGTAAGGAGATTCACTATTGTGCTCAATTGGCCGTACACATTGCAAATAGCACTCGAATCTGTTCCCAGCAAATGCAGTGTATTGGACACAAGAGAAACTACTGTTCTTGTCAGTTTCCTAAGCAGAGTTGAATTAGATATGGCCCTTGTGTGTAGGAAGCACAGTTCTTTAGTTCTGAGCAAGCTGACTGTTCTGGCTATATAGGAAACACAGTAGAGTAGAAGAGTGCTGCTTTCTCTAAAGCAGAGTGTGTTTCTTGTAAGGCGAGCCAGAGTTTAATTCCCTTGCATAAACGGAGTTGAATCACATGCAGTTTCTGGTCCTAGCAGCAAAAGTTGTTTTCTGGTAAGGAGATTCACTATTGTGCTCAATTGGCCATACACAGTGCAAATAGCACTCGAGTCTTATCCCAGCAAATGCAGTGTATTGGACGCAAGAGAAACTACTGTTCTTGTCCGTTTCTTAAGCAGAGTTGAATTAGATATGGCCCTTGTGTGTAGGAAGCACAGTTCTTTAGTTCTGAGCAAGCTGACTGTTCTGGCTATATAGGAAACACAGTAGAGTAGAAGAGTGCTGCTTTCTCAAAAGCAGAGTGTGTTTCTTGTAAGGCAGGCTAGAGTTGAATTCCCTTTCATAAACGGAGTTGAATCACATGCAGTTTCTGGTCCTAGCCCCCAGAGTTGTTTTCTGGTAAGGAGAGTCACTATTGTGCTCATTTGGCCATACACAGTGCAAATAGCACTCGCGTCTGTACCCAGCAAGTGCATTGTATTGGACGCATGAGAAACTACTGTTCTTGTCAGTTTCCTAAGCAGAGTTGAACTAGTTATGGCCATTGTGTGTAGGAAGCACAGTTCTTTGGTTCTGAGCAAGCTGACTGTTCTGGCTCTATAGGAAACAGAGTAGAGTAGAAGAGTGCTGCTTTCTCAAAAGCAGAGTGTGTTTCTTGTAAGGCGAGCCAGAGTTTAATTCCCTTTCATAAACGGAGTTGAATCACATGCAATTTCTGGTCCTAGCAGCAAGAGTTGTTTTCTGGTAAGGAGATTCACTATTGTGCTCAATTGGCCATACACATTGCAAATAGCACTCGCATCTGTTCCCAGCAAATGCAGTGTATTGGACTCAAGGGAAACTACTGTTCTTGTCAGTTTCCTAAGCAGAGTTGAATTAGATATGGCCCTTGTGTGTAGGAAGCACAGTTCTTTAGTTCTGAGCAAGCTGACTGTTCTGGCTATATAGGAAACACAGTAGAGTAGAAGAGTGCTGCTTTCTCAAAAGCAGAGTGTGTTTCTTGTAAGGCGAGCCAGAGTTTAATTCCCTTTCATAAACGGAGTAGAATCACATGAAATTTCTGGTCCTAGCAGCAAGAGTTGTTTTCTGGTAAGGAGATTCACTGTTGTGCTCAATTGGCCATACACATTGCAAATAGCACTCGCGTGTGTATCCCAGCAAATGCAGTGTATTGGATGCAAGAGAAACTACTGTTCTTGTCAGTTTCCTAAGCAGAGTTGAATTAGATATGGCCCTTGTGTGTAGGAAGCACAGTTCTTTAGTTCTGAGCAAGCTGACTGTTCTGGCTATGTAGGAAACAGAGTAGAGTAGAAGGGTGCTGCTTTCTCAAAAGCAGAGTGTGTTTCTTGTAAGGCGAGCCAGAGTTTAATTCCCTTTCATAAACGGAGTTGAATCACATGCAATTTCTGGTCCTAGCAGCAAGAGTTGTTTTCTGGTAAGGAGATTCACTATTGTGCTCAATTGGCCATACACATTGCAAATAGCACTCGCGTCTGTTCCCAGCAAATGCAGTGTATTGGACGCAAGAGAAACTACTGTTCTTGTCAGTTTCCTAAGCAGAGTTGAATTAGATATGGCCCTTGTGTGTAGGAAGCACAGTTCTTTAGTTCTGAGCAAGCTGACTGTTCTGGCTATGTAGGAAACAGAGTAGAGTAGAAGAGTGCTGCTTTCTCTAAAGCAGAGTGTGTTTCTTGTAAGGCGAGCCAGAGTTTAATTCCCTTTCATAAACGGAGTTGAATCACATGCAGTTTCTGGTCCTAGCAGCAAAAGTTGTTTTCTGGTAAGGAGATTCACTATTGTGCTCAATTGGCCTTACAAAGTGCAAATAGCACTAGCGTCTTATCCCAGCAAATGCAGTGTATTGGCCGCAAGAGAAACTACTGTTCTTGTCAGTTTCCTAAGCAGAGTTGAATTAGATATGGCCCTTGTGTGTAGGAAGCACAGTTCTTTAGTTCTGAGCAAGCTGACTGTTCTGGCTATATAGGAAACACAGTAGAGTAGAAGAGTGCTGCTTTCTCTAAAGCAGAGTGTGTTTCTTGTAAGGCGAGCCAGAGTTTAATTCCCTTTCATAAACGGAGTTGAATCACATGCAGTTTCTGGTCCTAGCAGCAAAAGTTGTTTTCTGGTAAGGAGATTCACTATTGTGCTCAATTGGCCATACACAGTGCAAAGAGCACTCGCGTCTGTTCCCAGCAAATGCAGTGTATTGGACGCAAGAGAAACTACTGTTCTTGTCAGTTTTCTAAGCAGAGTTGAACTAGTTATGGCCCTTGTGTGTAGGAAGCACAGTTCTTTTTTCTGAGCAAGCTGACTGTTCTGGCTATATAGGAAACACAGTAGAGTAGAAGAGTGCTGCTTTCTCAAAAGCAGAGTGTGTTTCTTTTAAGGCGAGCCAGAGTTTAATTCCCTTTCATAAACGGAGTTGAATCACATGCAATTTCTGGTCCTAGCAGCAAGAGTTGTTTTCTGGTAAGGAGATTCACTATTGTGCTCAATTGGTCGTACACATTGCAAATAGCACTCGCGTCTGTTCCCAGCAAATGCATTGTATTGGACGCAAGAGAAACTACTGTTCTCGTCAGTTTCCTAAGCAGAGTTGAACTAGTTATGGCCATTGTATGTAGGAAGCACAGTTCTTTGGTTCTGAGCAAGCTGACTCTTCTGGCTATATAGGAAACACAGTAGAGTAGAAGAGTGCTGCTTTCTCAAAAGCAGAGTGTGTTTCTTGTAAGGCGAGCCAGAGTTTAATTCCCTTTCATAAACGGAGTTGAATCACATGCAGTTTCTGGTCCTAGCAGCAAAAGTTGTTTTCTGGTAAGGAGAGTCACTATTGTGCTCAATTGGCCATACACAGTGCAAATAGCACTCGCGTCTGTTCCCAGCAAATGCAGTGTATTGGACGCAAGAGAAACTACTGTTCTTGTCAGTTTCCTAAGCAGAGTTGAATTAGATATGGCCCTTGTGTGTAGGAAGAACAGTTCTTTAGTTCTGAGCAGGCTGACAGTTCTGGCTATATAGGAAACACAGTAGAGTAGAAGAGTGCTGCTTTCTCAAAAGCAGAGTGTGTTTCTTGTAAGGCAAGCTAGAGTTGAATTCCCTTTCATAAACGGAGTTGAATCACATGCAGTTTCTGGTCCTAGCACCAAGAGTTGTTTTCTGGTAAGGAGAGTCACTATTGTGCTCATTTGGCCATACACAGTGCAAATAGCACTCGCGTCTGTACCCAGCAAGTGCATTGTATTGGACGCAAGAGAAACTACTGTTCTTGTCAGTTTCCTAAGCAGAGTTGAACTAGTTATGGCCATTGTGTGTAGGAAGCACAGTTCTTTGGTTCTGAGCAAGCTGACTGTTCTGGCTCTATAGGAAACACAGTAGAGTAGAAGAGTGCTGCTTTCTCAAAAGCAGAGTGTGTTTCTTGTAAGGCGAGCCAGAGTTTAATTCCCTTTCATAAACGGAGTTGAATCACATGCAATTTCTGGTCCTAGCAGCAAGAGTTGTTTTCTGGTAAGGAGATTCACTATTGTGCTCAATTGGCCATACACATTGCAAATAGCACTCGCGTCTGTTCCCAGCAAATGCAGTGTATTGGACGCAAGAGAAACTACTGTTCTTGTCAGTTTCCTAAGCAGAGTTGAACTAGTTATGGCCATTGTGTGTAGGAAGCACAGTTCTTTGGTTCTGAGCAAGCTGACTGTTCTGGCTCTATAGGAAACACAGTAGAGTAGAAGAGTGCTGCTTTCTCAAAAGCAGAGTGTGTTTCTTGTAAGGCGAGCCAGAGTTTAATTCCCTTTCATAAACGGAGTTGAATCACATGCAGTTTCTGGTCCTAGCAGCAAGAGTTGTTTTCTGGTAAGGAGATTCACTATTGTGCTCAATTGGCCATACACAATGCAAATAGCACTCGCGTCTGTATCCCAGCAAATGCAGTGTATTGGACGCAAGAGAAACTACTGTTCTTGTCAGTTTCCTAAGCAGAGTTGAATTAGATATGGCCCTTGTGTGTAGGAAGCACAGTTCTTTGGTTCTGAGCAAGCTGACTGTTCTGGCTATATAGGAAACACAGTAGAGTAGAAGAGTGCTGCTTTCTCAAAAGCAGAGTGTGTTTCTTGTAAGGCGAGCCAGAGTTTAATTCCCTTTCATAAACGGAGTTGAATCACATGCAGTTTCTGGTCCTAGCAGCAAAAGTTGTTTTCTGGTAAGGAGATTCACTATTGTGCTCAATTGGCCATACACAGTGCAAATAGCACTCGCGTCTGTTCCCAGCAAATGCAGTGTATTGGACGCAAGAGAAACTACTGTTCTTGTCAGTTTCCTAAGCAGAGTTGAATTAGATATGGCCCTTGTGTGTAGGAAGCACAGTTCTTTAGTTCTGAGCAGGCTGACTGTTCTGGCTATATAGGAAACACAGTAGAGTAGAAGAGTGCTGCTTTCTCAAAAGCAGAGTGTGTTTCTTGTAAGGCAAGCTAGAGTTGAATTCCCTTTCATAAACGGAGTTGAATCACATGCAGTTTCTGGTCCTAGCACCAAGAGTTGTTTTCTGGTAAGGAGAGTCACTATTGTGCTCATTTGGCCATACACAGTGCAAATAGCACTCGCGTCTGTACCCAGCAAGTGCATTGTATTGGACGCAAGAGAAACTACTGTTCTTGTCAGTTTCCTAAGCAGAGTTGAACTAGTTATGGCCATTGTGTGTAGGAAGCACAGTTCTTTGGTTCTGAGCAAGCTGACTGTTCTGGCTCTATAGGAAACACAGTAGAGTAGAAGAGTGCTGCTTTCTCAAAAGCAGAGTGTGTTTCTTGTAAGGCGAGCCAGAGTTTAATTCCCTTTCATAAACGGAGTTGAATCACATGCAATTTCTGGTCCTAGCAGCAAGAGTTGTTTTCTGGTAAGGAGATTCACTATTGTGCTCAATTGGCCATACACATTGCAAATAGCACTCGCGTCTGTTCCCAGCAAATGCAGTGTATTGGACGCAAGAGAAACTACTGTTCTTGTCAGTTTCCTAAGCAGAGTTGAACTAGTTATGGCCATTGTGTTTAGGAAGCACAGTTCTTTGGTTCTGAGCAAGCTGACTGTTCTGGCTCTATAGGAAACACAGTAGAGTAGAAGAGTGCTGCTTTCTCAAAAGCAGAGTGTGTTTCTTGTAAGGCGAGCCAGAGTTTAATTCCCTTTCATAAACGGAGTTGAATCACATGCAGTTTCTGGTCCTAGCAGCAAGAGTTGTTTTCTGGTAAGGAGATTCACTATTGTGCTCAATTGGCCATACACATTGCAAATAGCACTCGCGTCTGTTCCCAGCAAATGCAGTGTATTGGACGCAAGAGAAACTACTGTTCTTGTCAGTTTCCTAAGCAGAGTTGAACTAGATATGGGCCTTGTGTGTAGGAAGCACAGTTCTTTAGTTCTGAGCAAGCTGACTGTTCTGGCTATATAGGAAACACAGTAGAGTAGAAGAGTGCTGCTTTCTCAAAAGCAGAGTGTGTTTCTTGTAAGGCAAGCTAGAGTTGAATTCCCTTTCATAAACGGAGTTGAATCACATGCAGTTTCTGGTCCTAGCACCAAGAGTTGTTTTCTGGTAAGGAGAGTCACTATTGTGCTCATTTGGCCATACACAGTGCAAATAGCACTCGCGTCTGTACCCAGCAAGTGCATTGTATTGGACGCAAGAGAAACTACTGTTCTTGTCAGTTTCCTAAGCAGAGTTGAATTAGATATGGCCCTTGTGTGTAGGAACCACAGTTCTTTGGTTCTGAGCAAGCTGACTGTTCTGGCTCTATAGGAAACACAGTAGAGTAGAAGAGTGCTGCTTTCTCTAAAGCAGAGTGAGTTTCTTGTAAGGCGAGCCAGAGTTTAATTCCCTTTCATAAACGGAGTTGAATCACATGCAGTTTCTGGTCCTAGCAGCAAAAGTTGTTTTCTGGTAAGGAGATTCACTATTGTGCTCAATTGGCCAGACACAGTGCAAATAGCACTCGCGTCTGTTCCCAGCAAATGCAGTGTATTGGACGCAAGAGAAACTACTGTTCTTGTCAGTTTCCTAAGCAGAGTTGAATTAGATATGGCCCTTGTGTGTAGGAATCACAGTTCTTTAGTTCTGAGCAGGCTGACAGTTCTGGCTATATAGGAAACACAGTAGAGTAGAAGAGTGCTGCTTTCTCAAAAGCAGAGTGTGTTTCTTGTAAGGCAAGCTAGAGTTGAATTCCCTTTCATAAACGGAGTTGAATCACATGTAGTTTCTGGTCCTAGCAGCAAGAGTTGTTTTCTGGTAAGGAGAGTCACTATTGTGCTCAATTCGCCACACACATTGCAAATAGCACTCGCGTCTGTTCCCAGCAAATGCAGTGTATTGGACACAAGAGAAACTACCGTTCTTGTCAGTTTCATAAGCAGAGTTGAATTAGATATGGCCCTTGTGTGTAGGAAGCACAGTTCTTTAGTTCTGAGCAAGCTGACTGTTCTGGCTATATAGGAAACACAGTAGAGTGGAAGAGTGCTGCTTTCTCTAAAGCAGAGTGTGTTTCTTGTAAGGCGAGCCAGAGTTTAATTCCCTTTCATAAACGGAGTTGAATCACATGCAGTTTCTGGTCCTAGCAGCAAAAGTTGTTTTCTGGTAAGGAGATTCACTATTGTGCTCAATTGGCCATACACAGTGCAAATAGCACTCGCGTCTGTTCCCAGCAAATGCAGTGTATTGGACGCAAGAGAAACTACTGTTCTTGACAGTTTCCTAAGCAGAGTTGAATTAGATATGGCCCTTTTGTGTAGAAAGCACAGTTCTTTAGTTCTGAGCAAGCTGACTGTTCTGGCTATATAGGAAACACAGTAGAGAAGAAGAGTGTGTTTCTTGTAAGGCAAGCTAGAGTTGAATTCCCTTTCATAAACGGAGTTGAATCACATGCAGTTTCTGGTCCTACCACCAAGAGTAGTTTTCTGGTAAGGAGAGTCACTATTGTGCTCATTTGGCCATACACAGTGCAAATAGCACTCGCGTCTGTTCCCAGCAAATGCAGTGTATTGGACGCAAGAGAAACTACTGTTCTTGTCAGTTTCCTAAGCAGAGTTGAATTAGATATGGCCCTTGTGTGTAGGAAGCACAGTTCTTTGGTTCTGAGCAAGCTGACTGTTCTGGCTCTATAGGAAACAGAGTAGAGTAGAAGAGTGCTGCTTTCTCAAAAGCAGAGTGTGTTTCTTGTAAGGCGAGCCAGAGTTTAATTCCCTTTCATAAACGGAGTTGAATCACATGCAATTTCTGGTCCTAGCAGCAGGAGTTGTTTTCTGGTAAGGAGATTCACTATTGTGCTCAATTGGCCGTACACATTGCAAATAGCACTCGAATCTGTTCCCAGCAAATGCAGTGTATTGGACACAAGAGAAACTACTGTTCTTGTCAGTTTCCTAAGCAGAGTTGAATTAGATATGGCCCTTGTGTGTAGGAAGCACAGTTCTTTAGTTCTGAGCAAGCTGACTGTTCTGGCTATATAGGAAACACAGTAGAGTAGAAGAGTGCTGCTTTCTCTAAAGCAGAGTGTGTTTCTTGTAAGGCGAGCCAGAGTTTAATTCCCTTGCATAAACGGAGTTGAATCACATGCAGTTTCTGGTCCTAGCAGCAAAAGTTGTTTTCTGGTAAGGAGATTCACTATTGTGCTCAATTGGCCATACACAGTGCAAATAGCACTCGAGTCTTATCCCAGCAAATGCAGTGTATTGGACGCAAGAGAAACTACTGTTCTTGTCCGTTTCTTAAGCAGAGTTGAATTAGATATGGCCCTTGTGTGTAGGAAGCACAGTTCTTTAGTTCTGAGCAAGCTGACTGTTCTGGCTATATAGGAAACACAGTAGAGTAGAAGAGTGCTGCTTTCTCAAAAGCAGAGTGTGTTTCTTGTAAGGCAAGCTAGAGTTGAATTCCCTTTCATAAACGGAGTTGAATCACATGCAGTTTCTGGTCCTAGCCCCCAGAGTTGTTTTCTGGTAAGGAGAGTCACTATTGTGCTCATTTGGCCATACACAGTGCAAATAGCACTCGCGTCTGTACCCAGCAAGTGCATTGTATTGGACGCATGAGAAACTACTGTTCTTGTCAGTTTCCTAAGCAGAGTTGAACTAGTTATGGCCATTGTGTGTAGGAAGCACAGTTCTTTGGTTCTGAGCAAGCTGACTGTTCTGGCTCTATAGGAAACAGAGTAGAGTAGAAGAGTGCTGCTTTCTCAAAAGCAGAGTGTGTTTCTTGTAAGGCGAGCCAGAGTTTAATTCCCTTTCATAAACGGAGTTGAATCACATGCAATTTCTGGTCCTAGCAGCAAGAGTTGTTTTCTGGTAAGGAGATTCACTATTGTGCTCAATTGGCCATACACATTGCAAATAGCACTCGCATCTGTTCCCAGCAAATGCAGTGTATTGGACACAAGAGAAACTACCGTTCTTGTCAGTTTCCTAAGCAGAGTTGAATTCGATATGGCCATTGTGTGTAGGAAGCACAGTTCTTTAGTTCTGAGCAAGCTGACAGTTCTGGCTATATAGGAAACACAGTAGAGTAGAAGAGTGCTGCTTTCTCAACAGCAGAGTGTGTTTCTTGTAAGGCAAGCTAGAGTTGAATTCCCTTTCATAAACGGAGTTGAATCACATGCAGTTTCTGGTCCTAGCACCAAGAGTTGTTTTCTGGTAAGGAGAGTCACTATTGTGCTCATTTGGCCATACACAGTGCAAATAGCACTCGCGTCTGTATCCAGCAAGTGCATTGTATTGGACGCAAGAGAAACTACTGTTCTTGTCAGTTTCCTAAGCAGAGTTGAACTAGTTATGGCCATTGTGTGTAGGAAGCACAGTTCTTTGGTTCTGAGCAAGCTAACTGTTCTGGCTCTATAGGAAACACAGTAGAGTAGAAGAGTGCTGCTTTCTCAAAAGCAGAGTGTGTTTCTTGTAAGGCGAGCCAGAGTTTAATTCCCTTTCATAAACGGAGTTGAATCACATGCAATTTCTGGTCCTAGCAGCAAGAGTTGTTTTCTGGTAAGGAGATTCACTATTGTGCTCAATTGGCCATACACATTGCAAATAGCACTCGCGTCTGTTCCCAGCAAATGCAGTGTATTGGACGCAAGAGAAACTACTGTTCTTGTCAGTTTCCTAAGCAGAGTTGAATTAGATATGGCCCTTGTGTGTAGGAAGCACAGTTCTTTAGTTCTGAGCAAGCTGACTGTTCTGGCTATGTAGGAAACAGAGTAGAGTAGAAGAGTGCTGCTTTCTCTAAAGCAGAGTGTGTTTCTTGTAAGGCGAGCCAGAGTTTAATTCCCTTTCATAAACGGAGTTGAATCACATGCAGTTTCTGGTCCTAGCAGCAAAAGTTGTTTTCTGGTAAGGAGATTCACTATTGTGCTCAATTGGCCTTACAAAGTGCAAATAGCACTAGCGTCTTATCCCAGCAAATGCAGTGTATTGGCCGCAAGAGAAACTACTGTTCTTGTCAGTTTCCTAAGCAGAGTTGAATTAGATATGGCCCTTGTGTGTAGGAAGCACAGTTCTTTAGTTCTGAGCAAGCTGACTGTTCTGGCTATATAGGAAACACAGTAGAGTAGAAGAGTGCTGCTTTCTCTAAAGCAGAGTGTGTTTCTTGTAAGGCGAGCCAGAGTTTAATTCCCTTTCATAAACGGAGTTGAATCACATGCAGTTTCTGGTCCTAGCAGCAAAAGTTGTTTTCTGGTAAGGAGATTCACTATTGTGCTCAATTGGCCATACACAGTGCAAAGAGCACTCGCGTCTGTTCCCAGCAAATGCAGTGTATTGGACGCAAGAGAAACTACTGTTCTTGTCAGTTTTCTAAGCAGAGTTGAACTAGTTATGGCCCTTGTGTGTAGGAAGCACAGTTCTTTTTTCTGAGCAAGCTGACTGTTCTGGCTATATAGGAAACACAGTAGAGTAGAAGAGTGCTGCTTTCTCAAAAGCAGAGTGTGTTTCTTTTAAGGCGAGCCAGAGTTTAATTCCCTTTCATAAACGGAGTTGAATCACATGCAATTTCTGGTCCTAGCAGCAAGAGTTGTTTTCTGGTAAGGAGATTCACTATTGTGCTCAATTGGTCGTACACATTGCAAATAGCACTCGCGTCTGTTCCCAGCAAATGCATTGTATTGGACGCAAGAGAAACTACTGTTCTCGTCAGTTTCCTAAGCAGAGTTGAACTAGTTATGGCCATTGTATGTAGGAAGCACAGTTCTTTGGTTCTGAGCAAGCTGACTCTTCTGGCTATATAGGAAACACAGTAGAGTAGAAGAGTGCTGCTTTCTCAAAAGCAGAGTGTGTTTCTTGTAAGGCGAGCCAGAGTTTAATTCCCTTTCATAAACGGAGTTGAATCACATGCAGTTTCTGGTCCTAGCAGCAAAAGTTGTTTTCTGGTAAGGAGAGTCACTATTGTGCTCAATTGGCCATACACAGTGCAAATAGCACTCGCGTCTGTTCCCAGCAAATGCAGTGTATTGGACGCAAGAGAAACTACTGTTCTTGTCAGTTTCCTAAGCAGAGTTGAATTAGATATGGCCCTTGTGTGTAGGAAGAACAGTTCTTTAGTTCTGAGCAGGCTGACAGTTCTGGCTATATAGGAAACACAGTAGAGTAGAAGAGTGCTGCTTTCTCAAAAGCAGAGTGTGTTTCTTGTAAGGCAAGCTAGAGTTGAATTCCCTTTCATAAACGGAGTTGAATCACATGCAGTTTCTGGTCCTAGCACCAAGAGTTGTTTTCTGGTAAGGAGAGTCACTATTGTGCTCATTTGGCCATACACAGTGCAAATAGCACTCGCGTCTGTACCCAGCAAGTGCATTGTATTGGACGCAAGAGAAACTACTGTTCTTGTCAGTTTCCTAAGCAGAGTTGAACTAGTTATGGCCATTGTGTGTAGGAAGCACAGTTCTTTGGTTCTGAGCAAGCTGACTGTTCTGGCTCTATAGGAAACACAGTAGAGTAGAAGAGTGCTGCTTTCTCAAAAGCAGAGTGTGTTTCTTGTAAGGCGAGCCAGAGTTTAATTCCCTTTCATAAACGGAGTTGAATCACATGCAATTTCTGGTCCTAGCAGCAAGAGTTGTTTTCTGGTAAGGAGATTCACTATTGTGCTCAATTGGCCATACACATTGCAAATAGCACTCGCGTCTGTTCCCAGCAAATGCAGTGTATTGGACGCAAGAGAAACTACTGTTCTTGTCAGTTTCCTAAGCAGAGTTGAACTAGTTATGGCCATTGTGTTTAGGAAGCACAGTTCTTTGGTTCTGAGCAAGCTGACTGTTCTGGCTCTATAGGAAACACAGTAGAGTAGAAGAGTGCTGCTTTCTCAAAAGCAGAGTGTGTTTCTTGTAAGGCGAGCCAGAGTTTAATTCCCTTTCATAAACAGAGTTGAATCACATGCAGTTTCTGGTCCTAGCAGCAAAAGTTGTTTTCTGGTAAGGAGATTCACTATTGTGCTCATTTGGCCATACACAATGCAAATAGCACTCGCGTCTTATCCCAGCAAATGCAGTGTATTGGACGCAAGAGAAACTACTGTTCTTGTCAGTTTCCTAAGCAGCGTTGAATTAGATATGGCCCTTGTGTGTAGGAAGCACAGTTCTTTGGTTCTGAGCAAGCTGACTCCTCTGGCTATATAGGAAACACAGTAGAGTAGAAGAGTGCTGCTTTCTCAATAGCAGAGTGTGTTTCTTGTAAGGCGAGCCAGAGTTTAATTCCCTTTCATAAACGGAGTTGAATCACATGCAGTTTCTGGTCCTAGCAGCAAAAGTTGTTTTCTGGTAAGGAGAGTCACTATTGTGCTCAATTGGCCATACACAGTGCAAATAGCACTCGCGTCTGTTCCCAGCAAATGCAGTGTATTGGACGCAAGAGAAACTACTGTTCTTGTCAGTTTCCTAAGCAGAGTTGAATTAGATATGGCCCTTGTGTGTAGGAAGAACAGTTCTTTAGTTCTGAGCAGGCTGACAGTTCTGGCTATATAGGAAACACAGTAGAGTAGAAGAGTGCTGCTTTCTCAAAAGCAGAGTGTGTTTCTTGTAAGGCAAGCTAGAGTTGAATTCCCTTTCATAAACGGAGTTGAATCACATGCAGTTTCTGGTCCTAGCACCAAGAGTTGTTTTCTGGTAAGGAGAGTCACTATTGTGCTCATTTGGCCATACACAGTGCAAATAGCACTCGCGTCTGTACCCAGCAAGTGCATTGTATTGGACGCAAGAGAAACTACTGTTCTTGTCAGTTTCCTAAGCAGAGTTGAACTAGTTATGGCCATTGTGTGTAGGAAGCACAGTTCTTTGGTTCTGAGCAAGCTGACTGTTCTGGCTCTATAGGAAACACAGTAGAGTAGAAGAGTGCTGCTTTCTCAAAAGCAGAGTGTGTTTCTTGTAAGGCGAGCCAGAGTTTAATTCCCTTTCATAAACGGAGTTGAATCACATGCAATTTCTGGTCCTAGCAGCAAGAGTTGTTTTCTGGTAAGGAGATTCACTATTGTGCTCAATTGGCCATACACATTGCAAATAGCACTCGCGTCTGTTCCCAGCAAATGCAGTGTATTGGACGCAAGAGAAACTACTGTTCTTGTCAGTTTCCTAAGCAGAGTTGAACTAGTTATGGCCATTGTGTTTAGGAAGCACAGTTCTTTGGTTCTGAGCAAGCTGACTGTTCTGGCTCTATAGGAAACACAGTAGAGTAGAAGAGTGCTGCTTTCTCAAAAGCAGAGTGTGTTTCTTGTAAGGCGAGCCAGAGTTTAATTCCCTTTCATAAACGGAGTTGAATCACATGCAATTTCTGGTCCTAGCAGCAAGAGTTGTTTTCTGGTAAGGAGATTCACTATTGTGCTCAATTGGCCATACACATTGCAAATAGCACTCGCGTCTGTTCCCAGCAAATGCAGTGTATTGGACGCAAGAGAAACTACTGTTCTTGTCAGTTTCCTAAGCAGAGTTGAATTAGATATGGCCCTTGTGTGTAGGAAGCACAGTTCTTTGGTTCTGAGCAAGCTGAGTGTTCTGGCTCTATAGGAAACACAGTAGAGTAGAAGAGTGCTGCTTTCTCTAAAGCAGAGTGAGTTTCTTGTAAGACGAGCTAGAGTTGAATTCCCTTTCATAAACGGAGTTGAATCACATGCAGTTTCTGGTCCTAGCACCAAGAGTTGTTTTCTGGTAAGGAGAGTCACTATTGTGCTCATTTGGACATACACAGTGCAAATAGCACTCGCGTCTGTACCCAGCAAGTGCATTGCATTGGACGCAAGAGAAACTACTGTTCTTGTCAGTTTCCTAAGCAGAGTTGAACTAGTTATGGCCATTGTGTGTAGGAAGCACAGTTCTTTGGTTCTGAGCAAGCTGACTGTTCTGGCTCTATAGGAAACACAGTAGAGTAGAAGATTGCTGCTTTCTCAAAAGGAGAGTGTGTTTCTTGTAAGGCGAGCCAGAGTTTAATTCCCTTTCATAAACGGAGTTGAATCACATGCAATTTCTGGTCCTAGCAGCAAGAGTTGTTTTCTGGTAAGGAGATTCACTATTGTGCTCAATTGGCCATACACATTGCAAATAGCACTCGCGTCTGTTCCCAGCAAATGCAGTGTATTGGACGCAAGAGAAACTACTGTTCTTGTCAGTTTCCTAAGCAGAGTTGAATTAGATATTGCCCTTGTGTGTAGGAACCACAGTTCTTTAGTTCTGAGCAAGCTGACTGTTCTGGCTATATAAGAAACACAGTAGAGTAGAAGAGTGCTGCTTTCTGTAAAGCAGAGTGTGTTTCTTGTAAGGCGAGCCAGAGTTTAATTCCCTTTCATAAACGGAGTTGAATCACATGCAGTTTCTGGTCCTAGCAGCAAAAGTTGTTTTCTGGTAAGGAGAGTCACTATTGTGCTCATTTGGCCATACACAGTGCAAATAGCACTCGCGTCTGTACCCAGCAAGTGCATTGTATTGGACGCAAGAGAAACTACTGTTCTTGTCAGTTTCCTAAGCAGAGTTGAACTAGTTATGGCCATTGTGTGTAGGAAGCACAGTTCTTTGGTTCTGAGCAAGCTGACTGTTCTGGCTCTATAGGAAACACAGTAGAGTAGAATAGTGCTGCTTTCTCAAAAGCAGAGTGTGTTTCTTGTAAGGCAAGCTAGAGTTGAATTCCCTTTCATAAACGGAGTTGAATCACATGCAGTTTCTGGTCCTAGCACCAAGAGTTGTTTTCTGGTAAGGAGAGTCACTATTGTGCTCATTTGGCCATACACAGTGCAAATAGCACTCGCGTCTGTTCCCAGCAAATGCAGTGTATTGGACGCAAGAGAAACTACTGTTCTTGTCAGTTTCCTAAGCAGAGTTGAACTAGATATGGGCCTTGTGTGTAGGAAGCACAGTTCTTTAGTTCTGAGCAAGCTGACTGTTCTGGCTATATAGGAAACACAGTAGAGTAGAAGAGTGCTGCTTTCTCAAAAGCAGAGTGTGTTTCTTGTAAGGCAAGCTAGAGTTGAATTCCCTTTCATAAACGGAGTTGAATCACATGCAGTTTCTGGTCCTAGCACCAAGAGTTGTTTTCTGGTAAGGAGAGTCACTATTGTGCTCATTTGGCCATACACAGTGCAAATAGCACTCGCGTCTGTACCCAGCAAGTGCATTGTATTGGACGCAAGAGAAACTACTGTTCTTGTCAGTTTCCTAAGCAGAGTTGAATTAGATATGGCCCTTGTGTGTAGGAACCACAGTTCTTTGGTTCTGAGCAAGCTGACTGTTCTGGCTCTATAGGAAACACAGTAGAGTAGAAGAGTGCTGCTTTCTCTAAAGCAGAGTGAGTTTCTTGTAAGGCGAGCCAGAGTTTAATTCCCTTTCATAAACGGAGTTGAATCACATGCAGTTTCTGGTCCTAGCAGCAAAAGTTGTTTTCTGGTAAGGAGATTCACTATTGTGCTCAATTGGCCAGACACAGTGCAAATAGCACTCGCGTCTGTTCCCAGCAAATGCAGTGTATTGGACGCAAGAGAAACTACTGTTCTTGTCAGTTTCCTAAGCAGAGTTGAATTAGATATGGCCCTTGTGTGTAGGAATCACAGTTCTTTAGTTCTGAGCAGGCTGACAGTTCTGGCTATATAGGAAACACAGTAGAGTAGAAGAGTGCTGCTTTCTCAAAAGCAGAGTGTGTTTCTTGTAAGGCAAGCTAGAGTTGAATTCCCTTTCATAAACGGAGTTGAATCACATGTAGTTTCTGGTCCTAGCAGCAAGAGTTGTTTTCTGGTAAGGAGAGTCACTATTGTGCTCAATTCGCCACACACATTGCAAATAGCACTCGCGTCTGTTCCCAGCAAATGCAGTGTATTGGACACAAGAGAAACTACCGTTCTTGTCAGTTTCATAAGCAGAGTTGAATTAGATATGGCCCTTGTGTGTAGGAAGCACAGTTCTTTAGTTCTGAGCAAGCTGACTGTTCTGGCTATATAGGAAACACAGTAGAGTGGAAGAGTGCTGCTTTCTCTAAAGCAGAGTGTGTTTCTTGTAAGGCGAGCCAGAGTTTAATTCCCTTTCATAAACGGAGTTGAATCACATGCAGTTTCTGGTCCTAGCAGCAAAAGTTGTTTTCTGGTAAGGAGATTCACTATTGTGCTCAATTGGCCATACACAGTGCAAATAGCACTCGCGTCTGTTCCCAGCAAATGCAGTGTATTGGACGCAAGAGAAACTACTGTTCTTGACAGTTTCCTAAGCAGAGTTGAATTAGATATGGCCCTTTTGTGTAGAAAGCACAGTTCTTTAGTTCTGAGCAAGCTGACTGTTCTGGCTATATAGGAAACACAGTAGAGAAGAAGAGTGTGTTTCTTGTAAGGCAAGCTAGAGTTGAATTCCCTTTCATAAACGGAGTTGAATCACATGCAGTTTCTGGTCCTACCACCAAGAGTAGTTTTCTGGTAAGGAGAGTCACTATTGTGCTCATTTGGCCATACACAGTGCAAATAGCACTCGCGTCTGTTCCCAGCAAATGCAGTGTATTGGACGCAAGAGAAACTACTGTTCTTGTCAGTTTCCTAAGCAGAGTTGAATTAGATATGGCCCTTGTGTGTAGGAAGCACAGTTCTTTGGTTCTGAGCAAGCTGACTGTTCTGGCTCTATAGGAAACAGAGTAGAGTAGAAGAGTGCTGCTTTCTCAAAAGCAGAGTGTGTTTCTTGTAAGGCGAGCCAGAGTTTAATTCCCTTTCATAAACGGAGTTGAATCACATGCAATTTCTGGTCCTAGCAGCAGGAGTTGTTTTCTGGTAAGGAGATTCACTATTGTGCTCAATTGGCCGTACACATTGCAAATAGCACTCGAATCTGTTCCCAGCAAATGCAGTGTATTGGACACAAGAGAAACTACTGTTCTTGTCAGTTTCCTAAGCAGAGTTGAATTAGATATGGCCCTTGTGTGTAGGAAGCACAGTTCTTTAGTTCTGAGCAAGCTGACTGTTCTGGCTATATAGGAAACACAGTAGAGTAGAAGAGTGCTGCTTTCTCTAAAGCAGAGTGTGTTTCTTGTAAGGCGAGCCAGAGTTTAATTCCCTTGCATAAACGGAGTTGAATCACATGCAGTTTCTGGTCCTAGCAGCAAAAGTTGTTTTCTGGTAAGGAGATTCACTATTGTGCTCAATTGGCCATACACAGTGCAAATAGCACTCGAGTCTTATCCCAGCAAATGCAGTGTATTGGACGCAAGAGAAACTACTGTTCTTGTCCGTTTCTTAAGCAGAGTTGAATTAGATATGGCCCTTGTGTGTAGGAAGCACAGTTCTTTAGTTCTGAGCAAGCTGACTGTTCTGGCTATATAGGAAACACAGTAGAGTAGAAGAGTGCTGCTTTCTCAAAAGCAGAGTGTGTTTCTTGTAAGGCAAGCTAGAGTTGAATTCCCTTTCATAAACGGAGTTGAATCACATGCAGTTTCTGGTCCTAGCCCCCAGAGTTGTTTTCTGGTAAGGAGAGTCACTATTGTGCTCATTTGGCCATACACAGTGCAAATAGCACTCGCGTCTGTACCCAGCAAGTGCATTGTATTGGACGCATGAGAAACTACTGTTCTTGTCAGTTTCCTAAGCAGAGTTGAACTAGTTATGGCCATTGTGTGTAGGAAGCACAGTTCTTTGGTTCTGAGCAAGCTGACTGTTCTGGCTCTATAGGAAACAGAGTAGAGTAGAAGAGTGCTGCTTTCTCAAAAGCAGAGTGTGTTTCTTGTAAGGCGAGCCAGAGTTTAATTCCCTTTCATAAACGGAGTTGAATCACATGCAATTTCTGGTCCTAGCAGCAAGAGTTGTTTTCTGGTAAGGAGATTCACTATTGTGCTCAATTGGCCATACACATTGCAAATAGCACTCGCATCTGTTCCCAGCAAATGCAGTGTATTGGACACAAGAGAAACTACCGTTCTTGTCAGTTTCCTAAGCAGAGTTGAATTCGATATGGCCATTGTGTGTAGGAAGCACAGTTCTTTAGTTCTGAGCAAGCTGACTGTTCTGGCTATGTAGGAAACAGAGTAGAGTAGAAGAGTGCTGCTTTCTCTAAAGCAGAGTGTGTTTCTTGTAAGGCGAGCCAGAGTTTAATTCCCTTTCATAAACGGAGTTGAATCACATGCAGTTTCTGGTCCTAGCAGCAAAAGTTGTTTTCTGGTAAGGAGATTCACTATTGTGCTCAATTGGCCTTACAAAGTGCAAATAGCACTAGCGTCTTATCCCAGCAAATGCAGTGTATTGGCCGCAAGAGAAACTACTGTTCTTGTCAGTTTCCTAAGCAGAGTTGAATTAGATATGGCCCTTGTGTGTAGGAAGCACAGTTCTTTAGTTCTGAGCAAGCTGACTGTTCTGGCTATATAGGAAACACAGTAGAGTAGAAGAGTGCTGCTTTCTCTAAAGCAGAGTGTGTTTCTTGTAAGGCGAGCCAGAGTTTAATTCCCTTTCATAAACGGAGTTGAATCACATGCAGTTTCTGGTCCTAGCAGCAAAAGTTGTTTTCTGGTAAGGAGATTCACTATTGTGCTCAATTGGCCATACACAGTGCAAATAGCACTCGCGTCTGTTCCCAGCAAATGCAGTGTATTGGACGCAAGAGAAACTACTGTTCTTGTCAGTTTTCTAAGCAGAGTTGAACTAGTTATGGCCCTTGTGTGTAGGAAGCACAGTTCTTTTTTCTGAGCAAGCTGACTGTTCTGGCTATATAGGAAACACAGTAGAGTAGAAGAGTGCTGCTTTCTCAAAAGCAGAGTGTGTTTCTTTTAAGGCGAGCCAGAGTTTAATTCCCTTTCATAAACGGAGTTGAATCACATGCAATTTCTGGTCCTAGCAGCAAGAGTTGTTTTCTGGTAAGGAGATTCACTATTGTGCTCAATTGGTCGTACACATTGCAAATAGCACTCGCGTCTGTTCCCAGCAAATGCATTGTATTGGACGCAAGAGAAACTACTGTTCTCGTCAGTTTCCTAAGCAGAGTTGAACTAGTTATGGCCATTGTATGTAGGAAGCACAGTTCTTTGGTTCTGAGCAAGCTGACTCTTCTGGCTATATAGGAAACACAGTAGAGTAGAAGAGTGCTGCTTTCTCAAAAGCAGAGTGTGTTTCTTGTAAGGCGAGCCAGAGTTTAATTCCCTTTCATAAACGGAGTTGAATCACATGCAGTTTCTGGTCCTAGCAGCAAAAGTTGTTTTCTGGTAAGGAGAGTCACTATTGTGCTCAATTGGCCATACACAGTGCAAATAGCACTCGCGTCTGTTCCCAGCAAATGCAGTGTATTGGACGCAAGAGAAACTACTGTTCTTGTCAGTTTCCTAAGCAGAGTTGAATTAGATATGGCCCTTGTGTGTAGGAAGAACAGTTCTTTAGTTCTGAGCAGGCTGACAGTTCTGGCTATATAGGAAACACAGTAGAGTAGAAGAGTGCTGCTTTCTCAAAAGCAGAGTGTGTTTCTTGTAAGGCAAGCTAGAGTTGAATTCCCTTTCATAAACGGAGTTGAATCACATGCAGTTTCTGGTCCTAGCACCAAGAGTTGTTTTCTGGTAAGGAGAGTCACTATTGTGCTCATTTGGCCATACACAGTGCAAATAGCACTCGCGTCTGTACCCAGCAAGTGCATTGTATTGGACGCAAGAGAAACTACTGTTCTTGTCAGTTTCCTAAGCAGAGTTGAACTAGTTATGGCCATTGTGTGTAGGAAGCACAGTTCTTTGGTTCTGAGCAAGCTGACTGTTCTGGCTCTATAGGAAACACAGTAGAGTAGAAGAGTGCTGCTTTCTCAAAAGCAGAGTGTGTTTCTTGTAAGGCGAGCCAGAGTTTAATTCCCTTTCATAAACGGAGTTGAATCACATGCAATTTCTGGTCCTAGCAGCAAGAGTTGTTTTCTGGTAAGGAGATTCACTATTGTGCTCAATTGGCCATACACATTGCAAATAGCACTCGCGTCTGTTCCCAGCAAATGCAGTGTATTGGACGCAAGAGAAACTACTGTTCTTGTCAGTTTCCTAAGCAGAGTTGAACTAGTTATGGCCATTGTGTTTAGGAAGCACAGTTCTTTGGTTCTGAGCAAGCTGACTGTTCTGGCTCTATAGGAAACACAGTAGAGTAGAAGAGTGCTGCTTTCTCAAAAGCAGAGTGTGTTTCTTGTAAGGCGAGCCAGAGTTTAATTCCCTTTCATAAACGGAGTTGAATCACATGCAATTTCTGGTCCTAGCAGCAAGAGTTGTTTTCTGGTAAGGAGATTCACTATTGTGCTCAATTGGCCATACACATTGCAAATAGCACTCGCGTCTGTTCCCAGCAAATGCAGTGTATTGGACGCAAGAGAAACTACTGTTCTTGTCAGTTTCCTAAGCAGAGTTGAACTAGTTATGGCCATTGTGTGTAGGAAGCACAGTTCTTTGGTTCTGAGCAAGCTGACTGTTCTGGCTATATAGGAAACACAGTAGAGTAGAAGAGTGCTGCTTTCTCTAAAGCAGAGTGTGTTTCTTGTAAGGCGAGCCAGAGTTTAATTCCCTTTCATAAACGGAGTTGAATCACATGCAGTTTCTGGTCCTAGCAGCAAAAGTTGTTTTCTGGTAAGGAGATTCACTATTGTGCTCAATTGGCCATACACAGTGCAAATAGCACTCGCGTCTGTTCCCAGCAAATGCAGTGTATTGGACGCAAGAGAAACTACTGTGCTTGTCAGTTTCTTAAGCAGAGTTGAATTAGATATGGCCCTTGTGTGTAGGAAGCACAGTTCTTTAGTTCTGAGCAAGCTGACTGTTCTGGCTATATAAGAAACACAGTAGAGTAGAAGAGTGCTGCTTTCTCAAAAGCAGAGTGTGTTTCTTGTAAGGCAAGCTAGAGTTGAATTCCCTTTCATAAACGGAGTTGAATCACATGCAGTTTCTGGTCCTAGCACCAAGAGTTGTTTTCTGGTAAGGAGAGTCACTATTGTGCTCATTTGGCCATACACAGTGCAAATAGCACTCGCGTCTGTTCCCAGCAAATGCAGTGTATTGGACGCAAGAGAAACTACTGTTCTTGTCAGTTTCCTAAGCAGAGTTGAATTAGATATTGCCCTTGTGTGTAGGAACCACAGTTCTTTAGTTCTGAGCAAGCTGACTGTTCTGGCTATATAAGAAACACAGTAGAGTAGAAGAGTGCTGCTTTCTGTAAAGCAGAGTGTGTTTCTTGTAAGGCGAGCCAGAGTTTAATTCCCTTTCATAAACGGAGTTGAATCACATGCAGTTTCTGGTCCTAGCAGCAAAAGTTGTTTTCTGGTAAGGAGATTCACTATTGTGCTCAATTGGCCATACACAGTGCAAATAGCACTCGCGTCTGTTCCCAGCAAATGCAGTGTATTGGACGCAAGAGAAACTACTGTTCTTGTCAGTTTCTTAAGCAGAGTTGAATTAGATATGGCCCTTGTGTGTAGGAAGCACAGTTCTTTAGTTCTGAGCAAGCTGACTGTTCTGGCTATATAGGAAACACAGTAGAGTAGAATAGTGCTGCTTTCTCAAAAGCAGAGTGTGTTTCTTGTAAGGCAAGCTAGAGTTGAATTCCCTTTCATAAACGGAGTTGAATCACATGCAGTTTCTGGTCCTAGCACCAAGAGTTGTTTTCTGGTAAGGAGAGTCACTATTGTGCTCATTTGGCCATACACAGTGCAAATAGCACTCGCGTCTGTACCCAGCAAGTGCATTGTATTGGACGCAAGAGAAACTACTGTTCTTGTCAGTTTCCTAAGCAGAGTTGAACTAGTTATGGCCATTGTGTGTAGGAAGCACAGCTCTTTGGTTCTGAGCAAGCTGACTGTTCTGGCTCTATAGGAAACACAGTAGAGTAGAAGAGTGCTGCTTTCTCAAAAGCAGAGTGTGTTTCTTGTAAGGCGAGCCAGAGTTTAATTCCCTTTCATAAACAGAGTTGAATCACATGCAATTTCTGGTCCTAGCAGCAAGAGTTGTTTTCTGGTAAGGAGATTCACTATTGTGCTCAATTGGCCATACACATTGCAAATAGCACTCGCGTCTGTTCCCAGCAAATGCAGTGTATTGGACGCAAGAGAAACTACTGTTCTTGTCAGTTTCCTAAGCAGAGTTGAATTAGATATTGCCCTTGTGTGTAGGAACCACAGTTCTTTAGTTCTGAACAAGCTGACTGTTCTGGTAAGGAGATTCAAGCTGACCTATATAAGAAACACAGTAGAGTAGAAGAGTGCTGCTTTCTGTAAAGCAGAGTGTGTTTCTTGTAAGGCGAGCCAGAGTTTAATTCCCTTTCATAAACGGAGTTGAATCACATGCAGTTTCTGGTCCTAGCAGCAAAAGTTGTTTTCTGGTAAGGAGATTCACTATTGTGCTCAATTGGCCATACACAGTGCAAATAGCACTCGCGTCTGTTCCCAGCAAATGCAGTGTATTGGACGCAAGAGAAACTACTGTTCTTGTCAGTTTCCTAAGCAGAGTTGAATTAGATATGGCCCTTGTGTGTAGGAATCACAGTTCTTTAGTTCTGAGCAGGCTGACAGTTCTGGCTATATAGGAAACACAGTAGAGTAGAAGAGTGCTGCTTTCTCAAAAGCAGAGTGTGTTTCTTGTAAGGCAAGCTAGAGTTGAATTCCCTTTCATAAACGGAGTTGAATCACATGCAGTTTCTGGTCCTAGCAGCAAGAGTTGTTTTCTGGTAAGGAGATTCACTATTGTGCTCAATTGGCCACACACATTGCAAATAGCACTCGCGTCTGTTCCCAGCAAATGCAGTGTATTGGACACAAGAGAAACTACCGTTCTTGTCAGTTTCCTAAGCAGAGTTGAATTAGATATGGCCCTTGTGTGTAGGAAGCACAGTTCTTTAGTTCTGAGCAAGATGACGGTTCTGGCTATATAGGAAACACAGTACAGTAGAAGAGTGCTGCTTTCTCTAAAGCAGAGTGTGTTTCTTGTAAGGCGAGCCAGAGTTTAATTCCCTTTCATAAACGGAGTTGAATCACATGCAGTTTCTGGTCCTAGCACCAAGAGTTGTTTTCTGGTAAGGAGAGTCACTATTGTGCTCAATTGGCCATACACAGTGCAAATAGCACTCGCGTCTGTTCCCAGCAAATGCAGTGTATTGGACGCAAGAGAAACTACTGTTCTTGTCAGTTTCTTAAGCAGAGTTGAATTAGATATGGCCCTTGTGTGTAGGAAGCACAGTTCTTTAGTTCTAAGCAAGCTGACTGTTCTGGCTATATAGGAAACACAGTAGAGTAGAATAGTGCTGCTTTCTCAAAAGCAGAGTGTGTTTCTTGTAAGGCAAGCTAGAGTTGAATTCCCTTTCATAAACGGAGTTGAATCACATGCAGTTTCTGGTCCTAGCACCAAGAGTTGTTTTCTGGTAAGGAGAGTCACTATTGTGCTCATTTGGCCATACACAGTGCAAATAGCACTCGCGTCTGTTCCCAGCAAATGCAGTGTATTGGACGCAAGAGAAACTATGGTTCTTGTCAGTTTCTTAAGCAGAGTTGAATTAGATATGGCCCTTGTGTGTAGGAAGCACAGTTCTTTCGTTCTGAGCAAGCTGATTGTTCTGGCTATGTAGGAAACAGAGTAGAGTAGAAGAGTGCTGCTTTCTCTAAAGCAGAGTGTGTTTCTTGTAAGGCGAGCCAGAGTTTAATTCCCTTTCATAAACAGAGTTGAATCACATGCAGTTTCTGGTCCTAGCACCAAGAGTTGTTTTCTGGTAAGGAGATTCACTATTGTGCTCAATTGGCCATACACAATGCAAATAGCACTCGCGTCTTATCCCAGCAAATGCAGTGTATTGGACGCAAGAGAAACTACTGTTCTTGTCAGTTTCCTAAGCAGAGTTGAATTAGATATGGCCCTTGTGTGTAGGAAGCACAGTTCTTTGGTTCTGAGCAAGCTGACTGTTCTGGCTCTATAGGAAACACAGTAGAGTAGAAGAGTGCTGCTTTCTCTAAAGCAGAGTGAGTTTCTTGTAAGGCGAGCCAGAGTTGAATTCCCTTTCATAAACGGAGTTGAATCACATGCAGTTTCTGGTCCTAGCACCAAGAGTTGTTTTCTGTTAAGGAGAGTCACTATTGTGCTCATTTGGCCATACACAGTGCAAATAGCACTCGCGTCTGTTCCCAGCAAATGCAGTGTATTGGACGCAAGAGAAACTACTGTTCTTGTCAGTTTCTTAAGCAGAGTTGAATTAGATATGGCCCTTGTGTGTAGGAAGCACAGTTCTTTAGTTCTGAGCAAGCTGACTGTTCTGGCTATATAGGAAACACAGTAGAGTAGAATAGTGCTGCTTTCTCAAAAGCAGAGTGTGTTTCTTGTAAGGCAAGCTAGAGTTGAATTCCCTTTCATAAACGGAGTTGAATCACATGCAGTTTCTGGTCCTAGCACCAAGAGTTGTTTTCTGGTAAGGAGAGTCACTATTGTGCTCATTTGGCCATACACAGTGCAAATAGCACTCGCGTCTGTACCCAGCAAGTGCATTGTATTGGACGCAAGAGAAACTACTGTTCTTGTCAGTTTCCTAAGCAGAGTTGAACTAGTTATGGCCATTGTGTGTAGGAAGCACAGCTCTTTGGTTCTGAGCAAGCTGACTGTTCTGGCTCTATAGGAAACACAGTAGAGTAGAAGAGTGCTGCTTTCTCAAAAGCAGAGTGTGTTTCTTGTAAGGCGAGCCAGAGTTTAATTCCCTTTCATAAACAGAGTTGAATCACATGCAATTTCTGGTCCTAGCAGCAAGAGTTGTTTTCTGGTAAGGAGATTCACTATTGTGCTCAATTGGCCATACACATTGCAAATAGCACTCGCGTCTGTTCCCAGCAAATGCAGTGTATTGGACGCAAGAGAAACTACTGTTCTTGTCAGTTTCCTAAGCAGAGTTGAATTAGATATTGCCCTTGTGTGTAGGAACCACAGTTCTTTAGTTCTGAGCAAGCTGACTGTTCTGGCTATATAAGAAACACAGTAGAGTAGAAGAGTGCTGCTTTCTGTAAAGCAGAGTGTGTTTCTTGTAAGGCGAGCCAGAGTTTAATTCCCTTTCATAAACGGAGTTGAATCACATGCAGTTTCTGGTCCTAGCAGCAAAAGTTGTTTTCTGGTAAGGAGATTCACTATTGTGCTCAATTGGCCATACACAGTGCAAATAGCACTCGCGTCTGTTCCCAGCAAATGCAGTGTATTGGACGCAAGAGAAACTACTGTTCTTGTCAGTTTCCTAAGCAGAGTTGAATTAGATATGGCCCTTGTGTGTACGAATCACAGTTCTTTAGTTCTGAGCAGGCTGACAGTTCTGGCTATATAGGAAACACAGTAGAGTAGAAGAGTGCTGCTTTCTCTAAAGCAGAGTGTGTTTCTTGTAAGGCGAGCCAGAGTTTAATTCCCTTTCATAAACGGAGTTGAATCACATGCAGTTTCTGGTCCTAGCACCAAGAGTTGTTTTCTGGTAAGGAGAGTCACTATTGTGCTCAATTGGCCATACACAGTGCAAATAGCACTCGCGTCTGTTCCCAGCAAATGCAGTGTATTGGACGCAAGAGAAACTACTGTTCTTGTCAGTTTCTTAAGCAGAGTTGAATTAGATATGGCCCTTGTGTGTAGGAAGCACAGTTCTTTAGTTCTAAGCAAGCTGACTGTTCTGGCTATATAGGAAACACAGTAGAGTAGAATAGTGCTGCTTTCTCAAAAGCAGAGTGTGTTTCTTGTAAGGCAAGCTAGAGTTGAATTCCCTTTCATAAACGGAGTTGAATCACATGCAGTTTCTGGTCCTAGCACCAAGAGTTGTTTTCTGGTAAGGAGAGTCACTATTGTGCTCATTTGGCCATACACAGTGCAAATAGCACTCGCGTCTGTTCCCAGCAAATGCAGTGTATTGGACGCAAGAGAAACTATGGTTCTTGTCAGTTTCTTAAGCAGAGTTGAATTAGATATGGCCCTTGTGTGTAGGAAGCACAGTTCTTTCGTTCTGAGCAAGCTGACTGTTCTGGCTATGTAGGAAACAGAGTAGAGTAGAAGAGTGCTGCTTTCTCTAAAGCAGAGTGTGTTTCTTGTAAGGCGAGCCAGAGTTTAATTCCCTTTCATAAACAGAGTTGAATCACATGCAGTTTCTGGTCCTAGCACCAAGAGTTGTTTTCTGGTAAGGAGATTCACTATTGTGCTCAATTGGCCATACACAATGCAAATAGCACTCGCGTCTTATCCCAGCAAATGCAGTGTATTGGACGCAAGAGAAACTACTGTTCTTGTCAGTTTCCTAAGCAGAGTTGAATTAGATATGGCCCTTGTGTGTAGGAAGCACAGTTCTTTGGTTCTGAGCAAGCTGACTGTTCTGGCTCTATAGGAAACACAGTAGAGTAGAAGAGTGCTGCTTTCTGTAAAGCAGAGTGTGTTTCTTGTAAGGCGAGCCAGAGTTGAATTCCCTTTCATAAACGGAGTTGAATCACATGCAGTTTCTGGTCCTAGCACCAAGAGTTGTTTTCTGTTAAGGAGAGTCACTATTGTGCTCATTTGGCCATACACAGTGCAAATAGCACTCGCGTCTGTTCCCAGCAAATGCAGTGTATTGGACGCAAGAGAAACTACTGTTCTTGTCAGTTTCCTAAGCAGAGTTGAACTAGTTATGGCCATTGTGTGTAGGAAGCACAGTTTTTGGTTCTGAGCAAGCTGACTGTTCTGGCTCTATAGGAAACACAGTAGAGTAGAAGAGTGCTGCTTTCTCAAAATCAGAGTGTGTTTCTTGTAAGGCGAGCCAGAGTTTAATTCCCTTTCATAAACGGAGTTGAATCACATGCAATTTCTGGTCCTAGCAGCAAGAGTTGTTTTCTGGTAAGGAGATTCACTATTGTGCTCAATTGGCCATACACATTGCAAATAGCGCTCGCGTCTGTTCCCAGCAAATGCAGTGTATTGGACGCAAGAGAAACTACTGTTCTCGTCAGTTTCCTAAGCAGAGTTGAATTAGATATGGCCCTTGTGTGTAGGAACCACAGTTCTTTAGTTCTGAGCAAGCTGACTGTTCTGGCTATAAAAGAAACACAGTAGAGTAGAAGAGTGCTGCTTTCTGTAAAGCAGAGTGTGTTTCTTGTAAGGCGAGCCAGAGTTTAATTCCCTTTCATAAACGGAGTTGAATCACATGCAGTTTCTGGTCCTAGCACCAAGAGTTGTTTTCTGGTAAGGAGAGTCACTATTGTGCTCATTTGGACATACACAGTGCAAATAGCACTCGCGTCTGTACCCAGCAAGTGCATTGTATTGGACGCAAGAGAAACTACTGTTCTTGTCAGTTTCCTAAGCAGAGTTGAACTAGTTATGGCCATTGTGTGTAGGAAGCACAGTTCTTTAGTTCTGAGCAAGCTGACTGTTCTGGCTCTATAGGAAACACAGTAGAGTAGAATAGTGCTGCTTTCTCAAAAGCAGAGTGTGTTTCTTGTAAGGCAAGCTAGAGTTGAATTCCCTTTCATAAACGGAGTTGAATCACATGCAGTTTCTGGTCCTAGCACCAAGAGTTGTTTTCTGGTAAGGAGAGTCACTATTGTGCTCATTTGGCCATACACAGTGCAAATAGCACTCGCGTCTGTACCCAGCAAGTGCATTGTATTGGACGCAAGAGAAACTACTGTTCTTGTCAGTTTCCTAAGCAGAGTTGAACTAGTTATGGCCATTGTGTGTAGGAAGCACAGCTCTTTGGTTCTGAGCAAGTTGACTGTTCTGGCTCTATAGGAAACACAGTAGAGTAGAAGAGTGCTGCTTTCTCAAAAGCAGAGTGTGTTTCTTGTAAGGCGAGCCAGAGTTTAATTCCCTTTCATAAACAGAGTTGAATCACATGCAATTTCTGGTCCTAGCAGCAAGAGTTGTTTTCTGGTAAGGAGATTCACTATTGTGCTCAATTGGCCATACACATTGCAAATAGCACTCGCGTCTGTTCCCAGCAAATGCAGTGTATTGGACGCAAGAGAAACTACTGTTCTTGTCAGTTTCCTAAGCAGAGTTGAATTAGATATTGCCCTTGTGTGTAGGAACCACAGTTCTTTAGTTCTGAACAAGCTGACTGTTCTGGCTATATAAGAAACACAGTAGAGTAGAAGAGTGCTGCTTTCTGTAAAGCAGAGTGTGTTTCTTGTAAGGCGAGCCAGAGTTTAATTCCCTTTCATAAACGGAGTTGAATCACATGCAGTTTCTGGTCCTAGCAGCAAAAGTTGTTTTCTGGTAAGGAGATTCACTATTGTGCTCAATTGGCCATACACAGTGCAAATAGCACTCGCGTCTGTTCCCAGCAAATGCAGTGTATTGGACGCAAGAGAAACTACTGTTCTTGTCAGTTTCCTAAGCAGAGTTGAATTAGATATGGCCCTTGTGTGTAGGAATCACAGTTCTTTAGTTCTGAGCAGGCTGACAGTTCTGGCTATATAGGAAACACAGTAGAGTAGAAGAGTGCTGCTTTCTCAAAAGCAGAGTGTGTTTCTTGTAAGGCAAGCTAGAGTTGAATTCCCTTTCATAAACGGAGTTGAATCACATGCAGTTTCTGGTCCTAGCAGCAAGAGTTGTTTTCTGGTAAGGAGATTCACTATTGTGCTCAATTGGCCACACACATTGCAAATAGCACTCGCGTCTGTTCCCAGCAAATGCAGTGTATTGGACACAAGAGAAACTACCGTTCTTGTCAGTTTCCTAAGCAGAGTTGAATTAGATATGGCCCTTGTGTGTAGGAAGCACAGTTCTTTAGTTCTGAGCAAGATGACGGTTCTGGCTATATAGGAAACACAGTACAGTAGAAGAGTGCTGCTTTCTCTAAAGCAGAGTGTGTTTCTTGTAAGGCGAGCCAGAGTTTAATTCCCTTTCATAAACGGAGTTGAATCACATGCAGTTTCTGGTCCTAGCACCAAGAGTTGTTTTCTGGTAAGGAGAGTCACTATTGTGCTCAATTGGCCATACACAGTGCAAATAGCACTCGCGTCTGTTCCCAGCAAATGCAGTGTATTGGACGCAAGAGAAACTACTGTTCTTGTCAGTTTCTTAAGCAGAGTTGAATTAGATATGGCCCTTGTGTGTAGGAAGCACAGTTCTTTAGTTCTAAGCAAGCTGACTGTTCTGGCTATATAGGAAACACAGTAGAGTAGAATAGTGCTGCTTTCTCAAAAGCAGAGTGTGTTTCTTGTAAGGCAAGCTAGAGTTGAATTCCCTTTCATAAACGGAGTTGAATCACATGCAGTTTCTGGTCCTAGCACCAAGAGTTGTTTTCTGGTAAGGAGAGTCACTATTGTGCTCATTTGGCCATACACAGTGCAAATAGCACTCGCGTCTGTTCCCAGCAAATGCAGTGTATTGGACGCAAGAGAAACTATGGTTCTTGTCAGTTTCTTAAGCAGAGTTGAATTAGATATGGCCCTTGTGTGTAGGAAGCACAGTTCTTTCGTTCTGAGCAAGCTGATTGTTCTGGCTATGTAGGAAACAGAGTAGAGTAGAAGAGTGCTGCTTTCTCTAAAGCAGAGTGTGTTTCTTGTAAGGCGAGCCAGAGTTTAATTCCCTTTCATAAACAGAGTTGAATCACATGCAGTTTCTGGTCCTAGCACCAAGAGTTGTTTTCTGGTAAGGAGATTCACTATTGTGCTCAATTGGCCATACACAATGCAAATAGCACTCGCGTCTTATCCCAGCAAATGCAGTGTATTGGACGCAAGAGAAACTACTGTTCTTGTCAGTTTCCTAAGCAGAGTTGAATTAGATATGGCCCTTGTGTGTAGGAAGCACAGTTCTTTGGTTCTGAGCAAGCTGACTGTTCTGGCTCTATAGGAAACACAGTAGAGTAGAAGAGTGCTGCTTTCTCTAAAGCAGAGTGAGTTTCTTGTAAGGCGAGCCAGAGTTGAATTCCCTTTCATAAACGGAGTTGAATCACATGCAGTTTCTGGTCCTAGCACCAAGAGTTGTTTTCTGTTAAGGAGAGTCACTATTGTGCTCATTTGGCCATACACAGTGCAAATAGCACTCGCGTCTGTTCCCAGCAAATGCAGTGTATTGGACGCAAGAGAAACTACTGTTCTTGTCAGTTTCTTAAGCAGAGTTGAATTAGATATGGCCCTTGTGTGTAGGAAGCACAGTTCTTTAGTTCTGAGCAAGCTGACTGTTCTGGCTATATAGGAAACACAGTAGAGTAGAATAGTGCTGCTTTCTCAAAAGCAGAGTGTGTTTCTTGTAAGGCAAGCTAGAGTTGAATTCCCTTTCATAAACGGAGTTGAATCACATGCAGTTTCTGGTCCTAGCACCAAGAGTTGTTTTCTGGTAAGGAGAGTCACTATTGTGCTCATTTGGCCATACACAGTGCAAATAGCACTCGCGTCTGTACCCAGCAAGTGCATTGTATTGGACGCAAGAGAAACTACTGTTCTTGTCAGTTTCCTAAGCAGAGTTGAACTAGTTATGGCCATTGTGTGTAGGAAGCACAGCTCTTTGGTTCTGAGCAAGCTGACTGTTCTGGCTCTATAGGAAACACAGTAGAGTAGAAGAGTGCTGCTTTCTCAAAAGCAGAGTGTGTTTCTTGTAAGGCGAGCCAGAGTTTAATTCCCTTTCATAAACAGAGTTGAATCACATGCAATTTCTGGTCCTAGCAGCAAGAGTTGTTTTCTGGTAAGGAGATTCACTATTGTGCTCAATTGGCCATACACATTGCAAATAGCACTCGCGTCTGTTCCCAGCAAATGCAGTGTATTGGACGCAAGAGAAACTACTGTTCTTGTCAGTTTCCTAAGCAGAGTTGAATTAGATATTGCCCTTGTGTGTAGGAACCACAGTTCTTTAGTTCTGAGCAAGCTGACTGTTCTGGCTATATAAGAAACACAGTAGAGTAGAAGAGTGCTGCTTTCTGTAAAGCAGAGTGTGTTTCTTGTAAGGCGAGCCAGAGTTTAATTCCCTTTCATAAACGGAGTTGAATCACATGCAGTTTCTGGTCCTAGCAGCAAAAGTTGTTTTCTGGTAAGGAGATTCACTATTGTGCTCAATTGGCCATACACAGTGCAAATAGCACTCGCGTCTGTTCCCAGCAAATGCAGTGTATTGGACGCAAGAGAAACTACTGTTCTTGTCAGTTTCCTAAGCAGAGTTGAATTAGATATGGCCCTTGTGTGTACGAATCACAGTTCTTTAGTTCTGAGCAGGCTGACAGTTCTGGCTATATAGGAAACACAGTAGAGTAGAAGAGTGCTGCTTTCTCTAAAGCAGAGTGTGTTTCTTGTAAGGCGAGCCAGAGTTTAATTCCCTTTCATAAACGGAGTTGAATCACATGCAGTTTCTGGTCCTAGCACCAAGAGTTGTTTTCTGGTAAGGAGAGTCACTATTGTGCTCAATTGGCCATACACAGTGCAAATAGCACTCGCGTCTGTTCCCAGCAAATGCAGTGTATTGGACGCAAGAGAAACTACTGTTCTTGTCAGTTTCTTAAGCAGAGTTGAATTAGATATGGCCCTTGTGTGTAGGAAGCACAGTTCTTTAGTTCTAAGCAAGCTGACTGTTCTGGCTATATAGGAAACACAGTAGAGTAGAATAGTGCTGCTTTCTCAAAAGCAGAGTGTGTTTCTTGTAAGGCAAGCTAGAGTTGAATTCCCTTTCATAAACGGAGTTGAATCACATGCAGTTTCTGGTCCTAGCACCAAGAGTTGTTTTCTGGTAAGGAGAGTCACTATTGTGCTCATTTGGCCATACACAGTGCAAATAGCACTCGCGTCTGTTCCCAGCAAATGCAGTGTATTGGACGCAAGAGAAACTATGGTTCTTGTCAGTTTCTTAAGCAGAGTTGAATTAGATATGGCCCTTGTGTGTAGGAAGCACAGTTCTTTCGTTCTGAGCAAGCTGACTGTTCTGGCTATGTAGGAAACAGAGTAGAGTAGAAGAGTGCTGCTTTCTCTAAAGCAGAGTGTGTTTCTTGTAAGGCGAGCCAGAGTTTAATTCCCTTTCATAAACAGAGTTGAATCACATGCAGTTTCTGGTCCTAGCACCAAGAGTTGTTTTCTGGTAAGGAGATTCACTATTGTGCTCAATTGGCCATACACAATGCAAATAGCACTCGCGTCTTATCCCAGCAAATGCAGTGTATTGGACGCAAGAGAAACTACTGTTCTTGTCAGTTTCCTAAGCAGAGTTGAATTAGATATGGCCCTTGTGTGTAGGAAGCACAGTTCTTTGGTTCTGAGCAAGCTGACTGTTCTGGCTCTATAGGAAACACAGTAGAGTAGAAGAGTGCTGCTTTCTGTAAAGCAGAGTGTGTTTCTTGTAAGGCGAGCCAGAGTTGAATTCCCTTTCATAAACGGAGTTGAATCACATGCAGTTTCTGGTCCTAGCACCAAGAGTTGTTTTCTGTTAAGGAGAGTCACTATTGTGCTCATTTGGCCATACACAGTGCAAATAGCACTCGCGTCTGTTCCCAGCAAATGCAGTGTATTGGACGCAAGAGAAACTACTGTTCTTGTCAGTTTCCTAAGCAGAGTTGAACTAGTTATGGCCATTGTGTGTAGGAAGCACAGTTTTTGGTTCTGAGCAAGCTGACTGTTCTGGCTCTATAGGAAACACAGTAGAGTAGAAGAGTGCTGCTTTCTCAAAATCAGAGTGTGTTTCTTGTAAGGCGAGCCAGAGTTTAATTCCCTTTCATAAACGGAGTTGAATCACATGCAATTTCTGGTCCTAGCAGCAAGAGTTGTTTTCTGGTAAGGAGATTCACTATTGTGCTCAATTGGCCATACACATTGCAAATAGCGCTCGCGTCTGTTCCCAGCAAATGCAGTGTATTGGACGCAAGAGAAACTACTGTTCTCGTCAGTTTCCTAAGCAGAGTTGAATTAGATATGGCCCTTGTGTGTAGGAACCACAGTTCTTTAGTTCTGAGCAAGCTGACTGTTCTGGCTATAAAAGAAACACAGTAGAGTAGAAGAGTGCTGCTTTCTGTAAAGCAGAGTGTGTTTCTTGTAAGGCGAGCCAGAGTTTAATTCCCTTTCATAAACGGAGTTGAATCACATGCAGTTTCTGGTCCTAGCACCAAGAGTTGTTTTCTGGTAAGGAGAGTCACTATTGTGCTCATTTGGACATACACAGTGCAAATAGCACTCGCGTCTGTACCCAGCAAGTGCATTGTATTGGACGCAAGAGAAACTACTGTTCTTGTCAGTTTCCTAAGCAGAGTTGAACTAGTTATGGCCATTGTGTGTAGCAGAGTGTGTTTCTTGTAAGGAAGCACAGTTCTTTAGTTCTGAGCAAGCTGACTGTTCTGGCTCTATAGGAAACACAGTAGAGTAGAAGAGTGCTGCTTTCTCAAAAGCAGAGTGTGTTTCTTGTAAGGCGAGCCAGAGTTTAATTCCCTTTCATAAACAGAGTTGAATCACATGCAATTTCTGGTCCTAGCAGCAAGAGTTGTTTTCTGGTAAGGAGATTCACTATTGTGCTCAATTGGCCATACACATTGCAAATAGCACTCGCGTCTGTTCCCAGCAAATGCAGTGTATTGGACGCAAGAGAAACTACTGTTCTTGTCAGTTTCCTAAGCAGAGTTGAATTAGATATGGCCCTTGTGTGTAGGAACCACAGTTCTTTAGTTCTGAGCAAGCTGACTGTTCTGGCTATATAAGAAACACAGTAGAGTAGAAGAGTGCTGCTTTCTGTAAAGCAGAGTGTGTTTCTTGTAAGGCGAGCCAGAGTTTAATTCCCTTTCATAAACGGAGTTGAATCACATGCAGTTTCTGGTCCTAGCAGCAAAAGTTGTTTTCTGGTAAGGAGATTCACTATTGTGCTCAATTGGCCATACACAGTGCAAATAGCACTCGCGTCTGTTCCCAGCAAATGCAGTGTATTGGACGCAAGAGAAACTACTGTTCTTGTCAGTTTCTTAAGCAGAGTTGAATTAGATATGGCCCTTGTGTGTAGGAAGCACAGTTCTTTAGTTCTGAGCAAGCTGACTGTTCTGGCTATGTAGGAAACAGAGTAGAGTAGAAGAGTGCTGCTTTCTCAAAAGCAGAGTGTGTGTCTTGTAAGGCAAGCTAGAGTTGAATTCCCTTTCATAAACGGAGTTGAATCACATGCAGTTTCTGGTCCTAGCACCAAGAGTTGTTTTCTGGTAAGGAGAGTCACTATTGTGCTCATTTGGCCATACACAGTGCAAATAGCACTCGCGTCTGTACCCAGCAAGTGCATTGTATTGGACGCAAGAGAAACTACTGTTCTTGTCAGTTTCCTAAGCAGAGTTGAACTAGTTATGGCCATTGTGTGTAGGAAGCACAGTTTTTGGTTCTGAGCAAGCTGACTGTTCTGGCTCTATAGGAAACACAGTAGAGTAGAAGAGTGCTGCTTTCTCAAAATCAGAGTGTGTTTCTTGTAAGGCGAGCCAGAGTTTAATTCCCTTTCATAAACGGAGTTGAATCACATGCAATTTCTGGTCCTAGCAGCAAGAGTTGTTTTCTGGTAAGGAGATTCACTATTGTGCTCAATTGGCCATACACATTGCAAATAGCACTCGCGTCTGTTCCCAGCAAATGCAGTGTATTGGACGCAAGAGAAACTACTGTTCTTGTCAGTTTCCTAAGCAGAGTTGAATTAGATATTGTCCTTGTGTGTAGGAACCACAGTTCTTTAGTTCTGAGCAAGCTGACTGTTCTGGCTATATAAGAAACACAGTAGAGTAGAAGAGTGCTGCTTTCTGTAAAGCAGAGTGTGTTTCTTGTAAGGCGAGCCAGAGTTTAATTCCCTTTCATAAACGGAGTTGAATCACATGCAGTTTCTGGTCCTAGCAGCAAAAGTTGTTTTCTGGTAAGGAGATTCACTATTGTGCTCAATTGGCCATACACAGTGCAAATAGCACTCGCGTCTGTTCCCAGCAAATGCAGTGTATTGGACGCAAGAGAAACTACTGTTCTTGTCAGTTTCTTAAGCAGAGTTGAATTAGATATGGCCCTTGTGTGTAGGAAGCACAGTTCTTTAGTTCTGAGCAAGCTGACTGTTCTGGCTATATAGGAAACACAGTAGAGTAGAATAGTGCTGCTTTCTCAAAAGCAGAGTGTGTTTCTTGTAAGGCAAGCTAGAGTTGAATTCCCTTTCATAAACGGAGTTGAATCACATGCAGTTTCTGGTCCTAGCACCAAGAGTTGTTTTCTGGTAAGGAGAGTCACTATTGTGCTCATTTGGCCATACACAGTGCAAATAGCACTCGCGTCTGTTCCCAGCAAATGCAGTGTATTGGACGCAAGAGAAACTACTGTTCTTGTCAGTTTCCTAAGCAGAGTTGAACTAGATATGGCCCTTGTGTGTAGGAAGCACAGTTCTTTAGTTCTGAGCAAGCTGACTGTTCTGGCTATATAGGAAACACAGTAGAGTAGAAGAGTGCTGCTTTCTCAAAAGCAGAGTGTGTTTCTTGTAAGGCAAGCTAGAGTTGAATTCCCTTTCATAAACGGAGTTGAATCACATGCAGTTTCTGGTCCTAGCACCAAGAGTTGTTTTCTGGTAAGGAGAGTCACTATTGTGCTCATTTGGCCATACACAGTGCAAATAGCACTCGCGTCTGTACCCAGCAAGTGCATTGTATTGGACGCAAGAGAAACTACTGTTCTTGTCAGTTTCCTAAGCAGAGTTGAACTAGTTATGGCCATTGTGTTTAGGAAGCACAGTTCTTTGGTTCTGAGCAAGCTGACTGTTCTGGCTCTATAGGAAACACAGTAGAGTAGAAGAGTGCTGCTTTCTCAAAAGCAGAGTGTGTTTCTTGTAAGGCGAGCCAGAGTTTAATTCCCTTTCATAAACGGAGTTGAATCACATGCAATTTCTGGTCCTAGCAGCAAGAGTTGTTTTCTGGTAAGGAGATTCACTATTGTGCTCAATTGGCCATACACATTGCAAATAGCACTCGCGTCTGTTCCCAGCAAATGCAGTGTATTGGACGCAAGAGAAACTACTGTTCTTGTCAGTTTCCTAAGCAGAGTTGAATTAGATATGGCCCTTGTGTGTAGGAAGCACAGTTCTTTAGTTCTGAGCAAGCTGACTGTTCTGGCTATGTAGGAAACAGAGTAGAGTAGAAGAGTGCTGCTTTCTCTAAAGCAGAGTGTGTTTCTTGTAAGGCGAGCCAGAGTTGAATTCCCCTTCATAAACGGAGTTGAATCACATACAGTTTCTGGTCCTAGCAGCAAGAGTTGTTTTCTGGTAAGGAGATTCACTATTGTGCTCAATTGGTCGTACACATTGCAAATAGCAC